>NW_015554147.1:1350246-1374206 GCF_001515605.1 Sinocyclocheilus anshuiensis
TATATATAATATTATTTTTAAATAATATCCATTTACAGTATTGTTTTATGGATATATATTATTTTTTCTCCCTAGTATGAAGCAAAGACTCGTCTAGAAAGCATGACTGGAAGCACCTCCATCAGCTCTGCTGATCTGTTTGGTGATGACAGTGTCCGTTCCACTGGTAAACACTTCTGTCTTTAGCAATATTGTTTACTTCATGCTAATTAGATTATAAAATGGGCAAAAGTCTTATATTTTTGTGCCGTATTATATAACAAGACTGTGGCGCCCATTCGGTTTCATTCATGTACATCGCTGTAGGCTCATCAGGATTTGACAGCGTGCTTCCCTCCGGTCCTGACATCGCCCAGTTCAAGCAAGGTGTGAAGACTGTTGCAGGGAAGATGGCAGTGCTGGCTAACGGAGTTATGAATACCATTCAGGTGAACGCACATATTTCAGTCTTCCCTCTTACACACACACACACACACACACACACATATATAACACTTCCACATCAGCTGTATTAACTCCATCTGATCGTGTGTTTTCAGGATCGCTATGGATCTTACTGAAAGGACTGCATTAAACTGAAATGGAAGTTGTATTAAACAGGACGCACCTCATTGCTGATTGGCTCTGCTCTGTCTTTCCTACATGAACACACATCTGAGAGACAGGGAGCGAGAGAGAGAGACAAAGACCTGGGAGCTCCCAATCTCTCCCCAGACCACTGTAGACACTCTTGCTGACAGTATTTTCATTTCTATTTGAAGACTCTTGATTTATTTTCAGATAAGATGAGAAGCACTGGGAAGAGTGTAAAGTTTGTTTTCAGAATCGCAGTGCTCTCTGTTTGAACTAACAGTCCTGTTTTCTATGCCATGTACTGGTCTTTGATTTCAAATAAGTATGGATTTGAAAAGTATTTTGTCTGGAATTAAACGCATAACAACTTAGAGTGCTAATATGTTCTTATGGCTTTCTTTTTTTACATTTTAACGGTATCCGAAGACCTCAGTGCATTCAGTAAACAAGGAAAGGGAACCCCATATGGTATATTTATACATTTTGAATATTTTGAGCCCATTTCCTAAATGCAGTCTATTAGATTTGATGCATTTTACTTTATTAAATATTATGACGACAAAGTTTAAGTGATGAAAATAACAGTAATTTTGTGGAATATGTCCTGGCATGTCAAAGACGAGTTCTTGAGGCTTTTTGTGGATGCGGATGTGTGAGTGATTCCTGGGAGTTTGAGTTGTCAGGGCCGATGATTTTAAACTGAACCATGTTTGTTTTTGCATGCCAGCATAAGCTGAAGACACTGGTGCTGTATCTGATTTCCAGCATTCACTCGTTTTCACAGAGAAAATGCTCAAGAAACCAAGCGGACTGAGGAGGTTTATAGTGATGTGATTTAATCGACGACAATTTAATAAGACGCCCTCAGTTTAGATGATAGAATGACAGCTGACAAAATAGTTTATTTAAAATTCACCCACTGTCGTCTGTTTTCTGGTAATGTGCATGTGCAGTTCTGTTTTCAAGTACACGCATTACAGCTTTTCTTTCCTTTTCTTTTGGGTTAATACCAGACCGGGAGCTGGTGAATGGTATTTGTCTGCCTGTCCGTTTGTATCCCAGTGCTAAATTTGAAAATAAAGAACAACAATCCAACTGCCGTCTGAAATAAAAGCTATTTATTGTAGCCTGTTGAGAAGAATCTATTGAGATTTGTGAGAATAAAGACTGAAATCCCCCACAACAGCTGTTTAAGACTTTGATTCAATAAACCCAACAATCATTTTATGACAAGGATTACAGATAAAGTGCAAAATAAACAAGAGTGGTAATGGAATAATTAATGCACACTATATTAGTGTTTACCCTTTAACCCTAATAAAAATGAAATCAGTAGAGGATTGGCCTGGCTGACGTTAACCCTGTAAAGCCTACTGTGTCATAATTGCCTCTAAATTTATCAAAACTTTAATGAAAAGCCTGTTGTACACAATCTACTACATGCTGTTTGATGAATAGTTTCGACCTTTTTAGCAAGTAAAGGGCCTTTTAGTATAATTTAGTATATAAAAATGTCTACCTTCGGGTTGTGATTCACATCTTTTTACTGTGAAATTTTTACTGTAATGTAAGAACTTTTATATTGTTAGTAATACTTTAAGATGTACATTTATTGAACTGAAGCAACTTCCATGCACCATTTTTAGAAAAATCATGTTATCAAACATAATCCATCAGGCGTTTTATTTTTTCGGAGTGTCTATTTACACTAAGTGCAAATAGCCCGCCTTGTTGGCAGAGGCTATTTACACTAACTCCGCCCACCAACGTCTGGTGGGCGCAGATGGTAAAATGTGTGTCGTACTCATTTTGACGCTATCGACTCGAGTTCGAATCCACCTTTTGGCGAACTTTTTTCCCTCCCTTTTCAAATTTCAAATCACATCAAAAAAGCATTTATTTTCATAGAAAATGAAGGAAATAATCAAAAAGTTGAAAATAAAGTATCGGGTAGGTGTAGGGGGAAGGGCTTTATTGTCCCAATAAGGTGGCATCCAATTAATAATTTGAATTAAAATTAGAATTTACACTCAATAAGTTATTACTGCACACTGTTTTATAATGTACTACAATAGTGAGGTGCAGATAATTGCCACTATTTGCAATAAGTAGTATAAATAGCAGAAAATCCTAAAATTGTAAATCTATAGCTATTTGCACTTAGTGTAAATAGCCGCTGCCTTATTTGTTCACCTCTCAATCAAATAAAACTATCAATAAATAAAAACTAGTGTTGATCATAAAACCAAGCATTTAAAGATAATTTTACGAAGACATTATTTTTGAGCGATATAGAGTTACAACTGATATTTATATGAATTTTTTTCAGTAGTCTGCTATACTGTTATAAAGATCTCTTTGATTTACATCAGCTATCAGAATTTCGTCTTTTTGACCACATAAATATCAGTAGCTGCATCAGATTGCATATTTCTGCTCAGTTTGAGCCTCTGAATAAAACTGAGGTGTTTTTCTTTTCTCAAGTATGAGCTAAATATTTTCATGTATCATGTCTATCATGTATTCATAAAAAAGAAACATTTGCAAACGTTTTTATTTTAAATGTTTGTCTAAAGATTCAATAAACTGTTCCAATTCCAAAAAAATCATTTTTTTTTTGCATTACTATTTAATATGTCAGGCTTTACAGGGTTAAAAAGGAGTGTATGTGGGTCAGGGCTTTCATGAGCTCTTATTCAACGGATGTCTTTCATCCTGTTGCACAGGGGCAGAACGGCCTCTGACCTCTCCATTCATTCAGCTATGCCAGAGAAATGGGGCTGTGTTATAAAACACAACTGTTCCCGGTTCAGATTTTATTTGATAGCGCTCAAGGCGTTACGATGTTCCTGATTCCGAAGGCCTTGATTCTAAAGTCTGCTCAGGAGTGCTAAAAGACACTTTGATCACAGGTACAAAAACACATAAATGTCACCTTCTGTTATTGCATCAATAGTGAGGATCTATGGCATCTACATACAAACAAAAGATCAATGTAAGCGTGTAAGTCCTCCTTCAGTCTTTGCACAGCAGTTAAATTAAAAGAGGGCGATCAGAGAGCCGCATTATCCCTTTGTAGGCCCTCATTCTCATCCATGTCAAAGCTTTGGATTTACTTAGTCACACAATCAAAGAATAACAGGTTTAGGAACAGCAGTCTGGCTATATTCGGTAAATATATGAATGGGGCCGATTAGTGTAACAAACAAGAAAAAACCTGAATAATGGGGATTTATGGCTTAAAACAGCCTTCGAGTTTTCTAATTCAAATGCACATTCAGACTCACCGAGTAAATTAAATTCCCTTCTCAGCTTGTAGAAGTTCAATTTAATGCAGAAGTTGCTCATTCACAGCTCAGGTGGAAAGATGATACAACAGAAGAATGATCGATGAGTGATAGATAGAATGAAAAAATGAGACGTAGCAAAAGAATGACAGAACAAAAAAATGATGGATAGAACAACAGAATGAATGACATAGGATGAAGGAATGATAGAACAAAATAATAATAGAATGATAGAATAAAAGAATGATAGAGAGAACAGCAGAACGATAGATAGAATGAGAGAACAACAGATAGATAGATAGATAGATAGATAGATAAATAGATAGATGTTTTTGTTCATACAATTAAAGTCAAAGGGGCTCAAAACAATATTGGACTGCACTGACTTTCATTATATGGACAAAAAAAACATAGGCATTTTGGTGGACAATCCCTTTATCCCCTTTTAGTTTGTCTCAGATGTTTGTCCCAAAATAAAGAAGACATTTTGATATGGAACTTTATAGACTTTCCTCATTAGAAAGAGCTGAGTCTCTGTTTGAGCTCGATTTAATCTCATTGCTGTCTAGGAGAAACTATTGAGACCAGGGCTCCCTACCTCGCACCGGGCCCCACGTCAGCTAAGGACGGCCCTGATTGAGACACTAAAGAGATCTCTGTGGTTTTCCTATGTTCCTGTAGGTGCAAACAACTGTGCAAAATACATTCCAACCTCTGCAAAGTCTTATAAAATATGTGACCCAGGAGCACAAAACCAGTCTTAAGTCGCTGGGGTATATTTGTAGCAATAGCCATAAAAACATTGTATGGGTCAAAAATATCAGTACTGTATAATCACGCAATAAAGCTCGGGTGAAAATGCAGTGGATGGATAGATACAACCAGTGATGTGGCTCAGTTGATCCAGGCGTACGAGTAGAAGCCGTTCTCCTCCCACAGGTCACACCTCTCGCGGGAGTAGCTTGTTACGAAAGAAATGTTCTTGTCCAGCAGGGCGACACGTGAGGGGAACTCCAGCCACTCCTCTGGCATCCTACCTGTGAGGTTACGGAGAGTTTTGGAAAGTTATGGGCAAGATTTAATCCCACTGATCACATACAATTTCAACCATCTTAGGTTCAACTTTTGCCAATATATAAAAAAAAAATCGAAGTTTAAGCTTCGAACCAAACCAAGTCTGTAATGAACTGTAATGTTATTATAGTGCTATTAGATTTTTTTAATATATTTTTTGTTTTCACTTTAATTTTAGTTAATGTTTTGGTAATTATGTTGATTGTTTTGTCATTTTTATTATTATTATAATTTTTTTTAATATGTCTATATATTGTTTTATTTTTTTAATTTAGTTTATTATTTTGGTAGTTCAGCTTAAACTGAAATATTGCCTTGGTAACTAGCTGAAATAAATGTTATTTTATATTTATTTTAATTTTATTTCAAGTAATGAAAATTATTTTTTATGGTTTTAGTTCATATTAACTTTGGTGACGAATAACAGCAACATTTGAATCAAAGCAAAAAAAAAATAAAAAATATATATCTGAAAAAACTTCCTGCTCTTCCCATTACTCTGTATTTTGTCATATCAGACAAAATGCAGTGTTAACTGGTTGATCAAATATCAGAAAAAAAGCTGCTGACTAGTTATGGATATCAAACAAAATCTTCTGGTGGGATCTGATCCAACATTCCTGGTCTTGGCAGTGGCATCCTGATGTGTTGGTAGGATCTAACAGAAATGAACTAGTCATCCCATGATGCATTACAAATGACAAATGAATCAGAAACAATAGTATGATATAAAACATTTAACTACAAATCATTATATTAAAAGTCTAATAAGCATATTGGCTTTTTTTTTCCCGCAGATTGTGGCTTAACAGAAGGGTTTCATTAAAAACTTCAGAGTTCATGGGAGGGTTTTCTTAAAATATTTATATTATATCAATAACAAAAATGTTCTTTAATGAGAAACTCATTCCAGAACCCTGCTATTTCCTTCTTGTTCAATTTTTTTTCAATGATGAAAAGAATGTTGTATAATAGATGCACAACTACTCGTTTGGGGTCAGTAAAAAAAAAAGAAAAAGTCTCTTATGGTCACCATAGGTACATTTATTTGATAAAAAATACAGTAAAGACAATAATACTGTTAAATATTATTACATTTTAAGATTTTAAAATTGTAATATATTGTAAAATGTGATGTTAAAGCTGTATTTTCAGCATCATTACTCCAGTCTTCAGTGTCACATGATCCTTCAGAAATCATTCTGTTATGCTGATTTGCTGCTCAAGAAACATTTCTTATTATTTTCAATGTTGAAAACAGTTGTGCTGCTTCATATGTTTTTGAAATATTATTATTTTGTAATATTATAAATGTTTCGCCGACACATTTGATCAATATAACGCATGCTTGTTGCATAAAGGGTTTTAGTTTTCTTTCAGCAACTACATAAAAATCTCACTGACCCCAAACTTTTGAACAGTAGCAAATGTACTCAAAACATTAAACCTCAAGAAACAGGGTCAAGCATTTGATATAGATTTCAAATGTTTTATTATTAGTATGGGAAATCTCACATTAAACTTACCCTCTTTGGCAAAATGTACAAAATACTTGGTGATAATTTCCTGGAAGCTGATATCAGCCAGTGACAGGGTCCCCAGCACCATTTCAAGACCCCCGAAGAAGGCCAGGCTGTCTAGAAGATGAAAGGCAAAGCGACTGGGGAAGGGAAGCCAGCTGGAGGCGTTTGCCTGTTTTGATGGAGTGTAAGTCACCAGATAACGGTACACTGGACTCTTTAAGGCTCCTGAAATACATGATTTAGATTTAAACAACTGACTATGGATCACAAATCTAAGCATGATGTACAGTCAATAGTAAAAATGTGCGATAATGACTAGCTCACTGTTCATTATCCTGCTTGACCATTAAATATTTATTGGAGCTCACAAATGCTCAAATATTCAGAGTGCTGATGAAGCTCAATTCCTTTTAATTGTGAACTGTGCAATGAAAAATTAATTTGAACCTGCAGCTCTCTTAGCCAGGTCGTTCCTGGGGCAGGTGGCCCTCATGTCAGAGACCATGGTGGTGAAGAGTCTCTCTGGGCATCGGTCAGAGGTTGGACACAGAGCCGAGCTATTGTACAGCCTCAGCGCCTGATTGGTCAGGGCCTCTCCGAAAGGGGTCAGTTTGTCTGAGTGAACGATCAACAGAGATGTGGTGAGGAAAAACATGTAGACTTTAGTGCTGTCAATCGATTAAAAAAAAAAAAAAGAATGAATCGCGATTAATCCCAACATTAGAGTTTTTAAATATACTTTTATATTGCAATCATTTCACATTCAATCAAATTAATGTAAAAACAACATAAAGACAGTACTTTTAATATTTGTTTAATGGCATCTTTTTTATGACTGAAGGTGAGTATCACTGATACCAATACTACTGATGTCTCAATGAAATTGTTTTCCCTAATATTTAACCACTGACTATAGCCATTCAACATTACAGTATAATTGAGAGCTATCAATTTTAACATTTATTAGACTTAAAAAATAACAACCTCTAATTTAAGTGAACTTAAAACAATCTTCACATAAACCCATTATAATAAATGGCATATTTAGCTACCTGTGCCCTTCAGCAAGTAGGAAACATAACACCAAATTCTAAATTAAATATAGATTAACCCTTAAAGCTACAAAAGTCATTGATTTCCTCTTTTTTTTCTTCTTTTGTTCTTTGATGAACAGACATCACAGCAGATGGTTATTAGGTTATATTGGCTGCCGCTGCTGAACAAGACGCGGATCGTATTTTCTCGCAACTCTTGACCTTTTCTGACCCTCTTCAGGTCTTAAAGTCTCTACTAGGTCAGAGGAGAACTGGCCCCCCGACTGAGCCTGGTTTCTCCCAAGGTTTTTTCTCCATTCTGTCACCGATGGAGTTTTGGTTCTTTGCCGCTGTCGCCTCTGGCTTGCTTAGTTGGGGACACTTCATTTCCAGCGATATCGTAGACTTCAGAGATATGTTCTTAAATCTGACTCATATAACAAATACTTGCATGCATGCACAGTTTTAAGGCAGCTGTAATCGCCTTTTTGATAACTTCATGACTTAACTGACGACATCACTACGTCATTGCATGCTCATAGTTTCTTTTGCGCTTTAATATGAAATGATACAGGCTACAGCACGAGCCGCCACATTTGTGGCTGCAATTGAAGAGCAGGTTCTACGAGCACAGTATAAGAGCTGACGGGACAGGAAAATTCATTTTTACTGACATATGGCCTGACAACATCTCATCTGACCGCATCTACTGAAGCTCCCTCATCACCTGTACCTTTTCTACGCTCGTTTGATTAGCGTCTGTTATGAGTGACTTACTTGTCACAATCCACCGATAGTCTCCCCAAGTCCATGCTGAGATGTTTTCATATGGAGGACTAAAGTGAAAAGACAAAATCAGAATGTAATGAATTGGCTTCCTAATATTAATTTGAATTGAATTGGCCGCAATTCACAGGATGTTGAAATCTGAATTTAAATAGGAAAGACAGGAAGAGGAATGAACTGAATTGCTTTGGAGGAATTTCATTAGTCCAATACAAATTTTGTGACAAAACATTAAAAATGACAACATTATATGTAATGATTAATTATACAAATGTTGATTAATTATGCTTTTTTATTCCCTGTAGAATAATAGATGAAGTGTCTCAATGTATTAATGAAATATTAATTATTATGATTATAATAATACTTATTATATGAATAATTATATCAAATAATATAATAATTTTATATTTGGTAAATATTTTTTATATTTGATATTAATTTTATATATTTTTTGTTTTTATTTATTTATGCAGCATATTAATATATTAATGAAATATAATTTATTATATGATTATAATACATATTTTATATATATATATATATATATTTAAATTATTATATAAAAAATAATTGTATTATTTATATATATATATATATATATATATATAATATATATACAGTATATACTATATATACATATATATATAATTAAATATGTTAACATTAAACAATTATAATTATATAATACATTTCAAACAATGGTTATAAATATATAATGTTTCTAGAAATAGTCCATGTTTAATATGATAACATTTAAAAGAGAGTATATTTCTTTGAAGTTCATTCGTTAAATTCAAATCCAAATTATAACTCTGCATCCAGCTTGCTAACTCAATTCAAATTCCTGAACTTTAAAGACATTCTCAATTTTGAATGGTGCACAATCCTGACAGTTTTTTTTTTTTCATTTTAAAACTGATAATTGAAAATCGAACAAAGCTGGTTACCTAAAATCAGTCTCCTGTTCAGTTGTTCCAACCATAAATGGGATGTCATTATAGGCTCCAGCTCCACCCTTCTCCCAGGTTTTGAACGGAGGAGCTTTGAGAACATAGTTGTCAACTACTGCAACCGGGCCAAGAAAAACACCTTTGACTGGAAGATCGGTTAATTCATCGGCTGCCCATGCTGGGTACTGCTGCCACGGGATTGCCTGAGTCAGATACAAATCACTGACATTAATTCAACCACAGACCCATTTCTGATGTATTACTAACATTTAGAGAAATTAAACCTCATCGGCAGATTTTCATTGGGAATTCATGAGCGTTCACTGAGATCTGGCAGGCGGTCGAGGTTTGATGATTTATCGAAGAGAGTTTACGGACGAAAGGGCCAATAGGTTGAGGCTGTTCTGATATATTACTACCATTTAGAGAAATTAAACCTCATCGGCAGATTTTCATTGGGAATTCATGAGCGTTCACTGAGATCTGGCAGGCGGTCGAGGTTTGATGATTTATCGAAGAGAGTTTACGGACGAAAGGGCCAATAGGTTGAGGCTGTTGTTAGTCAGCCATGACTCTGCTGCTGCCTTGCCCTGGAAGGTTACAAACTCGGCCATAAATTTCTCACCTGAAGAACTTGAGCGATATGTAGTCCTCTCAGGCAGATGGCGTTCTTGCAGCCAGTTCTCCTCAGGAATTCTAAGTTGTCTTTTTCTGCTGACTCCAGGGAAGCATTATACACATACGAGCCACTCATGTCAATCGCGCGATGAAAGAGTCCCTTGGCTAGTGGAGACATCATCAAGGTCCAAACCGAAGTTCCTCCTTATGATCACACAAGGAGAGAAAAACTTAATATACATTAATAAGGCTCACGTTTGTGAAAAATAAGTGTGCTTAATTATATTGAATGTGCACTTGTAGTACATCCAGATAATATATTATGATATTAATGAAATAAAGGAAACCTACATTAATGAAAACTAAAGCCTTGTTCAGACTGTCAGCCCAAATCTGATTATTTGTGTATCTGACTGGAATCTGATCTAAATGTTTCACTGTCTGCACTGTGTATCACAACTGTTCAGATTCGATTTGTGTGTCCCGTGGCGCTCTTTCGTTTTACTCAATATCTACATTGGTTTCTTTGGCAATGACATTGCATTGGTATGTCTACACTAAAAACAACAATAACAGCAATACAGTTTGCAATACAGAAGTTGTCTTACAATATGACAACATGTTGCCGTCATGCTGGATTGAATTATGTCTTATGAGGCGGTGGCAGAAAGGTAGGAAGCTGGAGTGTGCAGATTTATTCCGTGTTGCCACCTCCGCCGGTCTCTAAACTCAAAGAGGTGCATAGACCAGCTCTATATTGTCATTTTCCACTTGACTTGCACTTCACAACAACACAACCTTGTTTCTGCAAAGACATTCAGCATGTTTTTAACAAACAAGGTCTGATATGTTTACGTTTTACGTGGCGTGCGAAAGTGACATAAGGCAAAGAAGTTATGCAAAATCCGATCTGACCGGTCAGACTAAAACGGATTTCCAGAAATACGATTTGAATAGGATTTCAAACCACATATGAATGTAGCTCGAAACAAATTTGCAAAAATTGGATTTCATGTGATTTTTTGCCGTTCACACTAGTGAAATATGACTGGATTCCATTCGGATATGCACAAAAATCGGATTCGGGCTGACAGTCTGAACAAGGCTTAAGTGTACTTAAAGAGAGTACACTTTCATGACAATGTTTCTTAACACACTTAAGTACACTTTTAAAAAGTGCACTTTGTGATAATGTCAAATTGAAAGTTGATTTTTTTTTTAAATCATTTAAAATCATGTTTAAAAAATCTTTTAAATTTAAAAGTACATTTATTTTGATGTGCTTACTAACATACTCGAGCACATGTACTTCATTATAATTTAACTGAAACTTCATTATAATATAACTGTAGTGATAATACATTTACATAATACAAGTATATAATTTAAATGTCCTGTGTGCAACATCATTATAAATGTGTATTTACAAATATATTTAAATACATGACAAGTTTCAGTGCAAATGTCATTAAAAGTATATTTTATGTTTACCATAAATAAGTTATATGCTTGTCAGTACATTGAGCAGTACACTTTAACCATATTTCAAAGACAATAGACGCAATTATGAAATTACATATAAAGATGTACTTAAGTCCTACTTAAATGGGTCAAAAATAGTACTCTTAAGTTCAACTAATTGCATTTAATATACATTTTAACTATAATATTTTTTTATTTGTTAATAACATGTCCAAAAACCTCACATCCAGTTCACACTTACATAAATTCTTAAGATATTTCAAACTTACATAGTTCACACAAATATATTATTTCCATAAAAAGTACTCTTTCTTAAGTATATAAAGTGTATTTCTTTTTCACAAGGGAAGGTTTCAGATGCAAACATTAGCAGTGCAAATTTATTTTGCCGGCCATATAAACAGGTTACAGTATTCACCCTTTATGCATAGCATAGCATTTATGGCATATGTGATTATAAAACACGTTTAGCAAATGTTTGCAGAGACGGGTGTGTACTCTAAATTAATATTTACAATATCAATATTCACACACCTGCATAACAAATACATTGTAGTACTTTGTTTATTCTCCACTATTTGCTTCTTTTTTGACAACATTAAAGCAACCCAGTCACGTTGCCTTGCAAAGGAATGTCTTCATAAATCATGGGAACAAATTCTTAATCCATGGCCATGATATCTTTTATGTTTTCTCTCATATGTCATTTCTGTGGCTCTGCATGTAAATGGCCAAAAAAACACAAAATATGTCAAATTGCCTGTCTTGGTGAGTATTTAGGTAAAAAGTCGGTTATGTCTTAGGTGAATGTAACCAGTTAAGAAAATCAGATATATGTCAGTATATTGTATCTGTGCATTAGGTCTTAAAGTGACAGCAGCATAATATACCTACTGCTGTCTGTGCCATTAATGTAAATCAAACAGCTCACTGTTCTTGACTGAATAACTTTTTTTGTAGCTTTAATATGAACAATTGTGTATTGAATTCATACAGTGAAGACTTTGCAGTGTTTTTTTTTTATTTAGCACAGTTTATTTCATTTGCATCTTTGCTTCTCAATGATTTGTTAACTTGTATTCAGTAAGCTTGAGAACTTTTTACTTATGGCTAGTATTAGTTTTTGCCGTGATATCGAAATTGGTGAATTTTGGCAATGTAAAAAACATATTTCCAGAAAAAATAACTATATTGTGATACAAGATTTTGGTCGTATCACCCACCAACATCAACTTAAGATTTAATTAAATTTGTTTAGCATTTTTGCAGTTTTTAACACATTTAATGAATCTTTATGGTCAGGATTGAGACTAGATCATAATTATTTTGTTGTATTATATTGACAGTACGCTTAACAGTTAGAAATAAATATGATTTTATATAATATGTACTGTCCAATTACAAAGTAAATTTTAAATGTCTAACTTATTACAAAGTAAATATTTTCCAGATATTTTAAAATGAAAATATAACATTTTAAAAACAAAACAAGTACGTAATATAATATATAAAATATGTTACAAATGTATATAATATTAGAAACATGTTGTCCTTATAACATCACATTCTCAATAAGTATAGTAAAGTGTACAGGGGATCATATTTTGGCGGTTCTTGGCATAAAAGGTTAAAAAACCCTGACTTATGCATTGACAATTAGACATGTCGAGTGTTCAAATACTTTTCGATGTCACTGTATGTTGTACCTGAGCTTTGACCAAATATGGTAACCCTTCCAGCATCACCACCGAAGTTATGGATATTTCTCTGGACCCACTGAAGTGCTTGGATCTGGTCCATGAAGCCATAATTCCCTTTGACAGCAAACAGAAAGACGCCAGTAAGTGAACTACTGTTCAGAACAGTGCACATGCAGTGATGTTTTATGAATTTCAATATGCTGTAGTGACAAGCAGAGAGCTCATGAGATGGACAGCAGGCCTGAGTGAACTGGACAGGTACGGGTCTTACCTGAGGAGTTGGTGGGAGAACCTTCCCTGAGCACCTCCAGGGTCATGAAGCCGAAAGCATTGAGCCTGTAATTCAGGCTGACGTACACCATCTGCGTACGGGCCGCCAGCTCTACGGTGGGCGAGTATCCTCTCTCCTGGCCGCTCAGCATGTGGAGGTACCCTCCGTGGATCCACACCATGACGGGCAGTGGTTTGGCGGGCTGTAGACTCGGCGTCCACACGTTGAGATGCAGACAGTCCTCCTGTCCCATGACCTGCCCGTCTTTTCGGAGGGGCTGCACCTGCGCACAGATGCTACGGAATCGAGTAGCGTCGTACACGCCCTGCCAACACTGTCCCGCCTCCACTATTTCCGCCGGGGGTCGCCAGCGACGTTCACCCACAGGTGGTACTGCATATGGAATGCCTTTGAAAGAATAAGCTCCACCTTTCCAGCTCCCACGCAGCCAACCACACTCGGTCTCCACCTCTGCCACTCCTGGAGGCGGAGTCTCAGCCACGTAGGCCAGACATCCCGCGCGAGAGAGGAGAGCGATCACGCCGCAGCTGATGAGGAACATGCACCGGCGCGACACCACCAGGAATGGACTGACATAGAGGCAACGGATGTACTGTATCTGTTCCTCTTCTTCGTCCTGCACTAGATAACGATACTCCGTCCCCTCGGGGACCTCATATACATCCTCCCTCATTTTTTATCTTCTGTGAGAGAGAGAGAGAGAGAGAGAGAGAGAAAATACAAGTGCAAGTCAATTCCCTGTTCATCCAGAAAGAACAAATTGCATTTCTGAGATTTTTTTCCACAACTGCCATATTTTTTGGGTCAATATTCTTTTTACTATATATAGAGAGGCCCAAATGTATGAAACCACATTGAGATTGTTTTCCATTAAACATGGAACTAAGCACAAAGGATTTAGAAAAAATTCTGTGAGAATGATGTGAAAAATAAAACAGATTATGAATTATTATTTCAGATTATGAACTAATCAAGATCACTAATAAAATAAGTAAATTTGCAACATTAATTATGTGAACTAATTTGTACAGATGGCCCAATTCAATTTAAATTGTTATCCCGATAATATAATTTGTAATAAAACATAAATTAGAGAGGAGAAAAAAAGCATTTTTTTTTTAAATTCAGACATCCCCTAATGTTCAGGGTTATTATAGTTAAACTAAACTTTAACGGAAATAAATTAAATATAATAAAACATGAACTTATTTTATTTCAGCTAGTTGCTAGCTGAAATTTCAGTTCTTTATTTCAGTTTTTGCAAGAAGTCTCTTGATCAAGGCTGAATTTATTAGATCAAAACCACAATAATAAAATAAATATTTAGAAATTGTTCAATTGAAAATAACTTTTTTCTATTTTAATAAACTGGAATGATTTATAAAGGATCTTGTGACATTCAAAACTTCTGCTGAAAATTAAACTTTTTTTTTAATCAAATAAAAACAGCTTTGGTGTGTATAATGGATTTATTTCAAAAACATTCAAAAATATATTAATAGTAAGTACAAGTTGTTCATTAATAATGCTCAGTACTTATTTTTGTAATTACACTGTTACAAGGACACCTTAAAATAAAATGTAACTGCATTTTCTTCATGGCTAGAAAGTGATCTTGGGGAGGAAAATAATGCAAACATTTTCTGTGAAGACTGTATTTATAGCGCATTCTAAAGATAATCATAATGCGTTATAATACACATTGCAATCTATATATTGTGCAATACATACACAATGCAATTCATATATTTTCATAAATAACTGTAATCGCCTTATAATGTACAAAATACATAAGTTGTGTATGATGACAATAATCTTATATTCATGATTGCACCTGTAGAGCGTCAGTCCGTAATGTATCCTAACACACACAATAACTCATGAAAAGTAATGGTGATCTGTTTTAATGCACTATACTCAATCAGTAGTTATTAGTGTGCATATTGTCGTGCAGTATATGCATAACAATAGTACTGTGAATATGTAATGTATTATAATGTGTCGTGCAAGCCTGTGGTTACCATAACTATAAAGCATTATAATGCCTTAGATACGGGATTTACAGTGTGTGGTTTGTGTTGGTGTATGTGTAATTCACAGCATGAAGTGTGTGGTCGCAGGACTAAGCGAATAATCAGCGGAAACCACAAAATGACCCACCGAGAAGCCACACTTTCCCGGTTTCATTTCTCTATGAGTTTGAAATTTGAAATATTACCTCACAAATGAACAAATTCCACTAAATAAGGCAACAGAAGAAACACAATATTAACGTGTAAAAACTTGTCTGAGGAGGAACTGATTTCAACAACAGATTTAGACTCGAAGAACTCCTTTAAGCACAGCATATATAGCCTATATGTGTACTAAACCGTAAAAATCATAACAAAAATAAATCTACCCTAAAAACGTTTTGCCCCGCTAACGTCGATACAAAGTTACTTGAAATAGCGCAACAACGACGCAAGCACTCAGAGACATTTTCATCTTAATTTACCAATCCGTAATCGCTTGCTCCTGTTTCAAAGCCTGAATTTAATATGAAAAGTAAAAAAGGTGACACAATGACGCATGTAATGTACTTACTGTGACATTAGAGCTCGTGCACTCGCGTACTGTTACAGAGAAAACAGCCCTGCTTAATATCTAAAGTTTAATATCTCTGGCTCCGCCCACAACTCGAGTTTTACATGGCTGCTTTACCAAACATTTCAACTCACAACCACCAAAAACTAACATTAAAACTAATAAAACAAACCATTAATAAAGCCTAAATTATATTTGCTTTTCTAAAGGACATACAAGTGCAGCATAATAATAGTAATGTTAACATTATACGTATGTTCATAGTTTGAAGTGTAAGAAGCCAAATAGGCTACTTTTAAGAGAGTTAAAAATGTTTCCATTTCAATTCTTGTATTAAAAAGAACAAGGGTAAGAATTTGTGACATGGGAACTGGAAATTAAAATTATGAACCATTTTCAATCCGTGTATCATTCGATCATTCGTTTTTTGATTTAATATTGAAAGTAGAAAAAGTAGAAAATGGCTCCAAAAAACGAGAAACGAGAATTCAGCTTAAATTTTCGTTTTTCGTTCATGGGTGGAAAAATAAATAAACAGCTTGAATATTTGATTTCTACATGTGGGCGGGAATTAAACGCCCCTTTCTGCTGATTGGTCAGCCGAAGATCAAACCGTGCCGTCATCAGTTCTTCTGCAGTATCACGCAGCAGAATAATAGTCCTCCACTGCTGCAGTTGTATGGATTCTTAACGCATTTATTGCAACTACATTTAATCTTTTTTTTCATCAAACAAACAGTCAAATTAATAGCTCGACACAACTCGTAAAGCGGCAGAGTCTAGACAGGGCTTTCTTCTGTGTAGATATAAACTATATTCTTTGCATCAGCTGGGCATGGCAGGGTATGATATGACAGCTGTCATAGCCTACCCACATCGAGGGGAAATAACTTAATACTAACTTAATATTTATAGTTGTATGGTAAAATGTATATTTTAAATTGTGTAACGTTACGTTCAAAATAACTACAAAATGTCATGCCTTTGAAAAATAAAGAGAACAACAGAATGCGCTGCTTTAGCTCCTTGAGCATCTTACTGGCGCATGCCGCAAACATGAACCACAGGGAATACTTGTCTTTTAAAAGGCTTCATTTAGATTATTTGACGTTAAATGCATCATATAAGTCACTTTGGAATAAATCACAGTAGGCCTATGTATCATGATAAAAAAAAACGACTTTACAGTCTGGAAATACTTTAGGCTATAGCAAATTATTTCTCGGTCCCCCTATCACTTTAAGAACCGCTGGTCTACACAGAAGAAAGACCTGTCTAGACTCTGCCGCTGTACGAGTTGTGTCGAGCTATTCATTAGTCTGTTTGTT
Organism: Sinocyclocheilus anshuiensis; assembly: GCF_001515605.1. Lineage (NCBI taxonomy): Eukaryota > Metazoa > Chordata > Actinopteri > Cypriniformes > Cyprinidae > Sinocyclocheilus > Sinocyclocheilus anshuiensis. The sequence goes on from NW_015554147.1 coordinate 1,367,483, forward strand.
TGATGAAAAATTTGAAATTGATAAAATGGGTTATTAATCCATACAACTGCAGCAGTGGAGGACTATTATTTTGCGGCGTGATACTGCAGAAGAACTGATGACGGCACGGTTTGATCTTCGGCTGACCAATCAGCAGAAAGGGGCGTTTAATTCCCGCCCACATGTAGAAATCGAATATTCAAGCTGTTTATTCATTTTTCCACCCATGAACGAAAAACGTAAATTTAAGCTGAATTCTCGTTTTTCGTTTTTTTGAAAAAAAACAAAAAAACGAAAAAGGAGCCATTTTCTCATTTTTCTATTTTCAATATTAAATGAAAAAATGAATGATCGAATGATACACGGATTATTTTCATATATCATATTTCATTTTCTAGATAGATATACATGATGATACACAGACAGACAGACAGATAGATATTCATTGTATATCTTTTTGCCTTCAACCCCAAAATGCCCTGAATGTAATAGCCTGATTTGAAGGATTGAACTATGCGATCTACTGTATTATAGATTTCTGATATTTTTGTTCTGACCCATTCAGCAATGTATCTATAATATACACCGGACAAAGCCTATGTGTTACTTTACATGTATTCATTTGTGTCAATAAAATAATAAAAAAAACACCACAAAAGCAAATGCATTTGATCAGGAAATCAATTCTAGGCGTGATTAACGAACTCTATAAAGGTTTAATTGTTTTTAAACTGATCTAGATATTGATCCCTTCCCAACATGGGAGGTAATTTGCTAGTGGTGAAAAGGCTTTTGAATTTATTAAACTAATTGCATTATGTCATGGTTAGACCGATTACATGACTATGTTATGTGTAATCTTACAAAGCCACTGGTGGATCCCACAATATGTGAACTCGGCCTGAAATGAAAAGAGCAAAAGTGATAGATGGATTGCCATGGGGAGCTAGTGAATATCTGGGGCACAATTCAAGAGAGATATCTTTTAACCCCACAGGGATGTATAACGGATAGCTTGGCTATTCCTAACTCTGAGGTCCATGAGGACATTTTTTTTTGCCTTCCTTAAGGAAGCAGTTTATCATCTTCAGCCTTGCTGATACTGTAGTTCAGGGATTTTTCATGAGCATATACACTACAGCACAGCGAGGGGGTTGCTGGGACTCTGAATCTGGAGGACATACATCACATTTATGTTTAATTCAAACATTAGTTTGAAAAGCTGAACAAAAACATTGTGAGATCAGACCTCGAGTTATGGCTCATGTGTGTACGAGCAGCTCTTAACAGCATTATAAATTCTGCTCTCTGATGGAAAACACTTGAGACATGAGGACTCTTATTATTTAAAGATTTATTAAATGCATAGAAGTATATACAAAACCAATTATCCAATTTCACACTTTCAGCATTTCAAAACAGTCATGCTTTTCATTTTTGCTTCAGGTCTTTCAATCAAATTAACGATGGGTTTTAAAACAGAGACTCGAATGAGTTTATTTCACACAGTGAAAAAACGCGTTCATAATGCTGCAATTAAAAGCATCACATTCAGCTTCATCTCATCTATGGCACAAAACTTGACAAAACAGAACAAACAAAAAAAGAAACATCTGTCTAATTGACTTAATTTCAGCCAGTCAATTATTGTGTTCAATAAAACTATCCTCCTTGGAAATAAACATCTAAATTAAAAGGAAGGCATTCGTGCTGAGGAATAGATTATGGGATAGGAGAGCTTGTGGGTGAGAGTTTATAATTGCAAAAAAAAAAAAAAAAGTGTAAGAAAAAGGCTCAGATGCATAAAATTGTGAAAGCTAAAAGATAAACAAAACAGCATTCGGAAAATCATTATCCAGATATATATTCTCATACGCCAGCAGTGTACCTGTAACTCCTTGACTGCAAAACTCCTCAATAAATGTGGTAATGTTCTGGCACAGGTGTGATTTGAGTCCTTGTGTGTCGCTGTCGCATCCTCTAAATGGCTTCCTCTCATTCTACTAACATTTTGGCGGCGCTGACCTGTGAAAGATTCACTTTGACGTCAGCCCCAGTTATAAAAGTAGATCTTCTGCCAAATGGGCAAGTACTCCATCAGCGGACCTGAGAGTACAGGAAAAATCCAGTCAGGACGCATCTCAGAGCTTTTTTAAAGCTTTTAGTGTGACAGCATTGAACATCCGTTGTTTGAGATGGATACGGCACTTACGCGCAACCAAACCGACTCCGGGAACATAATCTGCCAAGAAGTGAAGAAGGAAGAGGATCTTTGTCCTGCGGGTATAAAAGAGACATTAGATATGGGAACAAAAAGCACCATTATGCAGTAAAAGTGTGCATTGTTAAATCTAAATAGATATTTTGTAAAACTAAATTTGTATATTTTCTGGAGAAAATATAGTGTAGCTGTGCGATGCCAGGAGTTGGTAAGGTGTTCTGATTGGTTGCTATGCCTATATTGGATTTTATTTGACTAATTTTATTGTAAATTTGAACTCTGACAAGTTGAGATTGTTTCTGTGTTGGAACAGATTTGGAGAAATTTAGCATTGCATCACTTGCTCACCAATGGATGCTCTGCAGTGAATGGGTGCCGTCAGAATGAGAGTCCACACAGCTGATAAAAACATCACAATAATTCACAAATAATCCACACCACTCCAGTCCACCAATTAACACCTTGTGAAGAGAAAAGCTGTGTGTTTGTAATAAAAAAAAACAGAATAAGGCATTTTAACTTTAAACAGTCGCTTCTGCCAAAAAAATACCAGTCTGTAATCCATAATAGCGCTTTCTCCAATGAAAAGGTCCATTCCATGTTGTCCTCTCACATCAAAATCCAACAACATATTTGTTTAGAACTGTTCTGGACTGTTTTCACTTGTAAACACCGCTTGATCTGTGTGTATTTCTCTCCTGATTCAGACTAGATAACTTTTTCACTGGAGAGAGCAAATATTATGACTCACATTTTGCCCAGAAACAATGGTTTAAAGATCTTACTGACATGCAGCTTTTTAGTTCACAAGTCATTAATCGATGGACTCATGTGGATTAGTGTGATGATTTATCAGCTGTTTGGACTCTCATTCTGATGGCACCCATTCACTGCAGAGGATCCATTGGTGAGCAAGTGATTTTCCAAATCTCTTCTGATGAAGAAACAAACTCATCTACATCTTAGATGGCCTGAGAGTGAGTAAATTTTTAGCAAATTTTCAGTTTTGGGTGAATTATTTTAAACTTAAGGATTTGAAAAAAAAAAAAAACAACAATACCAGAAGTGCATCACATGAGAAGACTACACTAATGCAACAGATGCAATGAAGGAGACACTGACTCAGAGTATCGGTCATAGAAGGGGGAGCGGAGCAGGTAGTAGAGGAGAAGAGTCACTCAACAAACCGAAACTGTACAGAAAACAGCATAAGATTGAACTTCTTTAAATCTTCAGAGACAGACTGAGGACTGAGAGAGATAGAAAGAGAGATGCAAAGCACTCTGTACCTGGTTATCTCTAAGAGACCAGAGATGATCCAAGGGTTCCAGGAACGTTTTCCGCAAATCCCAAGACTGGCCACTTACAAATGTTAAGGGTGATGGATGACAAAATGTTCAAATAACTTAATCACCATTGGGCAAAAAAAAAAAAAATCTTTTTTCTACATAAATTCACTGGTTAAAAAGAGTGGGAACCTTGAAAAACATTCAACTCTTAAAACTTCTGGAATCCTGAAATTTATTTACATAAAACTAAAAGCGTCACCCTTCAAACATTGTTTTGGACAATAGGAGACAAAACGGTTGAGAATCACTGCACTAGAACATTATTGTTATTTTTTTTTAAATAATCATTGTATTTCATTTTATTTTAAGAGTTTGTTTGACCATGTTGTGAAGAACAAGATGTGCAGTCGGTCACATAAGATGACACTTCAAAACCAAGCATCAGCAGTGGACCGAACATGCAAGTATGTAAACTTATTAGGGATGTAACGTTTCACTCAACTCACAATGCGATACGATTCATGATACTGATTTCACGATACGATTTTCTCACGATTTCTTGAACAAAATGACTTTTAAGACAAATTATAAATGAAAAGGTGTCCTTTTATTATTTCTCAGACAAAATGCTGCACATTTCTTTGCGAACTTGAAATGTCAAATAACAAAACTATATTTTAAAACAAATAATATATACAAATGAAAGTAATCTCTCTGAAATCTCAAACTAAGGCTTTGCCTGTGCTCTTCTATATTTAAAATTAGAGGCAACCACTGCATTTTAGTCACAATCCAAACAAAGATGCTGCATACATGCAGCATGAGCAGTTTTTCTTTAATTTAAATTAGACTGTATAATTTCAAATTTGTAGGAAAAACAGAATGCTCTGACTTTAGCTTTGTGAAATTATGCTGCATATCTGAACGAAACAAAAACAGCAGACGGGCTGAATGAAAACGCAAAATTCACTCTCTGACAGCAGGTGGCGCTTATGGAACAGCAGCAATACAGCGTTTCCTTGGTTACCGCTGGGCTTATAAATATTACTTGAATATGCTTTATACAGAGGCAAAATGAAAAGAATACCATCTAAACTATTCTGAAGACAGGCAGTTCTCCTCAGAGATCCATTCATATAAACCCCCACCCACAAATGTATCACGATTCATTTAACATCTCAACCGACTTGAATCGTCACATATTCTTATGAATTTTCAACTCGCTCAGAGTGCATCGTTACATCCCTAAAACTTATTATAGCTGACTCCCACTTATCTGAGTTTTCAGATTGTTCCTACACCCTTGGGAATAAATGAACTATTTTGGCTATCCTAGGATAATATTATACACTAATATTGTTGTGAAAATTGTCATAAAAAGAAAATTAGCAGAAAGGATACAATGAACAAGCGGTCTTGTGATGTACAGGGACTCTGCGATGGTTTCCTGCAGACCCAGAGGTGTGGGGCTTGAGTGAAGCTCCTCTTCTCGATTCCTATTTTTTGTGTTTTTCCGAGGGAGACCCCAAAGACGAGACTGTAAAGATGGTGCTAGGGGAAAAAAAAGGACACAATATAACTTTCCATCGCAGAACTTTTTGATACACTGGGTTTGTATTGTCAAGTCTTACCGCTTCCCAGTGGTCTCACCACTCTTCCTGAACGCTGGCCCACAAAAGAAGTGCCCTCATCATCTTCTTCTGCATTGTTCTCTGTGAAGGGAGATCTTTGTATGAGCAGTGCACAGGAAACCACTTTTCGACAAAGAACGCACAGCACATTGACTGCAGGAACAGAAAGTTCCTTTTGAGTCTCCCGGTGTTACGCTCAGTGGCACATTGCAGAAACTCCACGGGCTCTGGCTCAACTGAACTACACAATCACAGCTTATCTGCACAGGCCATATACTGTACTTATTGTCTCACACAGTGTTTATTTATTGTCATCAGTGGGAGTGTTTTTGTACTTATTGCTGTGCGTTAATTGTTGTTGTGACTGTGCTAAATGATCTGCATGGTGGTTTCCAGAGACACTTCAGTTTGTTTCATTTCCTGCCATGCAGTGGAAAAAAAGCAATAAATTAACTTTGACTTCTGAGTTTGAAACCTTTGTGTTAGTATAATTACCTTTATGCATTTGGCAGACTATTCAAAGAGGCTTACATTGCATTGAAGGTATACATTTGATCACTTCTTGCGTTCTTTGGGAAACAAACCCATGACCTTGGCATTGCTAGCTTCCGACTCTACTGTTTGAGCTACAGGAACATGCAGCAGCCAAGATCACTAAAGGTGATGTGTGATTTTATCAATAAAAAAATCTAGTTACAAATAATAAAGGCATGTTCTCCACACAGTTTTTCACCAAACAAACGCATGGATTAATTTTATTTAATAACTTAATATGTATATGCACCATTTATATGTATATAAATAAAAAAAAAGAAAAAACACATTTCATATTATTTTATTTAAAATCCATTTTAGACATGATCAAAGACTACTTAATTGCGGCTGATTTGTTGATTGTACCCCCAAAAACGGCTCTGTATTTTTGTATTCTTCATATATCCCATTCATTTCCTATGGCAATCATTTTTGACTGCAAAGATCACAAATATGATAATTTTTTAAGACCATTTATCCTTATATAATCATGTCCACAATTTTTTTTGTGTTCATATAGCAAGTTTTTTACCATTACGATTAAGTAAAACATTTCAAAAATTCTAAATGTTACATTTTTCAGTCTAAAATGACCAGAACACTAGAGTGTTAAACTTTCAGAAAAGGCTTAGTTAAGTCAACATTCCATTGTTTGTTTTCTTGTTATTTTTGCAAACCTCTTTTCAAATATTAATACACTTGTGACACTTCTCTATGACATCTCACCTTGACTACAGAGCTGAGAATCCCTGTCCAGAGGAATTATAGGTGGTGACGTCTGGATGCCCGATTTGTACCAGAAAAGCAAGAGACAACGCAGGATCGCTCTAAAAACACAAGAGAGAATGGAAAAATGGGAGGTCAGGATGTGTAAGTGATGATAATGTTCTCCTGGTCAACTACCCTTTAAGTATACTCAAACAGGGTCCTTACTTGGCAATCTGAATAAGAACAATAACTAGCCAGCGTCCAGCTTCGCCCCACAGCTTGGCAGCCCCCATCTCAGTGAAAACCTCTACATACTCCAGTACAGACAACCAAGTTAACAGTCTCTGTTGAGAGAGAGTCTA
>NW_015554147.1:1374472-1397736 GCF_001515605.1 Sinocyclocheilus anshuiensis
GGCTGATTAAGCATTTTTTTAACTCAACGGTATCGGCTCTCCTAAGCCCGATCCTTATATTGCGTCAGCTGTCATGCCGATGTCGTGCAATAGGTGGCGGTATGGACCTTCAAGTGAGTTTGCCAACCACCATTAAAAGGAATAGAAGATTTCAAATGTGCTTGCGTGACATACGAGAACCGATGAGGTCTGTTCTAGCGCGTCACACACACTTTCCAGCTTCTGTGTTTAACGTATTTGATGCACATCAAAAGAATCACTCAAAAGTCATTTATTTACAGTTTACTTTTATCTGCCGTCAGACTATCAGAGACGTCGTTGTCAAAGCATTGCTGTGGGTGGCGTCTTGCTTTGGACTTGACTGACAGACTGGCATTTTGACACCGTGAGCTTCATGCTTTCTAACCTTATCTCCACTTTTTTTCCCTTTAAGTTGCAATTATTCTGCTTATTGTACATATAAAATACAAGTTTATATCAGTAGTCCCATATTCATAATTGTGACCACATAGTCTGTATTTAATGTGTGCACCAAGCACTAGGAAAATACAAGTATCGGATTGGTATCGGCAGATACTCAATTTTCAATGACACAGATTGGATCAGGGACACAAAAAACCTGATCGGGACATCCCTAATATAGACTGTGACTGGGCCGTTTATATGTCAATCAGATGGTCTATTTTAGTCTAAATGGCAGTTCTTGGCTAGAATAAGCTTCAATGAGGACTAGACTTTATGCCGTTTATTCTGGCTGGAGACTAGTTGAACTATCACTCAATATAAAGTCAAGCAGCCTCTGAGGAGGTCCATTAAGGTCATGGCTCAAATGCCCAAAGCTGTAAATGCAAACTGTAAATTCTTCCTGTCCCCATGGCTAAGCCGTTTTGAAAGTAAAGATACATTTGTCTCTCGAGCACAAACATAAAGGGAAAAAACATTGAAGGAGCTTTGTAAACTGTGCTTGCTCCCAAAAATGTAGTGTGTTTGTTTGCAGGGGTCAGATGTATTTTTCACATACTGCCCATTTCAAAGCCGTTTTGAGCAATACCAGGCTGCCATCAGCGGGACAAAAAGGTGGATAACAACAAGTCTATTGCAGCAGAACAGTGACAGAGTTGGGACAAAATACATTTTTTTGACAATGTGCAGTCAACGAAAGCAGCAGGCTGTGACTTTGAACACATTAAGCTTGCAACAACTTTGAATCTTCTCTCTTGAAGCAGAAACAGACTGTGCTGTTTCTATTGTTTCACAAATCGAAAACTCTCCTTCATAGATAATTTTATGGTGGTTGCCATGCCAACTGCACATGCATCAGTCCTTATGCAAGTGTGATGATAAAGTAGGGAATAAAAAGAGAAAGAATGGGTAATTTCATGGAAAAATCTAAGTTTCCTGGATCTTTTAATAGATAAAAGAGCTTGACGTAGCATGAAAACATAATGTAACTGTCAGAACTCAAAACTTGGTAGAACTGTCAGAACTCTCTAGTTTAAAGAGCATTTTAAAAGGAAGTTTTCTGATGTCAAAGAGTGGTTGAAGTTTACTTTTAACTAAGTCCCTGATCATTTTAGTCTGACTAATTGTTTGCATGATATAATACTAGGTGTATTGTTTTATTTTTTGTGTGAGTGAAGATAGTGCTTCCTAAAGGCACAAGAGCATAAGGTGGAAAATGAAACAAAAAAGCATTTACTAATAGTATAAGATTAAAAATTGTTATAATTTATAATTAGGGCTGGGTATCGTTCAAAAATGTTCAATATCGATACCGATACCGATACCTATTGTCGACGATTTCACAAAACCTGTCGGCGAGTGAAAAATCAGGCTAATATCGTGCAGTGTGAACTCGGCATTAGGTATCAAAATTTGGTACCGAACGACAAGACGTTTTTCGATACTCGATGGTATCGAGGCAATTCGGTCAGTGCCTAAAAAGTATCGAACTCGATACCCAGCCCTATTTATAATACAACCCCTTTAAGGGACATGCATTACCATAGGCAATGTCCGAGAGAGATTCTTCCTCAAGATACCATCGTTCAGCAGCACTAGAAGGTTAGATGCGGAGTAGACTGCAAATCAAAGTGAGAAACACATAATTCACAGCAGAATTCATAAAGAAACATGCTCTTAGATCAACATTAATACAAAAGAAGATGATATAAAGCAGTGAATCCTACCCAACTCTGAGATTTCATGAGAGTCTGAGAAGCGACCTGTAATGAGAGAACTCATAACTTTATATAATATCAAAATGATGAAAGCTTCAAAGTTCCTAGTTAGTTAGTACAAGAGAGTAAAATTTCACCCAAAACCTATGCATCTAGAGCTATAAACTAAAGGGTGGTTACTTTGAAGAGCTTAAATATAAAAAGATTTAAATAGATTTGCTTTTTTAGTCAGTGCACAGATAAAAAAAAAAAAAAGAATAATATAAATAAAAAATAAATAAAAAAGTGATAAATTTAAAAAAAAGTAGGGATGTAACGATTAACCACGAGCCGGTTGAAAATCGATTAAAATATGTGACGATTCAAATCAGTCGAGATTCTAAACAAATCGCGATTCATTTAGGTGTAGGAGTTTATATGAATGCATGTCTGAGAGGAACTTACTGTCACAACGTGAATCGAATCGTGAGTTGAGTGAATCATTACATCCCTAAAAAAAAAAAGTATTCAATAAATACTTTTTTAAAGTGAAGACCTTTCTTGCATTATTTTTTATTTTTTTGGGGGGCTATATATGTATTGCTCTTGACACCTAATTAGCTGAAAGAGCGTGATTAGTGCAATGACTAGTGAGTGTAAAGTTTCAATACTTCATTTTTAGTTATTTAGAAGTTTTGATGACTTTTTTTCTAAAATGTGAACATAGTAGCTATAAAAATGAGTACGCGTGTCCAAACTAGACTTGTGCCGGTATTCGGTAATGCGATATATCACGGTAATGAATATGCACGATATTGTTATCGTGAGCACTTCTAAATACCGTGAATAATTATATATTACAAATTATTCAAAATTTTGAATGCATTTTAAGAATACTTTTCCCATCAACTGGTCAAAATGCACAACACCGCTGTATGCTGCGTGAAAGACGCGTGCGCATGATAATACCGTATACCGTGATAAACGCATTAGCAATTAATCGCAACATGAGAATTTGATTCCGGCATATCCCTAGTCCAAACTAATAAAGAACTCATTGCACAATAAACGGGTTGGCATGACAAGTCAAATAGTGACAGCCATGTGGCATGCTAAATCTAAATCTCTAAATTACTGAAACAACATTTTCTGCGTTATAATGCCATGTTAATTAGGCTACATGAAATATTTGTACTTGTAGAAATGTATTTATGTAAACAGCAAAAATAATGCATGCAAAATCCACCTCCCGCATACATTTGATATTGATGTTGTTGGAAGAAAACAAGTAACCAGATACAAAAGATAACAAAATAATACAGAAATTTGCATACTGAATAAACATACATCTAGCTTTACTCTTACACGACACTGTTGTATAAGACGTGAGCGATTATGTTTACTTTCACTTTGACACGCAGACTCTCTCACCTGCAATCAGGTAGCTCAGCGCGCGAACTGCGCTCTCCAGATGAGACGCGGCTGCCGGGTTCGACCTCACATACTCCTGATAACGCTCATAAATACGACTTAATTTATCCATGTAGAGCACCGACATCACAGCCAAATCAATAAATTCCCAATCACACACAACACATCGCAGGAAACACACGGAGAACGACACTTCCGCGTATGCAGGCGTCTTCCTCTGACGCCACTTCCTGTACGGCGAGCGCGCGCGCCATTTAAAGTCGCAGTAACCTGCTTAAATTCCATGTTCGTTTGCGTTTGTAATACATCCAAACAAAGCATTTTATTGAAGATGAACAGAAGTTAGTGTGCTTAAGTATGTCTGTATACCCGGAGAACGGTGTCTGCTGGCATTCTCAATAGCAGATAGTCAGATGGCAGGAACACTTTAAATCAATGCCAATAACCTGAACCGTGTAAGGCAGGGGTGCCCAAGCTCGGTCCTGGACCACATTATTTTTGTAGAATTTATTTATTTATTTTTGTAATTTTTAGGAACAATTGCTGTGTTCAGAATATGCATGATCCTTATGATCTGCTACAAAAATATGCTGACAACAGAGCATACCACACTGAGTACTATCATTAATATAGTACTGAGTACTATCATTTTGAATGGAAATGTTTAGCATTTCATAATACACACTATATCACATGCTATTTTTAAGAGTACAGCAGTTCGTTTTACAGTGTTTACTGTGCAGGGTTCACTAAGTATACTTGTCTGAACATGTTCTCTCTTTGAATCGGTAATCTTCTAAAACCTCTTCAATGGGTCAACAGCGCAGACAGGGATTAGAAAACCTCTAGATGCATGACCCAAAAATTGAATATAGCCCACAACCATCATCAGCGCTTTCAAATGAACTGGAATTAACTGGAATCACTCTGGAGCAGCAGGAAAAATAGCCATTAAAATTCCTAGACAGTTTTGCACCCTTGATGGGAATGCGGGAAGGATGTGTGCGCCTGGTATTCCCTACCTTATGTCCCCACAACACACTACAGCAAAAGATAGAAATAACTGACTTAAAACCATTTTTTGTTGGTGAAAATAATAATGGCCTTTTGCGACAACAGAGCATACCACACTGAGTACTATCATTAATATAGTACTGAGTACTATCATTTTGAATGGAAATGTTTAGCATTTCATAATACACACTATATCACATGCTATTTTTAAGAGTACAGCAGTTCGTTTTACAGTGTTTACTGTGCAGGGTTCACTAAGTATACTTGTCTGAACATGTTCTCTCTTTGAATCGGTAATCTTCTAAAACCTCTTCAATGGGTCAACAGCGCAGACAGGGATTAGAAAACCTCTAGATGCATGACCCAAAAATTGAATATAGCCCACAACCATCATCAGCGCTTTCAAATGAACTGGAATTAACTGAGCATATGCGTTTATAGAAGCAATCCACTTTCATGTCTTTAAAAGGTTAATGATCCATTTCTCACTTTATGTTAATAACTGAACACTAGATGTTGCAAAGACTCACAAGTAAGTCCAAGCATCACCAGAGTGTGGCCTGTGTTTATTGGCAGAACAACAGAAAGCAGGCCTAGCTGGCATTGCTGGGCATCTAGAGATGGGCAGAGTAGATATAGGCATGAAGACCACTAGATCAGCTGATGGATGAAAGAAGATAACATCAGAAGAGTGGATTAGGCATTTGATATTGTGAGAGAGAACGAAACCTCATCTCATTTAGGCATGGATTAGTTTTGAATAGATAAAATCTGCATTACCCCCTGACTTGACATAAATCATAATATATATTGAATTGAATTCTGGTAACATATTTTAAAGGGAATGTTGAAGGCATATTTCTCTTCCACAGTTATATCCCTCATGATATATTAATGTGCAAATTGTTAAAGGGATAGACATGAAATATGACTTTTTCAAACATGAATGTTTTGCAATTATTTCCAATCCATCTTGTCATTTTAAACTGTTGTTTTGTCAGTGGAACAACAACAAATATTTAGAATTTTTCTTTGAAAATAAAAAATCAAAGGTATTTTCTATACAGTGACTTAATGTTTACAGAATAGACTACTGTCAAAGGTTGGGAATAATTAAGATATTTTTATGCTTTTGAAAGAACCCTATTATGTTGACCCCGATAGCTATGAAATGTTTTGAGCAGCTTGTCATGAATCATATGAAGTCATGCCTCCCAACTAGTTTAGACCCATTATAATTTGCATATAAAGCAAACCGGTCTACGGAGGATGCCCTATCCACTCTGCTCCACCTCACTCTGACACATCTGGAAAATAGGAATACTTATGCCAGAATCTTGTTAATTGATTTCAGCTCTGCGTTTAATACAATCTTGCCACAACAGCTTATTGAAAAGTTGTTGTTGCTGGGTGTGGATCCTGGCATATGCAGATGGATTCTGGACTTTTTGACTGAGAGACGGCAGAAAGTCCGATTGGGCAACACAACATCTAAGATGACTACAGTGAGCACAGGATCACCACAAGGGTGTGTACTGAGCCCTTTACTGTTTACGTTGCTAATGCATGACTGTTCTGCGAGTTTCAGTACTAATCACGAAGACTGGAAAATTCAGCTTTGCATCACAAGAATAAATTAACTTTTTTAAAATACACATCTAAATAGAATACAGTTCTTTTTAATTGTAATAATATTTCACGATATTACTGTTGTTACTGTATTTTCTATATTTTCATCAAATAAATGCACACACACACACACACACACACACACACACACACACTGAAAGAACCTTAATCTGTGGGTGAAATCATGTTTATTAGGTCACTGTGTGTAAAAATAATTTGAAGCGATATTTACTAAAGGACAAGATTCTTTATCCTTTAACAGATTCTTGAACCATGTTTCTGAATCACAGGGCTAATTAGGAGTGTTGACAATATATTGAAGGCATTATGGGAAATAACGTGATGTGACAGGACGCCGTTAGAGGGAGTTGATTCACTTTGCACATGTACATTGATGATATTGTTGTTTACTTAGGCAGGCTCTCTTTTTTTCTTTCTCTTTTAAACCTCTAAGATAGAGTTCAGAGTGTGTTTTTAAAATAATAAGTCTTAAGTCTTCTTGGTGGAATTTGAATTTGATTGGCACACGGTTCACCACTCTCCTGCGATGATTAATTCAGTCTTAATCAAAACTACAGATTAAATTTAGCATTTGATCCCTCTGTTATATCCCTCATGCATACTGAGAGAATGAAGATGGCATTCTAAGTGCTTGAGCAGGTCTTTATCAGGATGTGTTTTTTGTTTCATGAATTTACAATGTCATTGTAAAAATCTAACCACAGCTACAGTTTACATGTTTGTTTTCACTTAGGTGACTTACGTCAACTGAAAATAATGTCATTTCAGAGCCTGAGCATGTTTCGATTTCAAAAAATTATTTATTTTTGAATAACGTGCATCATGAATCAATGAATAGACAATAAGGCCATGTGTAAAGAAAGAAAAATGGTTGAATTTGGTTTCATGTTTACTTTAAAAAAGGTCATATCATGAGGAATACAATTTGAAATCCTCGATCTTTTCAGAAAAACATGTATAAATTATATATTAGTACCATACCTAGTATTACATTTTTTTTTTAATCAGTTTCAGTCAGTATTGTGCATTTAATTGTGCATGCTCATTTCTTCCTCGTCTTCTCTTTTTTTACATTTCTATTTGCTTACCTTTACTAAAACAGTAATACATTTCTTTAGTAAATATTAAAATAAATGTCAAATTTTCATATAATTTAGTGGTGCCTAAATTCATGATTGTTACATGATTCATATGATTGTCTAAATTCAGCATTTGAATGATTGATTTTAGTTTTTAGTGTTTTAATATTTTTTTCAAAATTATTTTATATTTATTACAAAATAGTATTGAATTTATATGAAATTGTCTCATCCAGACCATGAGAATAATTGTCAGCTTTTCAGTTTCTGTTAGAATTTTAATATTGTGCATCCCTAAAAACTAAATCTAAACTAAACTTACATTAACTTAAACCACTTGATCAGAACTCAAAACTTATTTTAAAGTCCAAAAAGAACATTTATTAGAAGTTAGAAATTAAAATATGTGATACGACCTCTTGAAATGTCACTGAATGACCTGGCTGCAGATTTTCAAATGAAAAGACTGGATTTAAATCTAAAAGCTGTCTGATTCTCTGTTGAAATAAATGGCTACAGTCTATCTTTAGATCAGATGAAAGGGCCAGGTTCATCATTACCTCTAGGAGGGAAAGAATACACTTTAATAGATGCTTCCCTTGAAAATTAGAGGGGTCAAAAATCTAATTTTTCTTATCTAAAATAGTGAGTGCCATGAAGCTAGGGCTTTCCCCCTGGAGCTCCCGTTAGCCTGTGGTCTGAAGATTTTGAAGGATGGTGTTCATGATTTAGCACAGCAGTTTTCTTATCTAAAATAGTGAGTGCCATGAAGCCAGGGCTTTTCCCCTGGAGCTCCCGATAGCCTGTGGTCTGAAGATTTTGAAGGATGGTGTTCATGATTTAGCACAGCAGTTTGATAACATCTCTGTCCCACCGGCGCTCCGCTGAGGGTCATTCGTCAGACATGAGTGATGCTTATGAAGGGAACGAGTGTAGATTAGACATCCCTTTCTCCACTAAGTGCTTCCCTGGATCTCTTCTGTTTTGGTGTGGGCTTATGATTTCTTCAGAAAATGTCAGTGTGGTTCTTTACTTTAATCTCATGCTTCTTTGCCATCTTCATGGTTTTGCATTGATCTTTGAGAACTGTCAACCGATTAGCTAAAAGCAGAAATAAAAAAAAAATGGAGTGGAAATCAGTGTCCCAATATTTATCTCCTGCTTTAACACACAGACAAACCATTCGGAGGAGCTTTCCTCATTAAAACAAACGTGCTGCTAATTTCATTGATATTCAATTTGATTGATATCCTCAAGCAAAACTAGCCCTATGAAGCCAGTGCAGTGTCAGAAGTTAAGAAAAACGCAGCGAAAATGAACAAAAATGCACCCCATATTCAAGATAATGGTCCAAATAATACCTCTGCACAATTCAACAATCTATTACGCCTGTCGCAATTGAAGTGAAATGTGAAAGTGAATGAAAAGTGACTGTGGCATTACATTTAGATCAGCTCATATTGCATCAGATTTCATTTTATGTGTTTTTTACAGTGTTTAACATTATAACCAGTCACAGACATTTCGGTTGAGCTTATAAATGTAATTGCCAATCAGAGGCATTTAGATTAGTTTTGTTTACTGCAAATGCTCACTAACTGAATGTGCACTCTCGCAAATTCTTTCTTCCATCATCCATTCTTTTTTATAAGGGGAATTTTTGCAACTCGTGCTAGACTGAAGTCATGGACCGCTTCCGTGATGGGGAACATTCTTTGCTCGCTTTCTGTATATAATTTATTCTCAGTTTCAATAATCAAATAATTACTAAAATAACTAATGATTTCAGTAAATGAAGTCCTTACAGCCTAAAACAGCAAAATAGCCAAAACCCACAACAACACTGACCAAGCAAATAAATATAGTAATCAATACGATAAAACCCACAAATTTCTTCCATGTTTTTGCCACAAAATTACGTTTTATTATATATGGAAAGCACATATCCAGCTTTCTCTCCCTTACAAACGCACACAGACACATTACGGACACACACTAGTACAGACGGAAACATAGACGCGCAAAAAGTATGTTGTTAGCGCTGCTGTGATGATTTTATCAGTAAAATAGTTTAGCAACTTAAAAGTTGACATTTCTCTCGAGACAGGTAATACAGCACTGTTCTTGAAGCAGATTAACTTACAGTTTCACAATTAGAAGAGACTGAGTACTGCTGAACACTGTTGAGAGATGCACAGACTCAGGTAATTCACACATGCTTAATCTCTCTCTCTCTTTAATAACTTAATTAATAATTAGATAACTAATTAACTAATGCAGTCTAAAGTATTCTGATTGATTGGATTAATTGGTAAAATTTAAGCATTTAACAAAAGACAACACAGATAAATTTAATAAGGTAATTATAAAAAATTGCTCTTATAAAGGTAAAAAATATTGGCCCTTAACATAAAAGTTAACTTCTGTCCCTGAGCCAGTGTCCTGAAGAAGAATATTTGGTAAAAAGTGACATGCTTTCGTAGCTGTAGTTCTGTATTGCACACTGTCTTTTCTATGAGACGTCCTCAGTCACTGACTGTCAAAGTTATACACTTACAGCTTGTGGTGGTTTTTCATTTTGAGCTGTGACAGAGTCAAGGTGCATGTACCCTAGATAAACTAGAGAGAGGTTCATATGAATCATTTTGGATGCATAAATACATCCAGTGGATTATAAAAAAAAATGAATTGAAACATCACTCTCAGAGGAACTTGTCACGGTGCGGTAAGGGGGGAACATCAGCAGGCTCCGCCGCTTCGGGAAGGCCTGAAGCGAGCTCCGCCGCCTCGGAGAGAGTACTAGCAGCCTGCTTCGCTTCGGGAAGGCCAGAAGCGAGCCCCACCACCTCAGAGGAAATATCAGTGGGCTCCGCCGCTTCGGGAAGGCCAGAAGCAAGCCCCGCCACCTTGGAGGGAACATCAGCCTCGGGGGAACAGTGAGCGGACACCGCCGCTTCTGGAGCTTTGTGAGCGGACACCGCCTTCTCGGGGGAACTGTGAGAGGACACCGCCGCCTCGGGAGAGCTGTGAGCGGACACCGCCGCCTCGAGAGATTTGTTAGCGGACACCGCCGCTTCTGGAGCTTTGTGAGCGGACACCGCCACCTCGAGAGATTTGTGAGCGGACACCGCCGCTTCTGGAGCTTTGTGAGTGGACACCGCCGCCTCGGGGGAACTGTGAGCGGACACCACTGCCTCAGGGGAACTGTGAGCGGACACCGCCGCTTCCGGAGCTTTGTGAGCGGGCACCGCTGCTCGCACCGACCTCAGCGGAGGATCCTGCACACTGCGTATCAGCCCAGGACGGCCCAGGAACGGGCATGAGGTTCTGGGAACAGCTGACAAGACCTCTGAAGTCTCCTGGATCGTCGCTTCGAGAGAACTGTGAGCGGGCTCCGCAGAGAAGGATGAGCCTCTCAAGTACAGAGCCCAATTGACATATTCCTCCAGTGACTCCTCGGGGTGCCAGTAAGGCATAAGGGACTTGAAGGGCTCGGCTAGGCCTCCCCTGAAAAAGACCATGAGGCAGGTCTTCTCCGTAGCCAACCGGAGAGCCACTCCAACGAAGTCCCTGGCATAATCCTCAATGCTCCGGTCTCCCTGGCGGATGTTGAGGAACTTCCCTGCTGGACACATGTTTGCTGGCTGAATTCTGTCATGGTGCGGTAAGGGAGCACCGTGGAAAAACGGGGTCTGGGTCCAAATGCAGGTGAAATGAGATTTATTGTTCAGAAAGGCAGACAAAAAGAAACAAAAAAACAGATCAGAATGGATAAACAAAACAGGATCAGGTGAGGGATACAAATTCGACAACCAACGTGCTTGCATCAACCTACACACAACAAATAACTACAATTATAATTACAATTCAGCTAGGCAGAGTGGTGGGAGTGAGGTGTATACATAATCTGTAATAGTGTAATAGTCTAGTATAAATAGGGTGTAATAAGTGACAGGTTCCCCAGTTTGGGGAATGGAGTCCGGGAGGACCGGAGATGGCGACCTCTGGTGGTGAGAGGGAGAAACGCAGGGCCTGGACTCATGACTGTTATAAACATAAATATAAATATATATATAAATATAAACTGTTATAAAGCTCTCATAAAATGTGGCTATGGTGGTGTGTAAATTTCCAGAGGCATCCATGGAGTCCCGACAGCCATATTGTTTACATGTGATCTACAGCTGGCAGCTGAGGACGCTGAAGCTTTTGTAGCGTGACTTTAAAGAGGATGCCGCCCATCCCACCAGGAAGCCCACTGATTGACAGGAGACTTAATTTGTATATGCCTCTTTTGTGAACAATTCATCAGTGGAGTGATCAAATATTAACCACAAAACAGACTATTTTGGTCTATTTTTAAATGCACCTCTAGACAGCAGAATCAATGGGGCAATGTTTTTGGGCAAAACAACACAGAATATGTGTGTCTGCAATGAAACTGTTCTCCCTTTCTTTCTGTAATAGGGTCATTGTGAAGAAATGGCATCATTTGTGCCTGAAAATTTCATTCTGTTTGTTAGGTATATTTTTCACCTCAGGTACAAAGTAACAGGGCCAAAACACAGACACTGAGTCTGCACCAGTATAAGGCTATCGGGCAACAATGACATGGTTTTCATTGGAAGATTCTTAAATTGTTACAATCCAAATCACAATCTGAAACGTGTGATTACAGCAAAAGTATCCTTTCTTTTTCTTTTTTATTAAATTGCTACTATACCTTAGTGGTACCCTAAGGCACTTTGTAGTTCAGCCCTGCCTTATAAATTAATTTACATATCATGTATTTACATAATTAGGATAGTATAACAAATCCACTATATGATCCAAGCAGAGCGAACAGCATCCAGCCAAAGCGTAGTCACAAACAATATTAAAGCCATATTAAATACCATTAAAGGCATGAACTTAAATATTGAAGTTAATGAGGTGTGCACAGCTGAACAGAATGACACAAATAAACAACCATGACAAGAAATTAACTAAGGGAAGATGGTGCAAACTTAAAACAAAGTCCATGTGATGTGTGTGCGGATTTATTGTTTATTTATTAGTAAAAAAATATTTTTGCAGTTGTAAGCCATTAAAATGTAATGGTAATAAACAGGGAGATGCTAATTGCAAACCTTTAAAAAATGTATTACAAATTACTATAAAATTATTATTTTATTATTAAAATTATTATTATAAAAATGATAAAATGTTTATGTTAAAATTACCTCTCTTTTAATTAATGTATTGAGAAAAACCCAGTAATATATAAGAGCAGCGTAAGTACCTTTTCCTGCATTTCAAAATCAATTTCAAAGCATCTTAGTTCAATACTGGTCAGCTGACCACTTGTCTCAGCCTCAGACGTCATGCCCACGGACCGTTGGCTGAACGTCTGATGCATACGGCACACAAAAGTGGAAACACTTCAGAAGTTTCGAAGTCGTCATCGGATTGGTTGAATTATACAGGATTTCCATGAGATGTGTGTGTCGCGTTCTTTAACGTTCTGCCTGGAAACAAAGATACCGTGGTGCCAAACCCGCTCACGAAAGAAGAAAGCCGTCGTGTTTACAACTGTGACGACGAGTGCTTATCAGGATCAACTAAATGCTGGATTCTCAAAAGTATGTGAAATATTTAAAGTTCGAGGCACAGCATCTTTAAAATACGTCCGGGAGTTTTACACACCGTTCTGTTATTGTGGCGACATTTCCACACCCCGAAACGTGCCGCTGAACGAAACGAACTGTGATTGGTTGTTTGACATGTCGGTCAAACGTCCTCATGGGCGTGCCTTGGCCAAAGAAAGCTGCCATGGATTCCAGACCTTCAGCCGTCAGTCTGAAGGTCTGGCTACGCGAGACTAGCTGACCACCAATCCGAGGGTCTTTGTTAGCTGTTTGTTCTGCTCTCTCTCCTCGCTGTCTCATTTCTCATGCAGATAGTCGTCTGTGTTGGTTTTCTCCTGCATCTCTTTCGCAATAGAAATAGAGATGGAAAAGCACGTCAGATCGTGGGGACAACCACAGCTGTGCGCTTCCCTTCTTATCCCTTTTCTGTCTGCCGTGTCTGTGTGTGTGGGTTTCAGAAAGCAATCTCACGGTAATGAAATCACGCGTGCACACATCCACCTGGCCAATCTTGGTGTAATGAAGGCAGCTCGCACACACACCTGGGCCAAGGAGGATGGAGATGGGCCCGGACACCACAATGTTGGCAGGCCGTAGAGGAGCTGATGCAAGGCACAACTTTCCCCGCAGGTGTCTGTTTAATTTAAACGAAGACAGAGACGCCTGTTCTGGCCAATCAGCTGATTGGCTGACAGGAGGGATTCTAGCAGACTGCAGTGTTTAATAAAGGTACAGCCATAAAATTGAAACATGAGCCATTAGCTGTGCTGGAAATCGTTTAATTTTTAGGTAACTTTTTAATGTCGTTTTAGCCAATGGCTTCTTCTTGTACTGTGTTATTTTAGCAAATCATTTGAAGACTATTGCAGATATAGATATTCATACATGCGTAGCTACAGTTACAGACGCACAATCAACTTGCTGTCAAATGTTCACAGACTGGCTTTGACCGTTCAAATATGGTAGGCAGCTTAGGTATAGTGCCCATGGAAACAGCCACTAATAAGGCATGTACATTTCTATGGATGTACAAACTTTTCTTTGTGGTAAAGAGTTGGAAATGTAAGCAATTATTTTGTAGGTCGCCATTCTCAACTAAAGGATTTGGACGTTGACTGGTGCTCTTTATACGTTAATGACAGGCGGCATTTACAATGCAGAGATGTGAAACCATTCAGCTGCGCACAATTTCAAGATCACTTGCTATTTCTAAATTTCACTTCTGAAAGAGAGGCGTTATGCACGTGTTTTCTGTGTATGTTCGTTCTCTGAATCACTTGTACGCACAATTGAAAAATGATCGTAAGATCAAATGTAGGACGATTGAAAATGAGGCCCCAGACTCTTTCGTATTAACAAGTGTTCATTGTGTGCCATGTAATAAGTTGAGTTTTTATTGAAAATGTTGAAGGAGTTGATACATCAAAACAGAGAATAGGCAAAGACATGTTTTGGTAGCAGTGCAAAAAATTTCAAGTTTCTTACAAGTTTCATTACAGTTCTAAACCCAGTAAAATTCAGACTCCTCAGGATATCTGATTTAAACAAACATGAGAGACAGTCTGTGATGCAAAGGCCAAACTTGCATCCTGACATCCGAGACTGCAATGTTTGGATGATTAACAACGGGCCTCAGAAGGAAAATGGCCCATCTCGGCAATTTGATGAATTTAAGTGTCCAGCAGGGCAGAATAGTCTGTAAAAGCCTTTATGTGTGAGTGTGTGTGTGTGATTTCTGAAGTGTGTGATAAAATAAGCGGAGGAAGAATAAGAACGGTGGCCCATATAAATCATTTTGACGGGTGGCTCTCAACACCTTGATAACATTATTACTTTTGGGATAATTACCCGGGTAGATAACAGCTAGTATGGCCTCTGCATTATAGAAACTACTTCAGTGCATGGATACTTCAGAGTGATGAAACAACCTTTTCTGAAAATTATAACTACCTGTTGATGCTGCTGTTATGCCATTATTGAAACCACAGTGCTCTCATTTTTCAAGAATCTCTATTTGTTTTGTTTCAATTATTAATTCAGTTAATTTATGACAAATTAGCAACATTCACCTTTTTTGAAGAGTTGGACCTTCATTAAAGGAATATGTTTATTATATGAGATGTAATTTGTCTAAATCAAATGTTTGAGTTGGGACTATACCAACATAATTCCTTTGGACAGAGTTTGCTTCATGCAAACAATTACTAGATTTACACGGTCATAACATGAGTTGAAAGATTGGATATAACTTTGCACACACTATTATACTATTACTATTTTCAAATATTATATGAAATATGTATTTTCCAAAACATGTTTTCAGACGAACAAAGGTCTTACGGTGTTGGATCGACATGAGGGTGAGTAATTAATGACAGAATTTCATTTTTGGGTGAACTATCCCTTTAATAACTGTATCTGCATTTAATAATAAAGAAGTGGCCCATTCATTACAAAATTCAAATTCAAAACAGATATCTTCAGATCAACTGGACTAATATAATTGGAAGTCTATCCTCTTTATTTTGCCAAAGACCCTGTTTCAACCCAGTGTCCAGCCCAAGAACTTGTCGCAGGTGTAAGTTTGAACTAAAGGGATTACAGTTCATTTAAAAGTGCTGTAAGTTTAAGAGCCGGGCAAATCACTCCATTTACTGTCTGCATGTTCCATAGTGCGACAGAGATTAAGGTATTAAGGCTGACAATTTACTCAGGCCTTTACTCAGTAGAAGTGAGAAAGACCGTAATCAAGGGTATACGTGAGAGAATGGCTGATGAAGGAGTTTGTGTTATTCATGAATTGTGGGAAAATGTAAAAAGAGGAATTGACAGCACATGCTTTCCTGGCCTAGGCTGTGTGAGAAGTATATTAATTCATCCTTCATATTAAAATTCCACAGTTACACAGAGCTCTGAGACATGCAACTGCTGGATTTTTTTTTATGTTTGTGGCAGGTTTTGCATCTTTATGTTTGTGTGTTACAGGTTCTGGAGCCGTGTTTGTCAGCCGTTTGTTCGCTGACAGAAGCTGTGGAGATGTTTTCATCAATCACAAACTTCACCCAGAACCTTGACTCGATCCAGTAAATGACAGGACCGTTCTGGTTGTTGTCTTCAGGTTGTTTTGTTCTCTATTTCACAGGGATGGAAGCAAACTGAACTGTTGTCTAGGTTTGTGGCAGCCGTCATGCTGTGTGACACTGTGTCTTTTTGTCTCCTTTGCACAGAGCATATTGAAGACCTTCTGTTTCTATGCTTCGGGTGGAGGCGAATTGTCACGGTTTAGTCAGATGCTGTCATATTCTCATCTCTTGGGTGAGGAAAGAGCCATTTTGGGCTTTTCTATTTACATACGTTTGAAAATAGCTGATTTCTGTGTTGTCAGAAGAAATGCCGTAAGCAGCCGTGCGAGGACTCAGCAAGTGTTTCATAAAAATGCATCGTATTACTTAAGGGCAGAGCCTAAAAGTAACACTTGCCAAGCGCCAAATGCATGTAAAAATCAGCGTTGGCGAGTCCATGTAACAGTGTCAGTCGCCAGTTGGCGGGTACAACTTTTACGAATTATAACAATGCAATGAAGTGAAAACATGGTAAAGAGTTGGAAATGTAAGCAATTATTTTGTAGGTCGCCATTCTCAACTAAAGGATTTGGACGTTGACTGGTGCTCTTTATACGTTAATGACAGGCGGCATTTACAATGCAGAGATGTGAAACCATTCAGCTGCGCACAATTTCAAGATCACTTGCTATTTCTAAATTTCACTTCTGAAAGAGAGGCGTTATGCACGTGTTTTCTGTGTATGTTCGTTCTCTGAATCACTTGTACGCACAATTGAAAAATGATCGTAAGATCAAATGTAGGACGATTGAAAATGAGGCCCCAGACTCTTTCGTATTAACAAGTGTTCATTGTGTGCCATGTAATAAGTTGAGTTTTTATTGAAAATGTTGAAGGAGTTGATACATCAAAACAGAGAATAGGCAAAGACATGTTTTGGTAGCAGTGCAAAAAATTTCAAGTTTCTTACAAGTTTCATTACAGTTCTAAACCCAGTAAAATTCAGACTCCTCAGGATATCTGATTTAAACAAACATGAGAGACAGTCTGTGATGCAAAGGCCAAACTTGCATCCTGACATCCGAGACTGCAATGTTTGGATGATTAACAACGGGCCTCAGAAGGAAAATGGCCCATCTCGGCAATTTGATGAATTTAAGTGTCCAGCAGGGCAGAATAGTCTGTAAAAGCCTTTATGTGTGAGTGTGTGTGTGTGATTTCTGAAGTGTGTGATAAAATAAGCGGAGGAAGAATAAGAACGGTGGCCCATATAAATCATTTTGACGGGTGGCTCTCAACACCTTGATAACATTATTACTTTTGGGATAATTACCCGGGTAGATAACAGCTAGTATGGCCTCTGCATTATAGAAACTACTTCAGTGCATGGATACTTCAGAGTGATGAAACAACCTTTTCTGAAAATTATAACTACCTGTTGATGCTGCTGTTATGCCATTATTGAAACCACAGTGCTCTCATTTTTCAAGAATCTCTATTTGTTTTGTTTCACAGTTAATTTATGACAAATTAGCAACATTCACCTTTTTTGAAGAGTTGGACCTTCATTAAAGGAATATGTTTATTATATGAGATGTAATTTGTCTAAATCAAATGTTTGAGTTGGGACTATACCAACATAATTCCTTTGGACAGAGTTTGCTTCATGCAAACAATTACTAGATTTACACGGTCATAACATGAGTTGAAAGATTGGATATAACTTTGCACACACTATTATACTATTACTATTTTCAAATATTATATGAAATATGTATTTTCCAAAACATGTTTTCAGACGAACAAAGGTCTTACGGTGTTGGATCGACATGAGGGTGAGTAATTAATGACAGAATTTCATTTTTGGGTGAACTATCCCTTTAATAACTGTATCTGCATTTAATAATAAAGAAGTGGCCCATTCATTACAAAATTCAAATTCAAAACAGATATCTTCAGATCAACTGGACTAATATAATTGGAAGTCTATCCTCTTTATTTTGCCAAAGACCCTGTTTCAACCCAGTGTCCAGCCCAAGAACTTGTCGCAGGTGTAAGTTTGAACTAAAGGGATTACAGTTCATTTAAAAGTGCTGTAAGTTTAAGAGCCGGGCAAATCACTCCATTTACTGTCTGCATGTTCCATAGTGCGACAGAGATTAAGGTATTAAGGCTGACAATTTACTCAGGCCTTTACTCAGTAGAAGTGAGAAAGACCGTAATCAAGGGTATACGTGAGAGAATGGCTGATGAAGGAGTTTGTGTTATTCATGAATTGTGGGAAAATGTAAAAAGAGGAATTGACAGCACATGCTTTCCTGGCCTAGGCTGTGTGAGAAGTATATTAATTCATCCTTCATATTAAAATTCCACAGTTACACAGAGCTCTGAGACATGCAACTGCTGGATTTTTTTTAATGTTTGTGGCAGGTTTTGCATCTTTATGTTTGTGTGTTACAGGTTCTGGAGCCGTGTTTGTCAGCCGTTTGTTCGCTGACAGAAGCTGTGGAGATGTTTTCATCAATCACAAACTTCACCCAGAACCTTGACTCGATCCAGTAAATGACAGGACCGTTCTGGTTGTTGTCTTCAGGTTGTTTTGTTCTCTATTTCACAGGGATGGAAGCAAACTGAACTGTTGTCTAGGTTTGTGGCAGCCGTCATGCTGTGTGACACTGTGTCTTTTTGTCTCCTTTGCACAGAGCATATTGAAGACCTTCTGTTTCTATGCTTCGGGTGGAGGCGAATTGTCACGGTTTAGTCAGATGCTGTCATATTCTCATTTCTCGGGTGAGAAAAGAGCCATTTTGGGCTTTTCTATTTACATAAGTTTGAAAATAGCTGATTTCTGTGTTGTCAGAAGAAATGTCGTAAGCAGCCATGCAAGGACTCGGCAAGTGTTTCATAAAAATCCATTGTGTTACTTAAGGGGCTTTCACATATACAGTGGTTTGAAGCTGCTGAAAGTAATTCATTCTAAATGAGTTGGCCATTTTTGACAACATGAACGAGTGATGCTGATGTGATATAGGATTGTCCGCAAATGTGCCAAATTTGAGGCATTAAATTTAAATGCATTTCAAAGTTACTATTGTAAATTTATTGTAAATTTGAATGCATTTATTGTAAATTTGAACACATTTCTGTGTAAATTGTTCAAAACTTCTTTAAATTTAGAATTATTTAAATTTAGTAATGTGCAATATCCGTGCTGCATTGCAACAATATACAGATGCTTTACCCTCCAAAATGTTCAGTTTTAGTTAGTTTTTTTAGTAGCAACAAAATTGGTTTCTTCTTAGATTAGACTCAAACTTATTTTTTATTGGATGGATGGATAAATAGTTGATTATAGTTGATGATGGATCATGTAAGGATGGATGTGTGGATATATGGATGGATTTAAGGATAGATGGATGATATAAGGATGGATAAAAAGATGGATGAATGATAGATGGATATATGGATAGACGGATATAAAAATGAATAGGTAGATAGATAGATAGATAGAAGAATGGATGGATGGCTATAGGTTTGTCATGGTGCACACAGCGGGAAGGAACAAGTAACACAGAGACGAGGAATAACTCAAATAAACAGGCTTGAATCCATCCCAACAGAGGCAAGAATCGCGATTTATCGCGTTTAACCACAGCTGTCGTCGGTTTTTTATCTGGCAGTGGCAGCAGATATGCGATCAAATTTCTAAGACAAGACACAAGACACAAGACTGACATTACTCCACCCTCCCGGAAGGTGCATCCACGCGCCTCCTAAGATCCAACGGGGAGGGGGGAGGGGGGTGGGAGCTCTGGAGGCCCCTCAGGACAGACACGGGACGGCAGACCTCCAGAGCGGGACACGATCCGGGACCCATGGCGGATCAGGCAGTTTGGGGCGCCATGGTGGATCAGGCAGTATGGGGCGCCATGGCAGAGCAGGGAGCTCAGGAGGCCATGGCGGAGCTGGGAGCTCTGGAGGCCATGGCAAGGCGGCCTCCGTGGCCTTGGCCTCATCCTTCGGCCCGGCCTCGACGGCCCGAGCCATATAGCCCCCCCAAAAAAATCCTTGGGGAGAATCTCGGGTCTAGAGGCCCTCCCTGGAGACACAGACGGCGGGCTTGACGTCGGATCGACCGGTTGGCTTGACTTCGGAGCGGCCGGTCGGCTTGGTTGAGCGGCAGCCCGCAAACTTGACTCTGGAACGGCCGACGAACTTGACCTTGGAGCGACCAGCAGGCTTGAGTAAGCCGCAGCCGGTGGGCTTGACAGACGAACGGCCAGCAAAGTTGACTGAGGATCGGCCGGCAGGCTTGAGTGAGCCACAGCCGGCGAACTTGACAGACGAATGGCCAGCAAAGTTGACTGAGGATTGGCCGGCAGGCTTGAGTGAGCCGCAGCCGGCGGGCTGGAGAGAGCCGCGGCCGGCGGGCTTGACTTCGTAGCGGCTGGCGAACTTGTAGTGCTCGCGGAGATCCCGCCGAACTCCCACGCTAAATCTCCGCGGGCTAGGGCGGAAAGACAAGCAGCGACTTCCAATGCTGCGGGGGAAAAACAGAAAAACAAAAAAACTTTCACAAACAGAAAACAAAACGGGGATAATTGGCGCCGCTCACAGTTTTTCTCTGGTCTTCTGTCACGGTGCACACAGCGGGGAGGAACAAGGAACACAGAGACGAGGAATAACTCAAATAAACAGGCTTTAATCCATCCCAACAGAGGCAAGACAAGGCAGGGCTGAGACACACAGGAACACAAGGAACGCAACGAGTAGACCAGACCAAAGGGGAACTGAACAGGCAGGAACTTAAATACAAGGGTAATTAATAGAACACAGCTGAACGGAATCTTAATTAAACTAAACAAGGACATGAAAATGACCAAATATGGGCATAAGAGGGAGGGAATCACAAGACACAAGACTGACAAGGTTGGAAATAAGGATGGATTGATGGATATTGTTGGATAGATGGATAGATACAATAAATCTCTCTTCCTGTTATTTAAATTTTAATTCAATGTCCTGTTGGGTGTGGCTAATTCAATTCAAATTTACACTCATGAGTTAGAAGTGAGCCACATCCAAATTCGATTTCCTAATTCAAATCAGATTGTAACCAAATATCACAGTCTTTTCTTTGCATACTCCTGGGCAGGGGTGTCAAACTCAGTTTCTGGAGGGCCGCAGCCCTGCAGAGTTTAGTTCCAACCCTGCTCCCACCATGTAGTTTTCAAATAAGCCTGAAGGATTTGATTAGATGGATTGGATGTGTTTATTTTGGGTTGGATCTAACCAACACAGCCCTGACATTTCCTCCTATCACACGGCTTTAAATGATAAGCATTCACTCTTAATGGCCATCGGTTTGCATTCATTTGCTGTACCATCTACACCAGCCTGCTTTTGTCCACTGCTCGAGCTGTATAAGCCATGACCTCAGATAGGGTCAGTAGTAATCCTGTGAAGTGTCACCTATCTCAGTGATGTGAACTATAAAGGCAGCTCTCCTTCTCTGACCTGCTGTCATTGGAGAGGGGAGATCGATGAGCTACGGGCCACTGTAATTGTGTAATACGCCTCTTTTGGGAGGGTGTCCATGAATCAATGCGATTGTATTACAGAAGCTGTAAAACAGCTCTTGGATGGACTGTAAATACTGGAGAAGTGGGAAGCACCCCGTAGGCCACACTGAGGTAGTGCTTAACTATACACTATTACACTAAAATCCACAGAAGTGTTGTATAGGGCTTTTGTTCTCGTAGACGACTAACAATAGAAAAGACAGAGACAAATAATTCCTCTCTGGCCGAACTGTATTCCTCAGCAAAGATATTTTAAGAACGAGTCACTTGAGTAAAAACGTCTGTGACACTGTGAGAGCCCTCAGAGTGCATCAGCCAATTGTCTGGCCCATCTTACACCTGCATTGTCAGTGCGGCTCTACATCTGTCAGCAATTCTGAGCACAGCACAGGGAATTCCCTTTTCACTTCAGGCCGCTGCTCTGGGACCGTGGGGCTGACCGTGGCACGTCAAATGTTTCATCTTCAGTCAGTGAATAGACAACAGTAGGGAAAGAGAAGGAGCGGTGAGATATGGGTATCACACGTAGAAGGTCGTTTAACAACACCTGATTTCACTTTAGAATATTGTGTTGAATCTGAACTGCTAGAACCTTATCAACATCCTCACAGGTCCAAGACTGTGATCGCTAATTAGCCTTGCTGTAAACGGACAACACTTCCAGCCCTCCATCCCTAGAGTAATTGTAATCTCATATGGGTGGCTTCACAGTCTGTTCTCTGACTGTCTAATGCATATTGTGCACAAAAATGGCAAGCGCTGCCTAAAATAGTCAGTTCCAATGTTATTGGCTGGATTTATACAGCTTCTGCTTTTTGTTGGGATTAAACAAATTCTGGAAACAAAGTGATGTTTAGAAGGTACTGGGTTGATATCAGTGTTAATCTTGTCAATGAAATTACTGACCAAATGTTCGTCAACAATTTTTCTTTTTTTTAATTTAATTTAATTTTGTTAACTTTTTTACGTGTTAATTGATGATGCATGTTTATTGTTTAAATTAACATTTGAATTGTTTGTTTGAGTATTTTGTGCAATTTTGCAAAATTAATGAATATGACACAACACTGACTATATTTAAAGAGTATTTTTGGTTATTATTATATTGTCAAAAGCCAATATAACAACACTGGTTGATACAAAAGTTTCTGAGAAAAAAAAATAGCTGGATTTGCAATGTTAGTGGCATCAAACCTTCAAAGACACTCAATTTAAAGCAGTGTTATTATAGTTTTATCATCATCATGTAAGGGAAACAGGTCAATTTAGCTCAAAGGGAATCATTTAAGATTTTAAAGGGAATTTGGACAGAATCACTGTTTTATGGCTGATCACTGAGACGGCCAGCGATTCATTGAACGAGCCGTATAACATCAACTCTGCAATGGATATTAATATCCAAAATATAGTGAAAACACTATTAATTAGCACAGTAACAAGATCGGCAGTTTAAGACATTAACTTGTAAGCACAAAACACAAGATACTTATCTTTTCAATATAAATAAGGCTTTATTGGATAAATGTAAGACATATAACTAATCTAACACATGAACACACGCATTCATACAAGTTGCAGAAAGAGAGAAAGTGAGGAAATTAGTTTAAGAGAATGAAAATGTGAAATCCCAAGTTTACAGCAATATGTGCAATTGCATAGA
>NW_015554147.1:1398188-1399664 GCF_001515605.1 Sinocyclocheilus anshuiensis
AGTAAAGAAATAGAAGTAAAGTTTGACGAGACTAGGTGGCGTTTCTCCTCATGGTTTTGGAGGAGCTGGCGTGTAAGCTAGAGCACGCTCAAAAAAGAGCGCAAAAAGCGATGACTGAAAAGCACGGCTAGAAGCCATGACCAAAAAAGAAGAGAAGAGGAGAGAAGAGCAAAAGAGAGAAGAGCGAGCAAAGAAAAGAAGAGAGGGATTTGATGGTGTCCTGAGTATTTAAACTGGGCTTTTGGACACATCCCAAATGGTTTTGACCAAATCTTAGATTGTCTGATTCGGTCTGATATCCTACAATCATCATCATCATTTTTATTAATATTTTGCATTCTTTTTTATTTTCCATATTCAAAATTTTAGCAATTGTTATTTATTTATTATTATTAAATGCTGTATGTCTATTTTTTTTTCTTTTTATTTCAGTTTTAGGTTCGGGTACTTGTTATATATATATACAAATTTTAACTATTTATCAAGTTAAACTACATGAAAATGAAAAATGTTGCCTTGGCAAGAAGCTGAAACAAAATACGTTTACGTAGTTTTGAAATTATGAAAATGAAAATTAACATTAATGAATTATGATACATAGTTAATTATAATAATTAGTTAAAGGGATAGTTTACCCAAAAATGAAAATTTTGTTAACTCACCCTCGTGTTGTTCCAAACCTGGCTTATTTTCTTCATTGGAACACAAAAGAAGATATGAGGGTGGGGATTGCTGCTGCATGAAACTTGAAGTTTTTTTCCATAGCAATCTATTGTTGTTGTATAATCTATTTCATGTAAACCTAAATGACATCTAAAAATAACACAAACTGTGGTTGGTTGCTTCATATGTCAGGTAATCTCTTCTTGTCTGAGTGAGTGATTTTGGCCAGTATTGCTGTAATCTGGACCACACTTTATTCCATTAATCAAAAGCCTAGTTGCGTAAGCGTGAATGATCATATTTACAAGATTAACACACATGAATGAAAGCACAATGTCTAATTACCAGTGGGATGCTCTGTATTTTCTTAGAGTCCAGACTTTCTGAGTGTAAATTAAAGAATCACAGCAGAAGAAAATTGTTATTGGTCATAATTAAGTTGTCATTGTCAGCGTTGCCTGTGAAATTTATTTGGTATGCAATTTATGAACTGTTGATGAAGAATAGTGACAAAGCTTCCCAGAAAACACTACTCATTTAGCCAATTTGTAAGAATATGGGCTGCTTCGACAAAACTGCTATCATCAATCTCTTATGTAGTTTCACTAATGCTAAAAAAAGTATTTGTCAGAAAAGAGAAATATGAAAGTTAGAATGCATATCACATCATAATTACGACTTCTGAACTGTTAAGTAAGAAAGCCCCAGGAGGACTTGAAGGCGGTGTAGGGTATCAGACCGAATCAGACAATTTAAGATTTGATAAAGAACAGTTGAAACAGGAGGAGCCGAATTCCACAGAGGCCCAAGACA
>NW_015554147.1:1399679-1404115 GCF_001515605.1 Sinocyclocheilus anshuiensis
TATTCATGTTTAGTATGTGTGTGTTTGAATCTTCTTGCTTGAAACGTTTCTTCCAATCAATTCTTTGTCAAATGTATCGAATTGTTGTTATAGAAATCATGTCCAAAAGTACACTCTGCAAGAGTGTTAAAACTCGGACCATGTGCCTGATGAGATAACATTTTGATTTATGAATTGGGAGGAGAAATATACAACACCCCAGCAAAGACGATATCTAATTGGTCAAAACACCATTTGGGCCACCTGTTTTTCCAGATGCCAGAATCTGGAGGAAATTTAAAAGAGTGGAAAGGAAAACTAACTAGGAAGATGCATAACATCTGTCTTAATGTTCTTCATAGCTCTGCGTCTCCAGAGAAATCCCAAAACCAATCCATAGAGAACATCTCTTGAACATCATTTGCAGTTCTGGTATAAACTCTCGATTGTATGCAGATATTGATAAGACTCTTTCAGGAATCGTCAATCCCAAATGTCAGGAAGTTTTAAGTCAACCATGCCACATATCGATTTGTGTAGTAGATGCTTCCCTGCTTCTGGAGGGTTCCATTATCAACACAGCATGTTAAATGCTTTAGTTGGGTGGTAATGAATTCGGCCTGGGAAACTCACACCAGGTCAGGCCTCGTTAGAACTGATGTTGAGCTGCTGGGCTGAAGAGAGAAGTTTGTTTGCTTAGGGCCTTTAAACAGACATTGTAGAACATCATTGCCTGCTTCAGGGGAAATACTCAGCAGATAACTCACATTTAATAGCGCTATTGAGAGAGCCAAGGGCCTATTTTTTTCAATTCTTTCTTATTATTCCTTTCCTCTCATTGAATGGTGCCAAAGTAGAAAATGGCATTGGCGTACTGATGGGATCTCTATATCCAGTGGTGATTTTTGTGTGATGAATGCAGAGGAACTAGAGGTCAACTTTGAAGAATGTGAGTCCTATCAGGGCCAACTGAAGGGAAATGATGGGTGGAGTTTAGTGAAAGTGATGCCATTGTTGAGGTTTGATGCCAATTTGCCAGTGTTCACTACAGTTTACAGCGTAGCAGCTAAAGGTCATCTCGTCTTCTCCAAAAAAGCTGCCATGGCAATATCTCATATCTGCAAAGTTAGATTGGTTGAATGGATGTTGGTGCAGAGTTTACAGTTGCCTTCTATATATAATATATATGTCTTTTATCATGCAAGTCTGTATAGATTCAGAAGGTTGTCATTCTTCCATAAGGCCATCCGCCTCCTCAGTGACATCAACAACAAGAATTGAGAGTATAGAAATGATCCAGCAATATTTTTGTTGTTTCTCTGGATTGCTTGATTCTGCATAGTCAATCATGGAAGTCTATGGCAAAATACTTTTGTATGTTGATCCTAAACTGTATGATTGTTTATCCAACACAGCAGTTTTCTGACTGTTTTTTATTATCATTCCCAATCTCTTCATTCTTAGATAATTATTGATGGGAGTTGTATATTGATTCTCATTATGATTCCCCTTAATGGTTCTGCTTCCACAAGAAATCATTTAATGACAATAATAAAATAAGAAATTGGTTCTTAGTTTCCACCCACACAAATAACTAGAGAATTTTAACTCTACTCGGAAGTTGTTAAACCACAACAGAGTGCAACAGTGCCCTTCCACTTTTTCAGCAGCCTTGATTTTGGAAGTATTCACTATTTTCCACTTTTTCAGCGGCCTTGGTATTAGTTTTGTAAGTATTTTTCCCAAAGGGATTTAAAAAAAAAGTATTTATTTCAGAGTTATAGGCCATGAATCAAAGCAACCAGCTATGAGGTGAATCACAACATTAAAGGGGTCATATGATGCTGCTAAAAAGAACATTTTTTTGTGTATTTGGTGTAATGAAATGTGTTTATGCCTTTAGTCTTTGCAACTTTACAGATCTTCTTTATGCACCAAGAGCTTGTAACACTCCAAAGAGAAAGGAAAAATTGAAATCGCATCATATGACCCCTTTAAAAACTTTGATTTGAAAAAACAAAAAACTGTTGATTTCATGGGAGTGAATGGATGCTAAAGAGTTCTTTTGGAGCAGTTTGCTTGTTTCGATTCTCAAACTGGTGGATATTTCTCTGCAGATTCATGTGTAATGTCATTTTTACCAAATCTTTAAAGGCTTATAAGTAATCATTAAAAACCTATGGAGAAAATCAATGAGATTTTTATGAATGAAGGAATGAAGGCATTTTAGTGTCACACTAGAATATATAATATATATAATCTATCTGCATCCTAATGTTTCGTGAATAATCTCATTATAAGCCTTTACGAGAACAACGTTGTAAAATATTGAGATTGTAGTAACTTTAAATTTAAGAGAATCTCATGACAGAAATTGAAGAGAAATGTCATGACACTACAGGATATATATAATATAAAATGGTGACACATCTGTATGAATTTTTACAATCCCATTTGTATGTTTTTATATGATCTGCTTAGGCTACAACTTAGGTTTAGGGATGGGGTTAGAGGTGAACCTTCACTCTCACTTCTAAAAGCACTTTCATATGAACCGAATGCGATTCGTACAAATTCTCACGAGATCGGGTTGGTGCTGCTGAAGGCACAAACATTACTCTCGTGACTTTCATTTGTGTTAAGATGCTGTAGATTAGTTTCTGATTTGTTTTTTGACAGATTTTTTAAGCTCGTTTGATATTAAAAAAGTTTGTTTTGTAAAGTGAACAATTTGCACTGTAGAAAGGAGAATGCCTGAGTTGGGATTTCCTCTTCCTGTCTGCAATCCATCTTCCTTCTGTCCTAATCACCTTCCTCACAGTTCAACGCATCCACATCTGTCAGGCTAAATCTTCTTTTCTCTTTCAGGTCTGATATACTCTCATTTGGCAGAATTGCTGGAAATGGGCTTTTGTGTTGACTGTTTTGATGTGTGACAGTGCTGATGTCTGTGCTTTGCCTGCGTCTTGTTCTGAGGCTGACCCTGGTTAAAGCGTTCCACCTGATGCCACTCTCTCGCAGTGGCATTCTGGGTGATTGGGTCTCTGATATTAATCTAGGTAGAGTGCGATTTGTCATTGTTCCTTCTCTGGGGCTCTTGGATTGGATCCCATTCAGGGGTTTGGCTGATTTTGATTGGTTTCTTCTCTCAGGGCATTGAGTTGGATCTGTTTTGAAAATCTTGAGTCTTTAGGAAAGCTTCGGCATAAATGGCTGGATTTCACGGGTCTCTCTGATTGCTTCGATTCATTGGGCCTGCTTTTCTAGGGTCCACAAAAATACCCAGTAGCTTGGCCTCACATATTCCTGTCTTTTCTGTTATTTTTCCTCTCTTTTCTGTTTTTACTTTTACGATAAACTATACAGTAGATCTGTTTTGCCTCAGTAGACAGATTTTTTTATTCAGCATTATATGATCCCACACTACCCAAATTTTTAACCATGCAAATTAAACACTGTATAAACACTATAATTAAAAAGAAATCAATACTTATTTTATTCAGCAGCATTAAAAAAATTATATTCCAAATAAATTATGTTCTTATAAACATTTATTCATCAAAGAATCCTGATATATATATATATATATATATATATATACTATAAATACTATAAAATATATAAATACTATAAACACTACAAATATTAAACTGTTTCCAACAGGAGCATTCTCAGTTTCAGTGCAGACACAAAAATGGGGATGGAATTATAATGAAAATTGTACTGGTGGGCCGGAACTTTGATCCCTGATCTTGATTCATGAATGCAAAAAAAAAAAAACTGAAATAAACAGGCATTTGAACAAATTAAAGTGACCAATTTTAATATATTGCACATTAATAAAATAAATGACCTTCAATTAACTTTTTTCATACTAGCTACTTGTGTAGCTAGCAGTGGATCTCAAACTAAACCTTTTCGACTCCAAGGCCCTGCTTGGTCCACAACAATATTCAGAGGCCCCTTAACTCCAGTTTTGCCTTCAATAATTATTTTAATATGGACACTCTTAGATAAAAAAGTAACAATTATAGTAAAAGAAAATAAAACAATTGTAATTAAAATAAAAAAAATTCAGGATTCCAGAATTAAAGGGGTCATATGATGCGATTTCATGTTTTCCTTTGTCTTTGGAGAGTTAAAAGCTGTTCGTGCATACAGAAGATCCATAAAGTTGCAAAGATTAAAGTCTCAAACCCAAAGAGATATTCTTTATAAAAGTGAACGCTCATCCATGCCTTCCTAAAACGCCTCGTTCAAATACGACCCCACATATCTGCGTCACTGTGTGGGAAGATTTGTATAACAGCGCCCAAATGCATACGCAAAGAAAGTAGGCGTAACTTTTATTATCACTGTAGTATTGTTGCCTCCGCAATATCATGGAGATGCTGTGTGTTTCGTTGCGAAAGCCAAACTACTTTGTTTGGCCTTCCAAAAGAGGACACAACTAGAAA
>NW_015554147.1:1404964-1429476 GCF_001515605.1 Sinocyclocheilus anshuiensis
TGCCACGACCAGTCTGACGGGGCTCATGCTTATAACAGTAGCTTGGTGGAGTAGACTCATTTAGACCAATATATTCATTTGGTTTTAGCCAGGTTTCAGTCAAGCAGAGTACATCAAAACTATTATCTGTGATCATTTAATTTACAATAACTGCTTTGGGTGCGAGCGATCTAATGTTTAGGAGCCCAAACTTTAAAATTAGTTTTTGTTCATTTATTTTACATTTCTCTGGTTTAATCACAATCAGATTTTTCCAAGATCCTGCATTAAATTTATATTTTGACCTCACTATTCGGGAACAGACAGGCCAATCACAGTGCACTAGATAGCTGGCCAATCAGAGCACACCATGCTTTTCAGAACGATGAGCTTTGTAAAAATCGATGCTTTTCAGAAAGGCGGGGTATAGAGGAGCAACAATAATGTACAGTATGTGGAAAATAATGTTCCTATTAGCACTGCACATTTGGAAACAAGTGCAACAAATCAGTGGTTTATCGAAACCAAACAGAATAATGAGCAAAATAATTTAGCAAAATGTCACAGCAGCCAATAAATAAAGGAACAGTAGTTTATTACGACCCATTTCAATGACATGGTTTGATATGTGTTGATGTATTACTTGAAACACAAAGAGAGCAGAAATATTGTAAATAGCATATAGATGTTCTCAAAGCTAACACACTGCAATATAATTTGGTTTATTTATTTATTAAATTTTAAATAAACAGGCATTTGAACAAATTAAAGTTACCAATTTTAATATATTGCACATTAATAAAATAAATGACCTTCAATTAACTTTTTTCATACTAGCTACTTGTGTAGCTAGCAGTGGATCTCAAACTAAACCTTTTCGACTCCAAGGCCCTGCTTGGTCCACAACAATATTCAGAGGCCCCTTAACTCCAGTTTTGCCTTCAATAATTATTTTAATATGGACACTCTTAGATAAAAAAGTAACAATTATAGTAAAAGAAAATAAAACAATTGTAATTAAAATAAAAAAAATTCAGGATTCCAGAATTAAAGGGGTCATATGATGCGATTTCATGTTTTCCTTTGTCTTTGGAGAGTTAAATATGTGGAAAATAATGTGTTTTTTGAACCTTAAACCGCGTAAACACACCAAATACACAAAACAATGTTTTTTTTTTGTAACATCATATGACCCCTTTAAAAAATTCAGGATTCCAGAAGTTTTAGAAGTTTTAACCAATGATATCACATGACACTTACTGTTTCTACAGTGTAAACAGGGATGAATTAAAATAAGAAATATCTATTTTTAGTTTTGTCATGACAACTCTCAGAGGGATTGGCATGGTAATGTACATGACAATGTTAATGTATTTGGTCTTGGCGGAATACTTTTGCATATCTGACAGTGTAACATTAAGCAGAAGTATTTCGAATGAGTTAAACCTGTATCCTGTCTTCTGAGTAACATTGAGAATATCACTATATATTGTTGCAACACCGCCGCCACGACCAGTCTGACGGGGCTCATGCTTATAACAGTAGCTTGGTGGATTAGACTCATTTAGACCAATATAATCATTTGGTTTTAGCCAGGTTTCAGTCAAGCAGAGTACATCAAAACTATTATCTGTGATCATTTAATTTACAATAACTGCTTTGGGTGCGAGCGATCTAATGTTTAGGAGCCCAAACTTTAAAATTAGTTTTTGTTCATTTATTTTACATTTCTCTGGTTTAATCACAATCAGATTTTTCCAAGATCCTGCATTAAATTTATATTTTGACCTCACTATTCGGGAACAGACACAGTCTTTATAGATTGGACAGCACATTTTACGGAGGAAAGTTTCCTGAACCTGGTAAGGGGCGTAACATTTCCGTCACACGCTTGAGGAATGGCCAATCACAGTGCACTAGATAGCTGGCCAATCAGAGCACACCATGCTTTTCAGAACGATGAGCTTTGTAAAAATCGATGCTTTTCAGAAAGGCGGGGTATAGAGGAGCAACAATAATGTACAGTATGTGGAAAATAATGTGTTTTTTGAACCTTAAACCGCGTAAACACACCAAATACACAAAACAATGTTTTTTTTTTGTAACATCATATGACCCCTTTAAAAAATTCAGGATTCCAGAAGTTTTAGAAGTTTTAACCAATGATATCACATGACACTTACTGTTTCTACAGTGTAAACAGGGATGAATTAAAATAAGAAATATCTATTTTTAGTTTTGTCATGACAACTCTCAGAGGGATTGGCATGGTAATGTACATGACAATGTTAATGTATTTGGTCTTGGCGGAATAGATCTGCTACGCTGCTGCTGTTGCTACGGCAGAGCAAGTACCGAGACTTGCTACTGCCAATACATCCACAACGTGCTGCTGTAAGCATGTAAGAAGTACTGCTGCTGCACATATAACACATATGAATAACCCCCATATAGCATACATGAATCAACCCATAGCAGATCTGTACAGGTGGAGCTGGGGAAGGTGGAGGGTTTCTGAAGTGTGCTGACAACTGCTACAGCAAACAAAAGCCAGGTATTTGAATATTGAGCAGCAAGCACATTGGCTACCGATACAGGAGAGAACCAATCAGCTGCCATGTGACAATGATGTCATCAGGCCAGATTGAGCTAGACCTATTGGACAGCGCCATCTAGAGTTTCATGCCAGAACTCTGTATTTGTCTTAGCTTATTTTAATGCTTGTTTTGTCTTACTTTAAATAATTTTAAGTCATTTTAAGTTATTCTATAAGGCCACTCCCCCTGGTTGAGAAGCACTGCTATATACAGTAGTTTTCTGAGTAGATTGTCCTTCATCATTTTTGTCAGGATCATGGACCTGTTTTGTCGTGTTTTGCCCCTGTTTCTATTCCTGTTTTCCCTTATTTGGTCATGTTCCTGTCCTCGTTTAGTCTGATTGTCATATGTGATTCACCTGTGTCTCGTTAATTACCTCGTTTGTGTTATGTATTTAAATTATAGTCTGCCCCTTGTTTCCTTGTCGGATCTTAAACGTCATTGTGCTACGTGTGTCTCCTGGGTACCCTGTGTTTCCTCCTGTGGATAATTAAAGACTGATCTGTGTGAAATCCCTCGTTTCCTCATTCCTCGCTCCTCACAGTAGGCATCCCTGACAGAAGATCCGACCGACAAACAGTTTATTGCGTGTTTCCCCTCCGTTTTGTTTCTGTGTTTTCCTCAGTGTTTTGTTTTTTTTTGTTTCTGTTGCATCCATGGATCCCCTCGATCGCTCGAGGGCCACACCAGACTGTTCCTGGTCCTCGTCAACCTCTCCAGCTACCTGGATGACGGGCTCTGTGTGTTCTATGACGTCAATCTAAACTCCGCGTACAGAGCGCTGTCGTCCGAGGAAGGCCCTCGAGCGAATTTCGACCGCCTTTGTGGAGTGCCACTCCGGACCCATTGCCCAGCTCACCATCTCCCCGCGGTGCGGAGCTAAAGCCCGAGCCCACCGATGATGGAGAGCCCATTACCGCCGCGATCGAGCCAGCGCAATGCCGAGCAACTGAGCGGAGGATTGCCCCGGATGCAGAGTCTAACCCGTCAGACCAGGTGCGAGAGCCGGCGACAGTGCCCGCCCCGAGGGAGCAAGCCGTGGAGAGTGAGAGCGTGGAGTGGAGCTCCGCCCACTGCACCGCGGCTGAGGGTGAGCTAATTGTGCATCTGGGACTGCTGGACATAGAGGGGGACCTGATAGACTGGGAAACTGATTTGGAAGCCGATTTGCCCCCTCTCCTCTCTCCTTCATCTCCTGTTCCCACGTCCAGCCCAAAGTGGGCTCCCGTTTCGTAGTCCAGCAGAGAGAGAGACTCAGTCCCCGAGTCCAGCCAGGTGTGGGCTTTGATCCCGGAGGGCAGCCCTGAGAGCCCAGAGGCTCACAAATCCCCACCCCCCGCCCGCTCCTGCCTCCTCCACCGCTGTCATCTGGCAGCCCCTCTGCTCGCCCTCAGCCCACCATCAGCACGGTGCGAGCTCCGCGGGACTGCCATCATCCAGCGTTGCCGTGGCTGGAGTATCCCTTGACTCCACTTCCAGCCTCCGAGGCCCGGACTGTGCCTCGGCCCATAGACCCAGCAGCTCCACCTCAGCTCCTAGCTCCCTCATATCAGTTCCTAAATTCAAAACAAACAAACAAACAAAAAATCTAAAAGAATCGATCTTGTAGTCTATACTATTTTAAGGTGATGAGTAAACAAAGCTACATTAAACATTATTTGTACCATGCCTCCTATTCAATAAATCAAAGAAAAAGATTTGTGCTTTGTTACTCTTGATTTGAAACAAAGTATCAACTTTCAAATTCTGCCCATTTTACAGCTTTAGCTGAGGGAGATTTGAGAGAGATTGACATATCTCTCTGTACTGTACCTGACATATTTCCACATGAATCAATATCGAATTGAAACCAGTCGAGATTGGAACTGAATCGAATAACAATCTTGTGAATCATTATCAAATCATTAAAGTAGTGTCAGTACCCAGCCCTAATTTAAAGCTGTATTTAGTGCTGTCCATCTATGGCTGAATCACCTAAGACAGGTTAATTTTCTGGTGTAAACTGATATGTAAACTGGTGTTTGTATCGTCACACATTTTTGTTGAGGCACACCAGTCTTTCCATCCCAACCTGTGTGAAGACAAACACGTATCCCGCATCTGCCCAGCGACAGCTATTACTGTGCCAGTCTTCATCAGTCTCTTGGCTACGGTTTAGGCTGAGACCTTCACCTGACAGTCAGAGAGAGAGCGGCCCCGGAGCTTGTGTTTAACACTCCAGTAAAAGACCCATGTCTGCCTGCCCTGGTCCCGGACAAACTCAATTTAATCCCCTGTCTCTGTATTGATGAATGGTGGGGAAAGTTCAGAGAGCAAATTAAGTTTCTTTTAGAAGTTTTGTTGTCGTGGTTGTTGTTGTGGTGGTGGTCGGTTGGCGGGCTGAGCCTTCAATTAGACGTCTTGTCTTTGTTTCACAATTAAATTAACAGTCGGAATCTCCGGCGGGGAAGGCTTTTAAATGCTTTAAAAGTTGTTTTACATCTAAGCTGAATCACCTAATTTGTAGCTTTGTCAGGTCATTGGTCATGAGAGGTTTATTAAGGAGAAGTCTCAGATCCATTAGCGCTTGGCTCAGGTTCATAGAGGGCTGGATGGAAACATTTTTAAAAGGCATTGAGGGTTAAAGAGCTCAACAGTTTATGGGGACAAACGTATCTCTCTTTTCCAGCACTCACCAGAACCCAATGTAGAAATAAAAAGTGACCATTACTATGGTCAGAGGTGGATTATGTGTGCTGCCTGCCAACGATCAACATGGAGTGGTTGGAAATAGGAAGACCATTTAACTGTTTATTGCAGTTTGTAAAAATGGTGGAAGATTTGAGGTTTCTATTTTAACATGATCTGACACAATAATGAACTCAATCTTGGAACAAACCCTAAGTATTAAACTTGTTTAACTTGACCCATACTGTTTGTGTTATGAACATGAATAATAAATCATTTGGCTTGTTGAGGTAGGGATGTGCTGTTTGTTTCATAAATGTTTGGACTTTAATTTTTCCTGGTGGACAATAAAAAGGAGAATAGAAATCATGTAGATTCAAACGGGGGACACAAGCCATATTTAGAGCCTAGAATTGACAGGCTATATTTACACAGTCTGATTTTTTTGTTTTTTTTGCCTAACCAACTCAAATATGTTCAGTTTACTTGTATGCTGAATAAGATTAAACAAAAGACAATAAGAAAAGGTTAACATTTTAGTTTAGGGACAAATTCTCACTATGAAGTAGTTGCTTATTATCATGCATATTTCTAGCATATTGGCTGTTTATTAGTACCTTAATAGCAATCATTAAGTTAAGTGGTCTAAATGTATTTATATGTATTTATATCGTCTGTGGAAAGCGCAGGACCATAAAATGTTCATCCAATCATATCCCTGGGTCCGAGGGCTATGATAGCCTGTCCTATAGCTGCCTGTCAACATATGTATTTGCATACCTCAGCGCACACTATTCCCGCACACATGATACTTTATCAGTGCGTTCCATTGCGCTATTGCAGACCAAGCAAGAATGGAAGGTGTTATTATTGTAATATAATGCACTTTGTACTGAAATGTTTTCTCACCGGTGAATGAGAGATGAGATAACAGCATTGCATTCAACCCTCCACCAACGCAGTCTCTCATCATGTCACTGATTAGGCTCTGGTCTGCTTGTGCATGTTCATGTGTTTTGGAGCAGGCGTGGCTTTGGAGAGTCAAGGTCAAGGTCAAGTTTATTTATATAGCACCTTAAAAGCAACGTGTGCTGACCAAAGTGAGGCACAACCAAAACATAAGAAAATATCATTCAACAATAAAAGCATTATTAAGACACATAAAATTTTAAATCCTAAAATACTAATTGCATTAAAAAAAACAGGAAAAGAAAAAGAAAATGAATACAAAACATCACCAAATAAAGAAAAAATTATTATAACTTAATTTAATACTCACATGCTGTGTGACAGCCGCTTTCTGTGCGCATGCTTCGGATGTGTGCTCTCAGAAAACTGTATGTCAGAAGTTCAAACTGATATGGCTTTAAAATGCATGATTTCAGTGCGATATACATGATAATCAAAACCAAACAGATGTTTTTTGGCAGAGTATTTGAGGTACGAGTTGTAAAGGCACAGTCCTATTCTGGAAAAGGGGGCGGGGAGCAGAAACTCATTTGCATTTAAAGATACAGGCAAGAAAACAGCGTGTTTTTGCTTCCACTCAAAATAGGCATTTTCAAAATGATATAATAAATTATCTGTGGGTTTTTTTGAGCTGAAACTTCACAGACACATTCTGGGGACACCTGAGACTTATATTACATTTTGTAAAAAGGGGCATAATAGGTGCCCTTTAAGCTTTAATGTTGTTTTTAAACCATGGCTGATTTTTCGGTTTAGTTTTTTTTTTTTTGGGATTTGAGAGGGGCGACTACATTTAAGATTGCTGAAAAGGAGGAATTACAACTATTTGCCAACTCATCAACATTTAGATCCTGTGCTGCCAGGACACTACTGTGAGCTGGAAGGGCTATAAAATTGCAAGGCAGTAGAGGGGTTAATAGACAGAGAAAGGTAGGCAGAAGACTGGTTTACAGGGCTAGAGCAAACAATCACACTGTCCAAAAAAAAAAAAAAACCCTGGCCAGTGGTCAGACAGTCTGGCATCACTAACAGTTATATTACTGACAGAAAATCCTGATGATAAAACAAGATCAAGAGTGTGACCCAGCTTATGTGCAGGACCTGAGACATATTGAGTGAGATTAAAAGAGTCCAGAAGTTGTACAAAATCTCTTACAAGAGGTCTCGAAGGACAAGACAGATATATATTAAAATCACCAAGAATCAAGAGATTATCAGTACTTGGGACCACATAAGATAAAACAATCTGAAAACTCCTTTAAAAAGGCATATCTTTTGGAGGTCTGTATATCAAAACTCAAAGAAGTGGACTAGAAAGTTCTACTTCGCACAATAATACCTCAAAACTAGAGTAGGCATCAATGGGCAGAAGTTTGCATTTGAACAGGTCCTCAAAAAAGACAGCAACACCCCTGCCCCAACTAGAAGTTCTGGGGCAGCTAAAGTGATTACAGTATACAGAGGAAAGTTCAGATAAGGGGCTTAGATCATCTGCTGTAAGCCAGGTTTCAGTAATAAATAAAAAGTCTAGATTGTTTGATAAAAAAAAAGAGTCATTCAATAAAAATTGTTTTGTTTAATACTGATCTTGTACTTATCAAGGCCATTTTAATTTTAAGTTGATTTGACTCTTGCAATGCGGGGTCATTTTGAAACGCCTCTGGTAGCAAGCGAAGAAAATTTAAGATCACCCCACACAGCGGCGCCGCAACGGTCGCTCATTTGACAATATTACAGGACTATTGCCTGGTATTGCAGGCATATTTGACCGTGTAAGCCGTGGACAATGAGCACCACAGTGAACATATCGTGAGTGACGAAGAATCCCCAGACCAGCACATCTTTTTATATAGTTATCTGATGGCATCATTACTGACCGATCATTCAATCGCATAAGTTCGGAGAATGTAAACGTAATTGCCATGGTCGGTAGAGATGAGAATACATAAGAGAAGTGTTGTTCACTATTCCAAGTGCTGATAA
This sequence comes from Sinocyclocheilus anshuiensis, assembly GCF_001515605.1. Lineage (NCBI taxonomy): Eukaryota > Metazoa > Chordata > Actinopteri > Cypriniformes > Cyprinidae > Sinocyclocheilus > Sinocyclocheilus anshuiensis. The sequence goes on from NW_015554147.1 coordinate 1,413,160, forward strand.
TTCACAGAACAGTCAGAAGAAAACAGCAGACAGAGTACAAATTCATAGTTGAAATCCCATAGAGTCACTCACAGGGCACCAGATCCATGGGAGTTCAATGGCGTATCTCTGATAAAATGGAAAACGACGCTGAAAAGTCCATGAGAAAACCTAGTAATAATAATACAAACATGCAGCCCAGATGCAGTGGAAGTCAGAGGAAAATTCAGCGGCAAAGGCTCCGATGAAGCAATCACAACACAGAGTTGCCGACACCCAGAAGACGAGATGAACAGCAGTAGGTTAATCGAGAAAAACGTCCAAACTCCAGAGGCCCGGTGTTGGCAAAACACTGACAGCAGCAGCGGAACAAATTTCCCAGGTTAGCTTTAGCATTAGATTGTAGACTGCTTGAATTCAATAGATTGCACCGATCGAGAGGAACTCGGCCAGAAATGATCAGTTATCACCAACTTGAAGACACTGTAAAAATTAGACAATAATTAACTAAAAAAAAGATACAGTAAATTAAATAAAACAAGAGGACCGGAGAGCAGCAGCAGACAATGCGCACGGCGTTCACTCAGTCGGAAGGGGTTGCTTGCAGACAATGTTGCTGCTTCAATGTTTTGATTTGCAGGGAGGGTGGGATTCCACCCTGGTGGGTTTTTGTTAAATGTGAGCCAAAATCATCACAATTAAAAGAACCAAAGACTTAAACTACTTCAGTCTGTGTGCATTGAATTTATTTAATACACGAGTTTCACAATTTGAGTTGAATTACTGAAATAAATGAACTTTTCCATGACATTCTAATTTATTGAGATGCACCTGTATTATAGGAACTTTAATTCTGAATTTTCTGAATGTTAAGAAATATAAAAGTGTACCCTCTGAAAGTACATTTAAGTGGCCTAATTTCATTAAGATTATATTTGCTTGACAAAGAACCCAGTTAATAAAAATGTTTTAGGAACATTTTGTTAATGTTGATGTTCTCATTAAGTTAGTTCTTTGAATATTCAAAACGGCCAGTTTTGTTTTGTTTTTTAATATGCAGACTTTAAGGGAACACACAATTTTATTATTTTGTAAACATTATAGAAACTTTACTTTTGAATGTTCTCTGAACATTTTCAAACAAGTAATAACATTAAAAAAGCGTTAGACAAACATTCAACTAAAACAATTCAGGAAAAAACATTCCATGAAAGATGTAAACAATAATTGACGACAGGCCGTTGAATTATTATAAATTAATGCACACGGGAGGTGGTGATGCGGAGTGGCTGTTACACCTCGGTGTGCATTATTTTCTAATAATTTAACAGACCTGAGTAATATTATTCCGCTTATACTACGGTTACCACACTTCAAGACATTGTTCAAATGATGTATTTCAAGATATTTGTCAGGTTTTTGTCCTTAAAATACGTCTTGTGTGTAGGATTAACTTCTCACACATCTCATCCAACACCTCCATTGCTAATTCCAAAACGTAATTTCAGACCCAGTAATGGAGGCTTGAGCCATTGATAGCAGACTAATGCAGTTAATAATGAAGTTATGAGAGAGAGAGAGCGATTAAGCGTGTGTAAATTACCACTATGAGTCTCTGTGCGTCTTTCAACAATGTTCGGCAGCAGCGTCTCTACTAATAGCGAAACTCTAAATTCATCTGCTATTATCTGCCGTTATTACCTCACTAGTAAGAAATGTCATGGAGCTTTAAGTGGCTAAACTATTTTATTGATAAAGTCGTCAGAGCAGCGCTGACAACACGTTTCTGTGCATGTGTATGTGTGCCTGTACTATATGTGTGTGCGTTTGTAAGGGAGAGAGAACTGGAGAAAGAGAGGATTACTTTCCATACTTAATAAAACATAAAAGTCACGATCACCTGCTGGAGTTCCCATGTGGCACTCCCTCCTTGTTCATTGTCTTTCTAGCATGGACTTCATACCCCATAATCCTTTGAGCACACTCATCAGCACTCATTGTTTGCACCTGCATCTTGTTAAGCCTGTCTGCTAACCATATTTAAGCCCTGTGTTTTGCTTAAGTGTTTTGGAGTATGCGTTACTAATGGAGCGTAACGATAGTTCTGGCAGGCCATGTTAGTCAAGCTCACATCAGCTGACACTCAGCTGATCCACGTCTACCTATAGGATCACGTCACCAATCATAATTCCATTCATAAGGTCCCTTCAGTCATCATTCAGCAGCTATCGCTTCGCTTAGGAACTAATCACCCACCTCCATCCCCAGCTCCTCCTCTCGTCCAGTCAGGACTTGGCAGTGAATATATCATTGAGTCAGACCACTGAATCATGTTGTTAAAATAATTACATAGAACATTAATGGTATGTGCTACATTTATCATTGATGTTGGTTCTGTTCTGTTACCCTGGGGGGGGTATTCTGCTCTCCCTGCTCCTATCCATGCTAGGCTGCGTGGATGGGCAGGGAGTGTTTGCCCAGAACAGAACCATTCCCCCAACCTAAAATGTATGCTAATCGTAAGTTATATTGACGATAGTGGTCCTGACAGAATTGCATGTCTGAGTGCTCAATTGATTATCTGTTCCATAGTTTTGACTCCTGCCTGTTTTTGGGTTTTCCATGTTTGCCTGTTCTCTGGATTACCCTGTTGGCGTGAGTTTCCTGCCTGGTGTTTTGTGTTGGACTGTTTACCCTGTGTTTATGACCTCTCGCCTGTTTATTTGATTATGTCTTTGGATTACCCTTTAATATATGCTGCATGTGGATCCTCAACCTTCAGTCTCGGAGCAGTGTGTAACAGTAATATTGTGGCAAAAACACGGAAATAGTTTGTTGGTTTTTATCATATTGTTTACTATGTTTATTTGCTTGGTCAGTGCTGTTGTGGGTTTAGGTTCTTTTGCTGTTGTAAGCTGTAAGGACCTTTGAAATAATGGGAATCATTTAGCAAAGTGATATGGACATGTAATGCAGTCTAGACCTGCCTGGAACTACTTTAACCTGGAACTGCTTTAGCCGTGCGTTCCCCTGAAAATAATTGCACACCTTAGAACGTTCATCAGCCAATCAGATTCAAGCATTCCGCAGCCCCTTAGTAGTATGTTTCGGTGCTAACCTTTTGAAAACATTATTAAAGATCAGATAAGGATTTTTCCTGGAAGAAAGTTTGTTAATAGCTTTCAGTGAAACTTTCTACAATGTTAGCCAAAGCACCGGGAACGTTCCCTGATAGCTGGAAATGTTGTTAGTGTGTTAATTCACTACAGATGATTGTGTCACACAGGTACAGTATGCAGCATTAGCAGAGGCATGTTGTGGGAGTTGTAGGCTTTTTGCATCGTGGGATTTGACATAATGAGATTCATCACTCATAATGGATTTCCGTTTTGTTTGTGTTGTTCAATGCACATTGTGCACAATGTTTTTATTCCACCACATGCCCCTTTATATGTGTGTCTTGCATATGAATTATTGTTTTCAAGCAATATGCAGACAATTACATGTATTGTTTGTAATTACATGCTTGTTTGTTTCTTTTATCCATGCATTTGCTGAAGCCTCATCTGTCTGTCCATCACTCTGTCTTTGTTTGTGTCCAATAAAAAAAAGTGATTATATGCTAAAAACACCCAAACACAAATATGTCAAATGCACAATACCTCTGTCATTTTCAACCCATTATCACTGTCATGATTGTGGGCCACATTATTATTATGTGCAATTATCATTTGCATCATTTGTTTTGTCAGATTTGTGCTGTCTGTTTTTAATGACATTGATGACTTTTAATGTAGGTTACAGTGTAAATCTCTATTATTAAAGGGGTATTTAAAATTTTTAGTGTAGATTTGCATTTGAAATTTAATGTTTGGTCAGAATTTCTTTAAAATCTGTCCAAATGCAAACGACCCTTTTTTCAAAAAGCTCTTTGTGTGTTTAATTGGTATTTTGGCCTGTTCGTTTCCAGTACCTAAAACTATAACTATTAAAAAATAAAATGTTAGTTGAACAGCTTGAATAAAACAAAATATAAATATTAGTCACCTTTATTTATATAGTGCTTTTAACAATACAGATTGTGTCAAAGCAACTTTACAGCATTAAATAGGAAAATAGTGTGTCAATAATGCAAAATGATAATAGTAAACGCTCAATTTTCAGTTAAAGGCAGTTCATCATTGAATTCAGTGATGTCGTCATCCAGCTCAGTTCAGTTTAAATAGTATCTGTGCAATCAAGTCGACAATATCGCTGGAAATGAAGTGTCCCCAACTAAGCAAGCCAGAGGCGACAGCGGCAAGGAACCAAAACTCCATCGGTGACAGAATGGAGAAAAAACCTTAAGAGAAACCAGGCTCAGTCGGGGGTCCAGTTTTCCTCTGGCCAGACGAAACCAGCAGTTGAACTCCAGGCTGCAGCAAAGTTAGATTGTGCAGAGGACTCATCTGGTTCCTGTGGTCTTGTCCCTGTGGCCGTCTAGGAGACAAGGACTTCACTGGGGATCTGTCTCTGGGGCTCATTTTGTCCTGGTCTCTGCTGACATTCAGGGCTGTTGAGGTCGTCTCTAGGTCCTGATCCACCATCTGGGCTGGATACGGACTGGATCCGGATGACTGCAGTGACCATCTGATCTGGATACAGACTGGATCTGGTGGCAACGGTGACCTCGGAATAAGAGAGAAACAGACTAATATGAAAAAGTGAAAAAGCATAATAGGACCCCTTTAAAATATTAATAAAACTGTAATATATAAATAATAATACAACAACATGTTCTTGTGTCCAAAACTATTTCTTGTGTTCAGTATATAGGAGGGGGAAGTGGGGTAAGATGAGCCAGTAATTGTTCACTCTGTGCTATTTTCTATACCATCAAAGACAGTATTAAAAACAACTCGAGAAACACTATATATCAGTACCTCATCAGTTATCTGATGATATTAGATTTATTTTTAATCAGTCAGGAAACAGTCAATATTGGATAGTTAATTGTTATATTCCCTTATTTTTGTCATTAATTTACTGATAATATGTCGTAACTCTCATTTGCCTGCATATTCAAATACATGTCATGCCACGTTTGACATCAGTGATGCCATTGATTTGTGCCAAGTTATGCAGAGTCATTCTCTAGACAAGGAGAAATGAGACGTATGAAATATAACCTACCTAATTATACTCCAGGATGTCTCATATTAACTGAAATCATAAGAAAGCATCTAAAATGAAATGCCATAGAATATATGAATGTACAAAAAAGCTCCAGTGTCCAGACTTAGCTTTTGACTTTTCTCAGTGTGTTCCTGTTAGCAAGAAGTGTGTGTGTTTGCCCATTATTTCAATGCCATGCATGTTTGTGAATACAATTTGTGATGCCCTTTTAGTGCCTTCCTCCAGGGTAAGGGCACAATCTACTTTTAATCAAAGTAAGCAGGCACAGTAAGGATGAAGGATGTCTATTTTAGAAATATGTGTCTGACAGCTGCATTTACTTTTGGAAACCCGGTAAACCAGCAATTAGTGTTTAATACTAAGGTTATTTTACACCTTCATTCCCTTTAGAGGGGATAGATTGATGTTCTTTTCAGTTATTGTGCACAGAATGATGTTTTTTTTTTGGTACCACCATTGTGAAAAACAAGTACACTTTAGCATGTTTAAAAAGAGTACTTATTACAGAAATAATATACTTTAAAAGAATATACTTGAGTATGAACTGAATGTAATGTTAATTTATATTAAATGCAATTAATTGAACTTATGAATGTTTTTTTGACCCACTTAATTAGGACATACAGTATATACATCTTTATATGTAATGTAATAATTCTATTGTCTTTGAAATATGGTTAAAGTGCCAAAAGCATTTGCAATAAACTAAAATATACTTTAATGTCATGCATTTAAATATATTTGTAATGATAAAGTTACAATTTACAATTAAAATATATTGACTTTAAATGTACAGTAATATCATAAAAGGTATTACTAATATAATAATAGGTGCCCTTTAACACAAAACAGGTAAAATGATAATGAAGTACTTTACATGTAATTTTAGTATGTTAGTCAACACATCAAAATAAGTGTACTTCTGTAAAGCATGACAAAAGATGATTAAAACTTAATGATTTAAAATGTAACTAAATTCGCATTATTAAAAAGTGGACTTTTAAGTGGAAGTCTATGAAAGAAATATTTGTATAGAAATATGAAAGTGAACTATGAAAAAGTGGCCTTTAATTTCATTAATATTATCTGTAAGTACAGTTTTTAATAAAATATACTTATAAGTTTGCATCTTAATATCATGTCACTCTTTGAAATACTTTGGAATATCATGTACTATAAATCATGAATTTAAATGTACACAGTACAAAGTCTATAAATATTGTAATCATTCAATACATGTACATTTCAGTGTATTACCATCTGATATCATCACTGTCCCATGGTACCACCACAGTACTTTTTGTAAGGGTAGAAAGTTTAAGATTCCAGTAAGGAGGATGTCAGCTGACTTTAGGGGTGTAGTCTGACAGATCAATAATCGCACTCATTGAGACTGCCGGTACAAGGCTAGCTAAATTGACAGACACTCCCCCACTTTCTCATCTTGACCTGTGTGCTGGTGTATTTATCATTAGTATAACACTGCAGAGGATGTGCATTGCGGAGGACAGCTGCAGCAAAACAGTCTAACACTAGAATGAGCGAGTAAATGAGTAAATGGAGAAGGATGTTTCAGTTATTGCGGTTATTCAGTTATTCAGTTATTATGAGCGGAACTCATGTCGGACAACATCTCCAGGATGCTACGCTCCATATGACTAGTATCAGCGTTTTTCTGCCCTTGTTCTCTGTCCTCTGTCCTCCGTTCTCCTCTTCTTTCTGCTTCTTTTGTCTTATCAAAAAAAAAAAAAAGAATACCTAATTTGACTCAGATTTAGAATTGTTTGTTTAACTGAATGTTATTGACCTCAAAAGATATTAAAACCCAAGTTTATTGAGAGATTTTCTGGGGTTTGGGGTTATTTACGGCATGTTGGAAATGAAGGTGCCTCCGTTTCTCTGATGTAATTTACCAACCATGTCATCCTAAAATAACTGGGGCTCTTCCTGTCTTAGTCCTTGAACAGCAATGCTGCTGGACTACTAATCACCAGTAGCTGCCCTTGACCAACAATGCCGAGGTGTTTATGTGTGTGAGGGAGGAAGCTGAAGGTATGGCGTTTTTATGTGAAATAGATGTGGTTGAAATGGGTACTGTTGTCCAAATTCAAAATATTGGAGAGAGTGTCTTCTCCTACACCCCCTAGTGCTGAGAGTTGACACTCACGTGGGTTGCCAGATTGAGGACATACAACAACAGAACAAGCGCAACTGACAATGGAAGGCGATGAACCTTACACTGTAAGTTGATGAGTTGATTTAACCATAGAGATTTTTAGATGGATGCCAAGACTTTTTAGGTCATGTAGAATCTGCGATCTCTGACCCAATTCATTTGTGGGCTTACATAGTTGCATTACGCTCTTTTTTCTTCCAACTGGTAGCATGCTTCCTAAATATCTGCATAACAACATATTATAGTATTTTTTATGCTTTAGTACAGTCAAACAAATTACATACATAAACTTTAATTAACAGTTTATCAAATTAAATTAAATTAAATTAAGTCCAATTTGTTTTATTATGCAGGGCCGTTTCTAGCCATTTTGACGCCCTAGGCGAAATCCCAATTGGCGTCCCCCATCCCATTCCCCAACAAGATCATTTAGATACTAAATATATACAATACATACAAAATAACATAAAACTGATTATGTAAACACTCAAATCTTAAATAGCAACATTATCGACTTTTGAAAGCATGTGAAAGATTTAATTGAAGATTTTGAGAAAAAGTTCTCAGGGTTCTGTCACTTCGGTCTAGTGTTATTCATGGTTTTGTGACAGAGCCCTGACACTCCCGTCATATCGTTGTTTTCATGTGAGCGTTCGGCTTCGAGAGTGCTCGAGCCGTGCGCTCTCGTCTGCGTGTCCTGTTTCATGCTGGGGCGTGGTGTTCAGATCCCGGCACTCATGTCTTGTTGAGTTTCGGTTTCGTGTCAGGGTCCGGACACTTGCGCTCCATATTCTGTGTTGTTGTGGGAGCATGCGGTCTCGAGTTTGCTCAGCCATGCGCTCTTCTGTCCACGTGTGTTGTGTTTTGTATAGGACGCAGTTTGTGTTCAGCCGAGTGCTTTTCTTGTTGTCTTGTGTTGTTGTTGCACGCAGCTCGTGTTATCGGCTGTGTGCTTTTCATGTCCTGTTTTGTCTTGTGCTGTGTAGCACGCAGCTTGGTTTTCACTGGCTGCATGCTGTCTTGTCTTGTGTGAACACGCGGCTTATGAGTTTTCTCATTAGCTGCGTGTTCTTGTCTTGTTTTGTTCAAGCACATGGCTTGTGGTTGTTTTGCTGGCCATGTGCTCGTGTTTGTTTTGTGTGAGCACATAGCTATTAGGTGCGTTCGACTTGAAGCAGGGCTACAGATGGCAGTCAAAGAGAGTAGCCGCTTGCAGTCGGGGGCGGAGTTGAAAACGGAGCCGTCAAGCTGGACACTTTTTGCTCCCGTTAGTGACGCTCGCGCGGTGTTTGCATACTCAATATTTGTCAAATATACAGACGTTTCAGAAACGTTTTCATGAGCAACAGATATATACTGCTTAATACATCGCCATCTGTTCAAGAATAAAGTTCTATGTAAATATATACTATTTAAATACTAATAAAGTGGGGGAATATATGCTTTCATCAGTGTTTTATGATAAATGTGACTCAATATAACATTGCGACTACAGTAAAAAAGCTTTTACTGTTCTAAAAACACAGATTTGTGGCTATTATTGGAATTGAAAAGGTTAGATTAAACCCGAAACACACGTGATAGTTGTCATGCGGTGAATCTGGCCAATCGTCAAATGGCTGTGTCGTCATCAACGCTCCTGCAGCCGCTCTGGAGAAACTGCGCCGGCTGAGTCAGCTGGCTGCTCTCGAAACGCTCTCGCGGTGCTTTGATGCCACACGTGACAGTGACGTGGCGTCGGCGCCGTCTCAAGTTGGACAAAATTACTAACCGGCATGCACTGCTTCATGTCAGATTGCAATCGATCTGCGCAGTGCTGCATGCAGTCGAACGCACCTTTTCTCTTTGTTTCCTGTGTGCCATGTGCTCTCATGTCAATTGTCTTGACCCCACCCATCTTGTTACCTGATTATTGGTTAATTTGCCCCACATGTGTTCCCTCGTTACCCTCCTCAATTGCTCCCTATTTATTTTCGTTGTGTTTGCAGTCCCGTGCCAGTTCGTCATCGTATCACCATCGAATGTGTCGTGTCGTGATCCTGCCTTGCCTTGCCTGCCTGTTTTCCCCCCACGGGGTAGTTTTTGTTTTGTTTTGTTTTATTTTACTCTTAAAAGCCCATTACTCTGCACTACTGAGTCCTCGCCTCATCCCTTCATCCCCAACCCTAACAATAAGGGCATCTTCTGTATCTACAAAAAGAAAAAAAATGTGGAAAAACAGAAAAGGTACTGGTAATTTTCTGCCAGGACATTTTCCATTAAGTTTACAGACATTTCTTTTAAACCTAAATCTTATTTTGTGATGTATAATTCAAAATACTGGGAAATCACTGGAGAAAATTCAATATGGAAAATTCCTTTAGCACAGTAGGTCGGGCCCTATTTTTACAGACTTTTTAAGAGTCGAAACGCCTCTAAAGCAGCATGTCTTAGAGGAAAGAGAAAACTGTGTGTTCATGTATGGCTGCAAATAGAGTTCCTCTTAGACGCATCTTCATAAAAAATTGACCATGGTCTTAGAAGATGGAACGAGCGAACAAAAATAGATCAAGATAGACCCTTTTATGTGAGGGTAAGAGATGTGCGGTAAAAGTGCTTATCACAAAGAGAAGCAGAACTGATTCATATACAGTATGCCATAAGCTTTATACATGTCTTTTTCTTTCTCTTTCACTCTCCCGCTGCTGACAGTGACACTCTAGATCTCTACTTCTGTGGAGTCAGGAGACTTTGCATGATTGCTCTCTGATGGAGTGCCCCTGCTGCTCTTCATAGTGGCCTAGAAAGGTAGGGTGGAGGCGGGGCAGGCGTTCATAGACAAATACTGCACTGACATTGAGAGACTTTATACACTTTTTTTCATTTTCTTTTCATATGATTCCATGTGTCCTTCAGATGTCCCCAGATGGAAAGACTTTATCTAAAACTAAAGTCAGCTGCCTTGCTGATTTTCTATCGACTCATTCAGTGGCTTAATAGAAAGGGTTTTTATATGAAGGTACTTTTTTATGAGACTTGTTACACTGCAGAAAATCACTTTCTTTATCAGTATCTAAATATTCTTAAAATAAGATCAGTTTACTTGAAGCGAAGCTGCATGAGCTATTAAGATTTTATTTTAGATAAGAAATAAATTAAGTTCATTTTTTCTTACACCATTAGCAAAATGTTGTCTTGTTTGAGAAAAAGCATTACTAATTTTAGTTCAAATTGAAACAAGAAAAAACTATTTAATAGTGAGATAAAGAATGCTCTGTTTACTAACATAACCTCGGTTCCTTGAGATAAGGAAACAAGCGTTACGTTGACATGCTTATGGGAAAACTCCTGTGTACTCTGATATTGAAGCCTGATTTGTTCACATTGTGTAGCTGCATGAACCAATGGTGCTTCAACCCGCCAAAAGTTGGCTCTGAGTGCCATTTTGCCAGAATCTTTCGACTGAAGTGACGGTCATCGATTTGACCGCAGCCTTATAGCATGGGTGCCTATGCAATACTCGGTCACTTATCTCAGGGAACCGAGATAACGTTAGTAACTAGAGCGTTCCGTTTCAAATGGTTTCTGCAGTTGCACTGACACGCTTATGGGGAACACGTTCAATAGCACCGTGCTATAAGCAAGTGCAGAACAAAGCCGGTCTGCGAGCCGGAGCACTCATACTGAGGGCTCCTGTAAGCATGAGCCAATAATGAGACCCAATAACCCTCTCCACTTACAAAGGGGATTAGGTAGAATTAAGCGGACAAAATCTGTGCCTGCAGGGCAGGGACGTCCAAGTTATAAAACTTGGTGAAGGTAGACAGAGACGACAAGCTGGAGGCCGCACAAATATCACCAATAGAAATCCCGCTGGACCAAGCCCAGGAGGAGGTCATTCCTCTGGTGGAGTGGGCCCTTCCTCTGGTGCCCTCACACCTATAGGGCACTGCAAGCCCACTGAGGCATAAGCCAAGGCTATAGCATCCACCATCCAGTGAGATAGTCTCTGCTTTGTAACCGGCAGCCCTTTAGAGCGGCCTCTGACACACACAAAGAGCTGATTTGAGTGTCTAAACAGGCCAGAGTGCTCGACATACCCTTTAAGAGCCTGAACCGGGCAGAGTGGATTAGGACCCTGCTCACCTTCTGAATTGGGGAGTACTAGAAGGGTGATGACTTGTGCTCTAAATGGAGTGGAGAGCACTTTTGGCACAAAGCCGTGTCTCAGTTTGAGGACGACTCTACAGTCGTTAGGCCCAAACTCAAGACGGGAAGCACTGACTGACAGTGCTTGCAGGTCACCCATTCGTTTGATTGACGCTAAAGCCAAAAGGAGGGCGGTCTTAAGTGACAGGGGCCGCAAGTCGGCTGACTGGAGCGGCTCAAAGGGAGGGCCCCGTAGGGCCCTGAGGACTATAGATAAGTCCCAAGTTGGTACAGTATGAGGGCGAGGCGTATTCAATCTATGAGCTCCTCTCAGAAATTAAACGACTAAGTCGTTTCTGCCGATTGACTGGCCAGCCACAAGACAATGATTTGCCGTGATGGCTGCTACATACATTTTGAGCGTGGGTGGGTGCACCCCTTATCCAGCAGCTCTTGAAGAAAGTTTAGCACGTGGAACACTTCACAAGAGGACAGGTTCCTCGTCCCGTGCTGCACACCAGTCAAGGAAGACTGACCATTTAATGGCATAAAGACGTTTTGTAGACAGAGCTCTAGCCTCCAAAATGGTATTAGTTAACTCGCGGTGCTGTAAAGCTGTAAAGACTTCTGTCAAGGGGCCAAACATGAAGGCTCCACAGCTCTGGCCAGGGATGCCAAATCATGCCCTTCGCTTGCGAGAGAAGGTCCTCCCTCAGTGATATCGGCCAAGGGGCTGTTGATAGCAGCTGAATCAACTTGGGGAACCACATATGATTCCTCCAGAGCGGGGCCACCAGGAGGACTGAGCATCTGACTTCCCTGAACCGTCTGATGACTTGAGGAAGCAGGGCAACCAGGGGGAAGGCATACAAGTAAGCACTGGACCAATTGTGGGCCAGGGCATCTTGCTGTCTCGAAAAGTAGATTGGGCAGTGTAAGTTGTCTTCTGAGGTGAAGAGGTCCACCTCTGCCCTCCCGAAGACAGACCAAATCATTTGAACCGTTTGGGGATGTAGTCTCCATTCTCCTAGATCTACATTGTCCCTGGGCAGCATGTCTGCCCCCTGGTTCAGTCTGCCCAGCACATGAACTGCTCTCAGTGAGAGGAGTTTGCCCTGTGCCCATAAAATGAGGCCTCGAGCCAATGTGTGAAGATAGTGTGATCTGAGACCGCCTTGATGATTGATAAAGGCTACCATCATCATGTTGTCCGAATGGACCAGGACGTGGTGCCCCTTAAGGCCAGCAGGAAGGTTTTTAGGGCCATCATCTTGAGGCAGTTGATGAGTAAGTGCTGCTCCAGGTTTGAGCAGGAGCCGGATGCCGGTCTGCCCTCGTGCAGAGCTCCCCAACCAGAGTTGGAGGCATCTGTCGTGAGAACCTTCTGAAGGGGCTGCATGTTGAGCAGGCCCAGAGGAATCACAGAGGAGGCGGCCGATATGAGGCCGAGCATCCTCTGGAAAGCCCCGAGGGGACGTGAAGTCCCTAATTTGAATGACGCTGCTGTAAACCGCTCTAAAAACCCATTCACGGCAGGGGCCGATATGAGGCTGAGCATCCTCTGGAAAGCCCTGAGGAGACGTGAAGTCCCTAATTTGAATGGCACCGCTGTAAACCGCTCTGCAAACCCATCCACGGCAGGGCCAAACAGTCCCTTAGGAGGGACTGGAGAGTCTAGGAAGGCGAACTTGTCAGCGTCCCTGATTTCTGTCAAATTCAGCCAAAGGTGGCGCTCCAGCACCACCAAATTGGCCATGGCCATGCCGATCGCCTGCGCAGTGGCCTTATTAGCACACAGAACCAGGTCTGTCGCAGTGCGCAGCTCTCTAAAGACATCAGAACTCTGGCCGGACTTATCCATGGTGCGGAGAAGTTTGGCCTGGAACACTTAAAGCACCACCATCATGTGAAGCACTGAGCTAGCCTGGCCAGCTGCTGAATAAGCCCTGTTTGCTAGGGCTGAGGTAGTCCTGCAGGGCTTAGATGGATGCACTGCATGGGCTTTCAACCACAGGGCCGATGGAGGTCACAGATGCGCAGCGACCGCCTCTTCCAGAGGAGGGAGCTTGATATAACCCCTTTGTTCAGCGCTGTCAACAGTGGTGAGAGCGGTGGAAATAGAAGGATTAACACGCGCCAAGTAGAGGGTACGCCACATCCCGGTGAGTTCCTTGTGAACTGCTGGCAGGAACGGAGTGGGCCATTCGCGAGAGGAATGTTGACGGTGTCCCTTCAGGTACTACTCATCAAGGAGGCCGTGGGCAGGCTCTTCCGGAGCTAACCAAGCCAGGTTGAGATCCTCCACAGCCTTAGTTAGAATGTGGATCAGCTCGCTGTCCATGCTGGGCCATGTTGTCTGTCAGGCAACTCAGGCTCTTCACGCTCTTTTCACGGGAAAACACGGGAAAACACTCTTCAGCATCCAAAGCCATTAATGACATGAAGTCATCAACGACAGCTTCCTCCTCAGATGAGCCAAAGAAAATCAAGCCGCTTCCAGGTGATGACGGGCGCTGATCCTCAAGTGTGAAGCACATAGGCAGATTGAGGCATTGGGGGAGATTTAAGCACGAGGGAGCTGTGATGACATGAGTTCATTAAAGAAGGACGGTCCGTGAGCGGAGAGGGCGAGACTCGTGCTCTCGTAGTGAGAGCATGCCATCTCAGTGAGCACAGCCTCTGCGTGGGCGCTGCCCAGACAGGCGACGCACTCACTGTGCCCATCTGCATTGTGCAGGGGTTCCACACTCGCGGTGCGACATTTGCAGCAACGTTGCTGGAAATTTACTCTTAGATATTCCAGATGGCCGCAGGGGAAAGCTTCTGGCTTCTTCCGCTGCCGGGGACTCCTTCTACGGTGGCGAGCAGCATGCTGAGCTGAGGGTCTTCTTCTCTTATTTTTGAACTGCTTAAAAACCCAACCCCACTAAACATTAATTGAAAATTAAAGATTACTCCGCACTTGTTCATGGCAAAAACACATGAACAAATTGTTTTCAATTCATTTTTTTTCTTTCATTTCACAGAACAACCTATTGGCAATCACTCATGATTAAAAAGCAGACATTCAGGGTAGGGTAGAGATTTATAAGTCACATCAGCTAACCACTGGAATACCTCAGGGTTCGATACTTGGCCCTCTCCTTTTCTCAAAATACACAACATTGCATCATTTAGGCACATGGATTTCCTTACCATGGGTACACCGGTGACACGCAGATGTACTGTACCTCTTTTCCATCGGATTAGTAATCTTATGATTTATCCAAGTGTCAAGTGAGGACAAGCAAGTTAACCCTTTGGGGTCGACAAATGCAGTTACGCGTTTTGTGGCATCTTCTCCTGATAACACCGAAAAGAACTTAAATTACACTTTCAGTTTTGATCTTACAGATAAGAGCAATACATCAATCAAATCTGTAAATGGTCTACTTTTATTTGTATACACACATAATAACAACAAAACTTTGTGCATTTATAAAATAAAGAAAACAAACAGAGTGCGCTGTCTGCTGCCTTGGTCTGCGTGATCTTCATTTAGAAACGCGCCATTAAAATGAACTGTAACTCAGCAAATACTCAACAAAGAGACATGAGAGATATATCTATAGAAAGCTTGACATGTCTACTTTTAAATAAGCAAGTCTTATCGAAAGCAAATATTCAAAGTTATAGCAAAGTTATATTTATATTATATAAGCAAAGTTATATTTTTATAGTTATAGCAAAGTTAACATTGCGCACTGGGAGGAAAGTAAATGGTTGGCTCTGAAGCCAAATCAGAGAGTTCAGAAGGACTTTTGCATGGAGATAAAATTAATTATTAACCTCAATTTGCTTTTGTCCTCTTTCAAGTCTCCAAAGTCTGTTTGCCTTGTGCTGAGTTAATTTGATTGTGAACTACAAAAAGCAGATCCCTTAAATAGTTCTGACAGGTAAGTGTGAGTGAGTCTTTGCATTTTCACATCTAGATGGGGAAGATAGTATTTAATGTGGAAGTAATGATTGCTGAAGGAGGCTGATAGCCTGAGGGTGAATGGAGAAAATAAACGTGTGTGCTACCAGAGTGTAGTGTAGTGTAACCAAAGTTATACTGTTATACCGTGGAATGGCAGAAAATATTAGGTGTATGTATTGTGTTTATATATATGTCAATATATCAGTGATGCCTTCGCTACTTGATTACTTTACTGATTTAATGTAGAGATTTTAAGTGATTTAATTGAGTGAAAACAGTCCTAAAGGAATTCTAATGGAATTTCTGTCATAATTGGAAACTAATCCAAATTGTATAAAATCAAAAGCTGCTAAGAGTGAGGAAGTGAAAATTGGGATGTTGGATCGTATCTGAATGATGGAGTCTTAAAGGGGTCATATGATGCTGCTAAAAAGAACATTATTTTGTGTATTTGGTGTAATGAAATGTGTTTATGCGGTTTAAAGTTAAAAAAACACATTATTTTTTACATACTGTACATTATTGTTTCTCCTCTATGCCCCGCCTTTTTGAAACGCATCGATTTTTACAAAACTCATCGGTCTGAAAAGGCAAGTTGTGCTGTGATTGGCCAGCTATCCAGTGCGTTGTGATTGGCCGAATACCTCAAGCGAGTTTCGCTTTCACAACGAAAAACACGGCGGCCTAGCGTGAGCCGCGGCTTAGCGTGAGCTGAGGCCGGGCTAGAGTGAGCAGAGGCCGGGCTAGAGTGAGCAGAGGCGCCGGGGTTGAGAACGGCGCGGCCGGCGGATCCGATGAAGGAGCCGCAGCTTAGCGTGAGCTGAGGCCGGGCTAGAATGAGCAGAGGCGGCGGGGTTGAGAACGGCGCGGCCGGCGGATCCGACGAAGGAGCGGCAACCAC
>NW_015554147.1:1429523-1433742 GCF_001515605.1 Sinocyclocheilus anshuiensis
TTTAGGTAGGCGTGGCTGACTCTTAACTTTTATAAAGAATATCTCTTTGGATTTGAGACTTTAGTCTTTGCAACTTTACAGATCTTCTTTATGCACCAAGAGCTTGTAACACTCCAAAGAGAAAGGAAAAATTGAAATCGCATCATATGACCCCTTTAAAAGGATTCCAATATGATCCTTATAGGATTTCATTCCAAATTTGGCAGCACTTTATTTTGATAGTCCACTTTAGACATTCTGCTAACTATAAGTAACTTTGCAAGTACATGTCAACTTATTCTACTAACCCTAACCTAACAGTCTTCTAATGCTCTAATGAGAGTAAGTTGAGATGTAGTTAAAAATTTATGAGTTATATGCCATGTAAATACAGAGTTATTAGAATATTAGTAGAATGTCTAAAGTGGACTATCAAAATATAGTGTAACTCCAAATTTCTTTAGCATTCTTTGTATTTTTGACTAATGTAAGTAGGTAGTTATCCATTTGCATTCGCATTCATCTCACAGGCATTTCTTTCATTTCCAGCGATACCGTTGACTTGATTGCAAAGATACTATTTAAACTGAGCTGGATGTTGACATCACTGAATTCAATGATGAACTGTCTTTAACTGAAAAATTTGTGTTTACTATTGTCATTTTGCATTATTGACACTATTTTCCTAATTAATGCTGTTCAGTTGCTTTGACACAATCTGTATTGTTAAAAGCGCTATATAAATAAAGGTGACTTGACTTGACTTGACAGGCAGTTGCTCGGCTGCCGCAGGCCCTTCATTTTAAAATGGACTGAGTAACTCCTGTTGGAACAGGGACATGTTCTACTTGGGTAAATGACATTGTGCGATGTTAGAAGGTTAGGAATCGCAGCACTTCACTTCAGCCAGCCTCCACTCAGCATGTGTATATCTCAGCACTACTCTAATGCATTTACAGGGAAAACCATGTCCTCAAACACTAAATCTATGTTGGGTGCTGTCTCTGCAGCACCATTTCTCCCAGTACTTCTATTCTCTTACTGCTTACAGAGAAAGAGAGAGAGAGAGAGCTGGAGGGAGCCTGAACTCATCAGATCAGCCTGTCCTAGAAACATTTCTGTTCCATACAGCGAGGTCTCCTGAGACAGTCGTGTTAGTGCAGTCAGTGACCATAGAACACCTTAAAATAGAGAAGGATAGCCTTTATAAAACACCAGCATAGGGTTGTTTACCAGTGTGTTCCTTGTCCCATCACCAGCAGAGTGACAGCAAAGAATAGCAGGACAGTGAGTTTATGCTTTTAGTGTTTACAAAAGAAAGGAGAGCAGTTGTAGGCTGACGTTTAGACCTAATAATAGGACTAAGCTCACAAAAGCCTATCACGAACATGATTAAGTAATATTTAGGGTACGTTTAAACAACAATGATGCTCTAAAAAACAGAAAAAAAATTCCTTTACGTTTTTGAAATGTTTTGTGTACAGATGACAATGTTGTCAAAATGATCCCTGTTCATATGGAACCAAAAAAATGACTAAAAATGCTGTATTATGCATGCCAAGCCAGTAGTTGGTGATGTCACTTTGTAAAGAAACGCTACACACCTGCACATATACCTTTAGACCGAACACATAATACGCATGTTCATGACGTCACATGTTTTTTGTAGTTTACACAGAAACGATAACAGTGTTGTTTTCAAAATCTTGCACTTTGAACCCCATTTTCAAAAGTTTGCATTTTCAGGCTCATAAACACCTAAAAAGTTTTCTGTTTTTAGTTGAAAACAGTGTCGTGTAAATACACCCTTAACCTCAAAAGTCAAAAGAAAATAAGAAATTCTGTTTATAATTTCATTTAATTTTTTTTTCTGCCTGTCAATCAATTTGTGCATTGATACATAATTTACTCACTGTCATGTTGTTCTAAACCCATAAGACTTTCATTCATCTTCGAAACAAAAATAATTTTTGTCCACCCATTAAATGTCCATTCCACCAATTTTTTAATCCATACGAATTGAACAGTATAATCCCAGTCTTTTGAAAAAACAAACAAACAAAAAAACAGGTTTAATATTAAGCTTTTATATTATTATATAAACACTGATTAATGCACATGCATAGAGCATATCAAATATGGTAAATGGAAGCTTGAAACACAACTAATGAGTTTAAGGTTTAGATGGAAATAACATATCCTTTTTTTTTTTGCATAAAAAATTATGAAAGCTGCTTAATTGTCATGAAATGGTGCAACAGAAAAAAAAATATCTATATTTAGTTATATATATTTTGCTTTTAATTTTGGTATGAAAATGACCCAGATTGTTTTTAAAGCTTTGTGATATTCCCACAACACCTTTTAATAAATGACATAGCTGTTATTTTATCTGGTTATGTTTGTCGGTGTGAGGAAATATAGCTAATGTTTTTGATCACATTAACTTTAGGAGGCATCACAGTAACTCAAATGTATCTGCAAATGAAGATCAGAGATGCATATTTTCCTCTTTATGCTTTAATATATAGCTGTGTCTTGCTGTGCTTTGACTTTTTTTTTGGTAACGTTGATAGGCAACATAGAAAATTGAGCATTATTGAGAGGAGCGACATTTAGTTCTGTAACAAAGGCAGTATTGTCTAAACTCAATCCCATGCATCATCAAAATTAGATACAATGTTGTTTTCATTACTTTCAGAGCAAAAGATCCATGTGCCACCAGTTAGCACAGACCTATCCACTTGTATTCATGCTGTATTGATTTCATTTACCAGTTTTGCAGGCTTTTGAGCATCTTAGAGACACATTCAATTGAGCCTGTTGGTGGAAGCAATGACAAAGACTTTCATTTCGTCATCTGTCAAGCTTTGATCAGCACAGAGCTGATCTCTGCACTAAAACAGATAATGAAACTCAGCCTGCGTCAAGAGAAACACAGGCCTAATGAGCTGCTGCAAAATGGACTAACTCATAACAACTGTCCATCCCACAGCCAATGCCCTGAAAAGGAAAAAACAGCCTGTAATTACAGTTCCACAATGCGGTGTACTGGCAAAATAAGATGGAAAATGAGAGGAAAACCTGTTTAATTGAATAGAGGATTCTGCTGCAATGACTCTGTGTATTGCTTTGTTATTAAAGGTTGCTATTAAAAAAAAATCTCATCTCTTGGAATGGATGGTGTGAACAGCATATCGAGTAGCCCACAATGCAGTTATTCTCAGAGTCATGGCCATGTCAGAAACATGTCTCACCTACAGACAATTTGCTAATTGCGTTTTCTTTCTCAATTCTGTTGAACCTGCTTGAGATTGCAGTGCCATATGGGCATCTGGACATCCCTGACCCTTGTTTCATAATGATTGAATGCTTTTCAAAGGACGTTTTAGAGCTGCCGAGACTGTTGAAGAGCTGTCAGAGACTCCTGAGCCTTATGCATATTTGTGCTTTCATTTATTCTTATTTAGTCATTAGTCTTGGATGTTGACGTTAATATGTCTAATTTTGTTTCAAAATGCTCATCTGGCTGCGTGATGAACGGTGCATGACATATATTTTTATTTTCTTGTCTTAAAGGCCATTACTGAAAAAAAGAACGCCTACCTTCTTCATGGCCACTGACTGCATTAAGCTTGTGTTATTCTCTCTCCGTTTCCTTTCTCCCTTTTAGAATCAGAATCAGAATCAGAATGAGCTTTATTGCCAGGTATGTTTACACATACGAGGAATTTGTTTTCGTGACAGAAGCTTCCACAGTGCAACAGAATGACAGTGACAGGACAAAAACACAGATAATAAAAAAGAATAAAAAAATAAAAATAGAACAAATAAATAGGGAATAACAATATACAAATTGACAATTGTATGTACAGGTATAGTTCTGGTGCTCAGAGCACTGTAGCGTCAACCAGATGGCAACAGTTCAAAGAGTGAGTGTGCTGGATGTGAGGGGTCCAGAGTGATTTTCTTAGCCCTTTTGCTCACTCTGGATGAGTACAGTTCTTGGAGAGAAGGGAGGGTTGTACCATGATGGTGAGTGGGGAGAGTGCAGGGGGGTTCCTCCTGAAGTCCACGATCATCTCAACTGTTTTGAGCGTGTTCAGCTCCAGGTTGTTAAGACCGCACCAGACAGACAGCTCTTTAACCTCCTGTCTGTAAGCAGACTTGTCTCCGTCCTGAATGAGGCCGATGAGTGTGGTGTCGTCTGCAAACTTCAGGAGCTTGACAGAGGGGTCTT
>NW_015554147.1:1433878-1449644 GCF_001515605.1 Sinocyclocheilus anshuiensis
CAGTGATCTGTTGAAGATCTGTGTGAAGATGGGGGCCAGCTGGTCAGCACAGGATTTCAGACAGGCTGGTGTAACACAATCTGGGCCTGGTGCTTTTTTCTTCTTCTGCTTCCGGAAGACCTGGCGCACATCATCTTCGCTGATCTGAGGTGCAGGAGCGGAGGAGAGGGGGGTTGCAGGAGGTGTTAATAGTTGTGTGGAGAAGCGTTCTGAGCGGGTGTGAGGTGTTTTTTCAAACCTGCAGTAAAACTCATTCAGATTGTCTGCCAGTTGTTGATTCTCCACAGTGCTGGGGGATGGTGTCTTGTAGTTGGTGATGTCTTTCAGACCTTTCCACACTGATGATAACTGTCACTGGAAGATAACTGAATCCTTAGCTTTTCAGAATAATTCCTCTTTGCCACTCTGATCTCCTTTTCCAGTGTGCATTTGGCCTGTTTATACAAGACTATATATTATAGTGTCATCTGATCATACATTGTATCTTATTGGCTGTAGTTAATTAGAGGCCCTTAAAACATCCTCAGATATGAATTTCTGACATATTTATTAGTCAGTGTCTGTATTTGCATTGAGAGCATCTGATGCTTCCTAATGCTGCTTTACCCAAGGCATCGCTCCCAGCTTACACTGCAGGCACAAGCAGTTTTATCTAAATTCTTTGTGAAAGGGAAGTAGTATACACTCATGCAAGGTATGAAGTGGCATTGAAATTTGCATTCGATTCATTGACCATTACACTACACTTTCTTTATACTTCGTTTAAGCACATATTAGCGAGACTCTTTCATGAGATGTCAAGAATGGGCTCGGTTTGCTGTCATTTATGAATAAGTGTTGCAGGAACATTCATCTAGATGGTCTAAACAGTCTTAACCCCGCACAGGGGCACCCACATGTATATTGCACACAAACTGCCATTAATTTGTAATTGCAAGCTCTAATCAGATAGCTGAATTGCTATGCAACATCCTGGTGGTTCACAGCAGGTCTGTTGGGAAACAAAATTTTGTGCAACTGAATATTTAAAATATATTAGGGATGCACAATATATCAGTACCATATCGGTATTCAGCAGATATTAGTGGTCTTTTACTGTAATTTATCACCAAGAATTAAATATCGATATTGGATATTTTAATGTGCATGCTCATTGCTCTTTTTTACAATTCGATCATGTCATCTAATGCTTACTTTCTTTCATTAAATTTCTTCATAAAAAAACTAATAATTTAATAATGCAGTTAAATGTAATCTTTAGCAAATTCATACTGTACATTTAAAATTTAGCCAAATTCAGTTGTACCGTTTAAAACAATTGGTTTTAGTTTTTAGTGTTTTATTTAAAATTAATTTACACAAAATAGTATAGAAATTTATTACCAACAAGTTATTGGCCATACATAAAATAATGATCCCATCTGTGAAAATTTAATATCGGTGCATCTCTAAAAAATAAGGCACTTAATACTGTATATATGAAATGAAATGTGAAGTTTGCTAATGTGTTGTCTTTTCTGAAAAAAAAAAAATATTTTGAACAGACTGAAATTCTGATCAAAGTATTTTAATAAACACTGTAGCTCTAAAAGTAAAGCATGCTGCTAGCAGTGGCAAGGTCATGGGTTCAATTCCCAGGGAAAGCAAGAATGAATCAAATGTGTACCTTGAAAGCAATGTAAGTATAGCTTTGGATAAAAGTGTCTCCCAAATGCATGAATGGAAATGTAACAATCGTTCACTCTTGTTCCATGCTGCTATTTAGGTATAATTTATTTCATTAAAAAAAAAAACGTATTTGGTTGCTTCACACATCGATCAGATGATCTCTTCCTATTTAAGTGGGCGATTCTTTGGCCAGAATAAGATGCAGCTTATTATTTGTTTTGTTTGACGTACTGCTTTGAGAGACCTTCTGCAAGATCAAGTGGATAATCCATACTGAGAAACAGTGACTCTAATCAGAGCCACAAATTAGCTTGTTATCTGGTAAACTGAATGCATGCCAAGACAACTGACTTGTTGAAGTGGCACGCGTGTTTGCATGTATAGGGGTATAAATGTGCACAGCTAATTTATTGTGCATTCAGATTCAAGTCAAAATAATTCTTGGTGCTGTAATTACTGTGGAGGCCATTAGTGTGTTAGTTCATTAAACTTGTTGATTATTGTAATA
The DNA here is from genome assembly GCF_001515605.1 of Sinocyclocheilus anshuiensis. NCBI lineage: Eukaryota > Metazoa > Chordata > Actinopteri > Cypriniformes > Cyprinidae > Sinocyclocheilus > Sinocyclocheilus anshuiensis. Next base: position 1,436,055 of record NW_015554147.1, read on the forward strand.
AAGGAAGACACACATGTAGATTGCACATCTCAATACAACACTGAAATGTTTCTGAGTGCTCTTATTTATAGTGTAAGTCTCATACTAATTGCCTAATACTGTCTGATATACTTTAATAATGTTATATCGCTCTGCTAAAATTGAGAAAATTACAGCCATTCTAGCACCCACACAAACAGAGTGCTAGATTACAGTTTCTAATTAGTAATAGATTGTATTCAGCCTGTAATTACTGGTGATTAGGGTGTCTGGTGCTGAAGTAGATTCCATAGTATCAGCTGTGCTGAGTCACTGACCTTCGGCTGACCAGCAGAATCATTTTCTGCCTCACCAAACAAATTGTCTTGTTGGGTCTTTAAACCGTCAAAATGAAGATAATTTGATGGAATAGGGTCAAATGAAAAAAAAAAAAAAAATTTTGTCAAGAAATGGCCTCATGCTCTGGACTTAGTCAATTTAATTTGTCTTTGGAACACAGACAGGGATGTTTTCCTTTTTTATTAAATGACACCCTGTCTACTGAAGTGCCTCCATCCATTTTTGAGACACCATAGATGTCACTGCCTTTGATATCCCATAATTCTGTGAATGCAGTTCTTTGGTTAGTTGAAAGGATAAAAAGTCCCTCTAAGATTGATGTCTCTTCATGTGATTATTGTCCTAACATGTTAAAACTGAACATGGTCTATTCTCAGTTGGCAGTGCATTTACAATCAGGATGAAAAGATTGATCAGATTGGTTGAAACCAATGATGGGTTTGCAAGATACAATCAGTGCTATGTAGATTACTTGCAAATTGTAGTCTATTACTGATTCTAAATTCCAATTTAGGAACGTAATCTATTATATTACAAATTTCAGGTAATATAATCAGACTACTTTTTGATTACTTTTAGATTAATTTTGACCTGAATAGTTTATCACTTGTACCATACTGATATAGAAATACAAAGAGAAAGAAAATATATTCCATTCATTATTATTAATAACATGAAGTGCATTAAACATTATATTTTCCCAAAGTTTCCAAAACTGGGGTTTGTGAAGGAACTGCAGGGAGTTGTGCGTTTAATAAAAAGCTAATAATAAATTAAATAATTAAAATATTTGTTTTCTTTAAAAAAATTACAACAATTAAAATAAAACACGTAATAAAAGATAGGAAATATTATACCTGTTTATCTGCATGTCATGTGACCATTTAAATAATATGTAATCATGTAATCAATAAAAAAGTAACTGTTGTCTGATTATGAATATTTTAAAATGTAATATAATCTAATTACAAGTACTTAATTTTGGAACCTGATTAAGTAATCCAGATTACATGTAATTGGTTACCTCCCAGTACTGGATACTGTATAGCCTCACTTCTTGTTTCTCGTTCTCATAGTTGATTCTATTTATGTGTTACATGGGGAAAAACATAATGAAAAAAAAAACCAAAACAAAAAAACATTATAATTGTCACTGGACTCAGAAAGACCCAAGAAATCTACGGTCTTAGGCCAATTTCTAGGCCATTTGTTTCAACGGTTAAAAGCTAAAATGCACATGAAAATGTGAAATATTTGAAATAGAGACTCCAAATTTGGCATGAAAGAACTTGAGACTCTCCTGAACTGCTGTGCCAAATCTTATTAGATTCAGTCGGGACTATGTCCTGGTTCCTGGGAATAAATCTGTTTCTCGCTATTCCTGTCCTCGGTTTTGGACACATGTCTATATTGTCTCTAATTGCTCCAAAGTTGCTGACAAGCAAATAAATGCTTAATGTCTCATTAGTGGTTAATAGGCCCTCCTGATAAGTGCTTGTGTGCCTCTGCAAAAACATGTTACGTAAGGCTTTCTCCTCTAGTGTTCCATCAGTCTGAAGAGTGTAGGGACCTATTAAAGACACCAACTGCTCTCTCCATACAAACACTCCCAATTCCTATCCAAATATGCGGATCAGGGGTTGTAAATCAGGTGTTTGAGGTCTCTATAACCCACTTTTTGATGATGTGGGCATGCTTAAGAAACACAAAAAAGCTTTAATTCAACTTATTTTTCCAATTATGGGAAATGACTCAAATTCCCTGCTGGAGACCAAAAAGTGAAGGTTATATTTCTCAATGGGTTCGCTAATTAAAGCGTTATGTGTTGTCAGCTGAAAGGAGAGTAGTGGCTGAGCTTTATTGGAGGAAATGGGTGGAGAGAGAGAGATGGCCAAGCTACATAAAGCTCAGGTGAGACCTTCATGCTGCACACGCTGCACTCTGAGCAGCCACTGATGACAGAGATCCTGCCTCAGCACCAATCTGGGCTTGTAATCACTCCGATTTGTTAACTAAATGAATCGTGTCCGGGCCGGCATCTCCGGGGAGACATTTTTATAACAGGAAAACAGAGAAGCTGGCAGGAAAGGTGGGAGACAAACTCAGCAGCTGTTGAATGAGAGAGTGTTGAAGATTTCGACTCGCTTGAGTAGATTTCTAATTTTTAAATCTCTAAATATTATGGAGGGGAACAGTTGGGGCATGTGTTTTCTTGTGACAAAGACAAATAAGCAGCAGCAGAAAAGCGTTATTTCAGAGGATTAAATACACAGCCAAGATCAAGGACTTTTTGAATACCTGGAGAGAACTACTATTAGAATTCACATTCATCTTAATGGCAATTGCTTGATTAGCAGCAAGTCTGTCACATGAAACCTGCTGACTTTCCTTATGGGTACTCAGTTCTGAGCCGCAAATGTTGACTAATTAATCTGATGCCACATTGACAGAACATGAGGTGACTGTGCACACTTTTGCCAAGCCCACAGTGAGGCGAGCTCAGCAGTAGTCTTCAAAGCAACAGTCAAGCGGCATTACTTCATGAAAGTGTGAACTCCACGAGGGTTTAGGGTGCGATTTGGGATGGGGCCAAATATGTTATTTGAAACCAGGTGTAGTTTCAACATTTACCAGCAGGGCCAACTTAGATGTCCCAATGTATAACATTTACATTTATGCATGCTTTTATCCACGAGTTATAAAGACGAACATTAGCAATTCAGCACAGAGCCAACCGCATTTGTAGTATACAAGGTTTATTAGGAAGCTAGATTAGGAAACAAGCTAAAGCAGAGGAGAAATGTAGAGTGTAAGTGCATTGGTTTAAGCTTGTGAATTGGTGAAGTGCTTGTGGACTAGGGCGGTCAAAATGGCTGAAAAACTAAATTAAACTTTTTTTATTTAAATATGATCAAAATTCGAATTATATTCAAATTTAAAATGCATAATTTCAGTTAGGGTGAAGAAAAGCTTTTGGCTTCTCTCCTGAGGCCACAAGAGGGCGCATCGAGCAAAATATTACTAATGCATGTTTATTCAAAGCATAAGATAACACGACTATCTGTGAAAAAAAAGTGCATAATGTTTAAAATAATTGCGGCTCTTTTGTGCGAGTCCCGAGTGCAACGGTGATAAAAGTCCCTCTAGAAAATGCGCGAAATATACATTCTGTGTGAACGGCTTGGTTTCAGTTTTAATGTAAACAAGCTCTTCTCCGTACTGATGTTCTCTTTTCCCGCAATATTTGTAATTATCAATGCAGCAGCGCCGCATCTAGTGGCTTCAGCTGGATAGGTTAACGAAACATTAAAATGCAATGACACTTACATCGTCATCGCATCTTGTGTGCCACTGATAAGGCTGCCTCCTTAACGCACACCTAAAATTCGAATGCAATGTTTTTGCATTCGAATGTGGATTTTTACTTTAAATTCTACGAATATTCGAAATTCGGAAAAAAAATGTTGACAGCCCTAATGTGGACAAAGTGTGTCTTCAGCTTCTTCTTGAAAGTTATGATGGTCTCAGCAGTAGAAGTTGGCAGCTCATTCCACCAGAGTGGAGCAGAGAGGGTAAAGGTTTTGTAAAGTGATTTTGTGCCTTGTCGTGAAGGAACAACAAGGCTCTGCACGTTCAGTGACTGTAGACTTGAGTGAAGGAGGAGCAGTTCTAGTGACAGTCCTAAAAGCCAGTGTCAAAACCTTAAAGGTCCACTAAGCAAATTTTCCCAAACGATGTTGATATTTGAAAGCACCAAAACAAACACGCCCATACCCCAACAGGACCTCGCCCCTATTTTGATATCTCAGCCCCACATGTACATAGGCTACACAACCCTGACAGCGACGATGATAGAATCCGCTATGCCTGCCGGCCAAGCATATTCAAGCAAAAGCCAACACAGATTAGTTTGTTTACACAGATTACTTACAAAGCAGTTTTTGTGATTTAACTAGTAGTTATGTTCCCAAACTGCTTAGGTGCCAAGAGGCCGTGATAATTACCAAGTTTTATCTCAAAGAACCAAATCACAGCTTTTAAAATGAAAATTTTAAATGATGGGAATTATAGTTGGGTGGGACCTGAAACAGTTGTCACTTAACTCATCATGACCCAGCGAAGAATTGTGCATTTAGGCCATTCGGTTCAAAAGTTATAAGATAAAAATGTTGGGAAAACTTTGAACTGTTTGTGGCACTAGAGGGCTTGAGCCTCCAAATTTGCCGAAGACACTAAGATGGCTATGTCATACATTTACCAGAAAATTACAGTATTTCTACTGAGAATGTCAGTGCTCATTTGTGGGAGTGTGCATGTCCATAAATGGGTACCAGTGAGGTCAGGATACGAGGGCTGGATATCAGCTCCGTCTGCCGGGGGTCAGGAGAGAGGGTGGCACTAAGGTTTTGTGGAGCAAATTGCTTTTTGTGTATAGGATGAAAGGAGACACGGAGGAAAACTCCAGGGAGACACTAAGAGAATGAAGACAGGCGGAGAGATGGAGAGAGACAGGGACGTGAGACTTTCAGAGAGTTCATTTAAAAGAACTAGAACAAAATCTTAGCATGCTAGCTAGACAATTATCAGTCCTGTCAAAGTCTACCTTTAAAATAGACTTTCAGGTCCCGTTCAACAACAAATATTGTGCCAAAATGTGTTTCAAATATATGCTGCAAAGTAGTGGAAGCGTGGCTTAAATATATAATATATATAAATATGTATTCTTCTATATATACCCCATATTCTTTTAAAATATTAAAACATATATATATATATATATATATTTTATTTTATAATATTATTTTTGCTTAAAACCTTTACATTTCAAAATGTATCACAAAATATATTTAAAGGAAAAAAATATACATTTGCATCATTAAAATACATGATAAAATACACGATAAATGCAAAATGTATGTTTTTATAATATGTTTTGAAAATTAAGAATTTATTTAGATTTATAATATAAGCCAAAAATATATGATGAAATATAACTAAAACGTATGGACTTATTCATATATTAAATACTGCAGTATATAAGCAGTAGTTTTTAAAAAATATATATTTCTTGTATATTTTAAAGAAATATGTTTAAAAAATACATTATATTTTTTTGTTTTGCTACATTTGTTTGGAATTTGTAATGTGTGAGTTTAATTTTTGATTTCTAGGCTACTTTTTTTTAATTTTTTTTTACTCAGTCTAATGAGAATTAAGGAAACTCTTAGCAAGCAACAATATGCAAAAAACGAATTTTCCCTGCTTTTATGCAATATTTCAAAGCAAAAACCTGCATCTTATTCACTAACTACCTATAATCTAGTTTAACTATAGGCATTATATGTATGTCTGTGTTCGTACTCTCTGTTTTCTTTTCAGACAGACATTTGTCAAACTACATCAATCACAAACTCAGTGTGTATGCATTACGTACATGTGAAAATGACTGTGTGTGCTTAGCTCACTGACCTGAAATGACCTTGTCCAGATCAAGACAGCTTCTGTATGCCTGCCAAAACATTTAACAAGCAATTTATGCTGATTATAATAATGGGAGTGTGCTGTCAACATTTATTCACTAAAGATGCATATTAACTCAGAATTCCCCTGACCCTTCATTTGAGATGGCACAGTAGGGTGTTTGGATAAGTCACTTCTCCCTGATGAGAACTTAAATCAGAGAACACTGCAGCTGCTGTGTAATCTAATCTACATACTGCTTTCCTCTCCTTAGTGCATTACCGACAGCACTACCTTTTATATGCCAAGACTTAATAGTCTTCAAGTACACTCCTTAACCTCTGCCCGCTCCCTACCTCCACACAAGAATATCCCACTGATGACTGTGGATGAGTTCAGCAGAGGACGCATTTACTATAACCAATCTACTCTCTCCTTTTCCTGTAACTCTGAATAGGAATGAGACTCATTATAAATAGAAGAGGCTTATTATATGTTATCTGTGATAACTGGTTGATTGGCTGGTTGGGGTCTCTATTATTTTGTTTATATGTATAAGTGGTGCTTAAGTCTATTGCTATTTAATTATCATTATTTTTATTGTGTTACGGATTTGACCTGACTCCTAACCTTAAGTGTTTGGCTTAATTTAGAATAGCATACTACTTCTGCCATATGGTTTGGCATGTAATTAATTTCACAACATTTGTGCTATGGACATGAATGATTCCTCAAATCATATGATTTGTTGATTAGACGCAGCAATCAGACAATAAAGCAGGTGAAAATCCCATGTACCTACACTAAAGAAGAACACAAAAGAAGATATTTTAAAGAATGTCGGAGACTAGACAGTTGACGGTAGCCATTGACTTCCATAGTAGTTTTTTCCGTTCTATGGAAATCAATGGCTACCGTCAACTGTTTGTTACCAACATTCTTCAAAATATCTTCTTTTGAGTTCAACAGAAGAAAGAAACTCATACAGGTTTGGAACAATTTGAGGGTGAGTAAATGATGACAGAATTTAAATTTTTGGGTGAACTATCCCTTTAAGCATATTTCTGTCATGACAACTCTCGGGGGGATTGGCATGGTAATGTACATGACAATGTTAATGTATTTGGTCTTGGCGGAATAGATCTGCTACGCTGCTGCTGCGGCAGAGCAAGTACCGAGACTTGCTGCCAATACATCCACAACATGCTGCTGTGAGCATGTAAGAAATACTGCTGCTGCAAATATAACATACATGAAAAAGCCCCTATAGCATACATGAATCACCTTGTAGCAGATCTATACAGGTGGAGCTGGGGAAGGTGGAGGGATTCTGAAGCACGCTGTGAACTGCTACAACAAGCACTAGTCATATATTTGAATGTTGAGCAGAGAGCTCATTGGCTACCGATACAGGAAAGAACCAATCAGCTGTGCCATGTGATAATGATGTCATTAGGTCAGATTGAGTTAGACCTATCGGACTGCGCCATCTAGAGTTTCATGCCAGAACTCTGTATTTTAGTGAAAACATATTTTTACCATTAGTTGTGTGAGAGAAAAGAAGTTAGAATCAAGGATAAACAGAAATTCACAACATTTCAACAACTTCTGCTTAGGTATTTGAAGGCTGCTAATGGATCATTGAGGGTAAATGTCATATTGTGCAACTACGTATTACTTTAAGGAGATCTTACAACCTGCTAGCTGCATTCTGCTTTAGGAACAAATGGTGCAGTCGAAATGAAGTACAGAATTAGTTACAAACTAGTATAGCAGTTACTAAGCCTCTAGTGTGGAATTTACTTTCCAGTTTTAGAACTTACAAATGACTTGGTGCAACCAAACCCAGAATATCATAAAGTGCACCCCAAATTATGTACTTATCCACTGTTCTGTGCTATTTAGGAGTATAAGTAGAGCAACTAGTGTGTTCAAACTGAAAGAAAAAGTGCACTTAAAACACCCAGATGATGCACTTAATGGACCGAAAAATGAAGTGCGGAACATTAGACATTTCATGCGCTCTGTCACAGTTTCCTTTTGTAGCAGAGGGGAAGGGGCTATCAGATTCTGAAAATCACCTTAAATAATTTATACGCTAGACGATAGAGTGCATAGTATAAGTGCATAGTATAAGTGCATACTTCATTTGGGACACAACTATAGTTGTGTGTATAGTCTTGAGGCTGGGCTCTTTGAACTTGGTCAGCAAGTAATCTAGTGGTGCCATAGCAACCACACAAAACAACCACCCAGGAATTGCATAGAAATGTCACTCAGAGCATCCTAGCAACTGAGTGACAATGCCCTGGCAATCAACCACACTACACTAACATTATGGAAGTGAGCTTTGCATGAGCAAACACTACTCTTTATTCATAAAGTGTAACCAACCAGCAGTGTTTTACATTAGCAATTATCAGTCACTTTTTATTTGGAAAATGTAATAATCTAGTCTAGCATTCACAATTAATCCTAATGGAGCCGTAAGTACAGGGTTCCTCCTCTGATCGGCTTATCGAGCGTTCATACCATTGGAGGACCTGCTGGGTTCACCCCAGTGCAGAGGAGAGCTGAGAGGTGCCTGACAGTCTAATCCAAAGAGGCTCAGAAAGACTTCTTGGCATTATGCTGCATGGATTTTTGTCATGGTTTCAGGGTGTCAGAATACAGGAATCCTGAAGTATTCACTATTGCTCTAGGGGAATGCAAGGATAATTGTGACACTCAATAAATGTAACACCGGTAATAACTTAATGCACACTGTAGTCAGGTATGAGCAAGCAGAATTCAGTCCTCTACTTTCCCCCTAAAAAAAAGGACCTTTTCATTCATGCAAACAGCTACAGAAAGCAAGAAAGTAATTTTTGATGTATTTATTTTTTTGTTAAAAATGTCCCTGTATGATTTATCGATATTATTTATTTAAATTAATTAATAATGAATCAATGAATCATTAATTAATCACAATTATGCTAAATTTACTAACAAATATATATATGAATATGAATGAATGAATGAAAAATTCATTAATTAATTATTCACACACACACACACACACACACACACACAGACACACACACGTTGGCAACTTGGCATATAATTAATTAATGAACTTATATACATTTACATTTAGTCATTTTGCAGATGCTTTTATCCAAAGCGACTTACAATGGGGATACATAAAGCGATTCTTGTTAAAGAGGCAAACAGATACAGGAAGTGCCTGTAATACCAAGTTTCTAGACATTGTTCAAATAAGTACAAGCTAGAAAGAGAAGGAATAAATAAAGAGATAGAATAAATTTTTTTATGATGAAGTCAAGTAGCTTCGAAATAGATGAGTTTTCAGCTGTCTCTTGAAAATTGTCAGGGATTCAGCATTCCGGATAGGGGTGGGAAGATCGTTCCACCAGCCAGGAGCGCAACCTGACAGGGGGTATGTGAGAAAGAGAAATTGTTAGAGAGAGCAGCTGGGGTTGCTGAGTCTTCTGGACGAATCCAGGTCTCAGTCAAGCCCAAGATGCTAAGTGTGGAGTTTAAAGAAAAAGCAGAAATGAAGTCTGCTTTGTTGACAGCTGACTGACAATTCCAGAGACCCACAGAGAAAGAAAGAGGTGCAGTATATGTATATGTATATATACATATACAATGTGTGTGTGTATAATATATATATTCGATTATACAGCATCTTTAAATATAACATTGGCCTTGACATACTTCATTATTTTTTTAATTGAATAGACATGGGAAATTACTGCTATTGCAATGACGAGGCAACATTTCAAAGGTTGAGGAAGAATATTTTCTTAATAAATGAGCAGACACCATGAACTCTTGTAGTTTCTACTCTTTCAACTCTAGCTCTATAGGTATATTCATGTGTGACACAGCCAGGTGACTGATTCCTCAAAATCGTTTACTCTTTGAGATGACAGATCTCAGGTTCTGACCCATCTCAGGTTCCCATTCATCTTTTCTGTCGCTCCAAATGAATTCAGCCTTGCAGATTGCTTGTGTGGAGCTCCCTGTCAGGCTTGAAGCTCTCTGCCAATGCTATCATCTCAACCCTCCTCCCCAAATTAAAGAGCTGTTGCTTTGGCTCGGTTTTTGCTCTTTGATTACTGTTTAAGAATGAGTATGTACTCCACTGGTGTTTTCCTTCAGTAGCTGTCTCTTTGGTGAAGTGGTTTGTTGTTTTGTGTGTGTGTGTTCATGCGGACAGATACCTGGTTAGTTCTGCCTTGTTTCCTTGGCTTCCCTTACAAAGGGCTATTTTCATGCACAGACAGAAAACAGGTTTCAGGCCTGTTTGAAGTCCTAAATACGGTTCATTTCAAACACAGTTTGGTTATGAAAGAGTATGTTCTATGACAATAGAAACTGCTATGTTACAGAGTCACAGCCAAATTTCGAGTTCAGTTGGTATAGTATAAATGCTGTTTAAACAGTTGTATGTTACGTACAGGCTTTACAGGTCCTTTGCTGTCAATACAAAACCTTTAAAGGAATAGTTCGCTCAAAAATAAACATTTTGTGATGATTTCTTTACCCCCATGTGGTTCCAAATCTATATGACTGACTTGCTTCTGTGGAATACAAAAGAAGATACTTTGAAAAGTGTAACCCTGGACCACAAAACCAGTCTTAAGTCGCTGGGGTATATTTGTAGCAATAGCCAAAAATACATTGTATGGGTCAAAATTATTGATTTTGTCACGTGTTTGTTTCTGTTTAGTTCCTGTTTGCCCCTATTTGGTTCAGTTCCTGTTCTCATTTAGTTATCATCATTTATTCTGTTCACCTGTTTTGATTGATTACTCCTCACCTGTTTCAGTTCTCCCTAATTATGTTCCATGTGTTTATATACCCTGTGTTTTCATCAGTTCCTCCTGTCTTGCTTTGAAGTTACGTTGTGGTGCTTATCTCCTCTGTTATTCTGTATTACACTCTAGTGATGCAAAGTCCGATTCATTTCCGCGAACCGGTTCTTTTCGGACAGATCGGCTCGTTGAACCGGTTCAAAAAGCCGATTCATCGGTTCCTGACGTCATCAAGCAATAACGTCTCTACGCATTTCTTTTCTAACAACTCAATGCAATGTTATATCAATGAAAAATTCAAATAAGTTATTTGTGTGAAAGCATATTGCTGATTATTGCCATATAATTCACTTAAGTTGATGGTGTTTGTGGTCACAGTTTCATTGGCTGATCCTTTGTCAGATATGACTGACTGACCAATATTGACTAGCCTACAACTCGGATAAGATTCCTAAAAGTTTCACACCTACAGCACACATGACAGACATTGATGCACAAATATGTTCTACATGTCTACAGTATAAAGAATGAATAAACCAATCTTATAAACTCCTTGATTTCGCTTAAGCAACTTTACATATAATATGCATGCACAATAAACTATTGTAAAATTTATTTACATCACTCGACAGAAAGTTTTTTTTCAGGTTTTAATAAAATGTAAATTAATAACAGTCATAATAAGCATATTTCCAGTACGCGCCTCAGGCTTGCACAGTATCGTCAACTCAATCAGAATCTTCGGTAATCCTCGGCAAACTTCACCACGGCTCATTCGGTTCTTGTTGAGTCCTCGGTAATCCTCGGCAAACTTCGACAGTTGGTTGAACCGGCTCAATCGGTTCTTTTTGAGTTGGATGTGATACTTCGGGCTGTGCGTCCTGTGTCATCAACCCGGAACTAAAGTTAGATTCAGTTCGATTTGTGAACCAGCTCGACCGGTTACTTCCTGAGAACCGGCTCAAAAGAACGATTCGTTCAAGAACCTAACATCACTATTACACTCTTGGATTGATAATTAAAGACTCAACTTTTGGATTACCCCTTCGCTGTGTGCCTCATCTACCCACATTGTGACAGATTTTTCTTTTATGCCAAAATTCATTAGGATATTAAGTAAAGATCATGTTCCATAAAGATATTTTGTAAATTTCCTACTGTAAATATCAAAACTTAATTTTTGATGAATAATATGCATTGCTAAGAACTTAATTTGGACAACTTTAAAGGCGATTTTCTCAATATTTTGATTTTTTTTGCACCTTCAGATTCCAGATTTTCAAATAGTTGTATCTCGGCCGAATATTGTCCTATCATAAAAAACCATACATCAATGGAAAAATTATTTATTCAGCTTTGAGGTGGTGTATAAATCTCAATTTTAAAAAATTGACCCTTATGACTGGTTTTGTGGTCCAGGGTCACAAATGTCTCAGTAGGTTTCTGTGAGGGAGAGTAAATTATTTTTGAATTTTTGCATGAAACTATCACTTTAAGTGTTTGGGTGAAGGAGGACATGCAAAAAATAAATAAGTAAATAAATGTAATCATTAGATCTGGGAGGATTCAAAGGGTAGAATATGTATTAAATTACCTTGATTTTCGAAAGTTTGATGCAAATAGCTTGTTGCAGGTTTTTGTGCTCTTCCTATAGCTCAGTGGAGGAATCAAAAATGTTTTTTTGACACAGATGATGCAGAATTTTGGGTCAGGTGGAACTGTGTGACCCTAACAAGGATGTAAACAGATATTGTATGTGTGTTGTGCCATCAGGATGCAATTACAGCTAAGGTAATTAGGTTTGAGTTACACCTGCTGAGAGGACATTGAGTGTAGGAGGATAAGAAGGACAGGACATCAAAATCAGAAAACAGACCAAGAAAACCAGGGACTTTTTTTACTTCAGTGATGAATATTTGATAGAAATATCATTTTTTTTTACCTCTAAAACTCATTTGCTGTTTTGTGTATTTTAACTTGAAAAATGCAGCAATGTGATGAACTACGTAATACTCTGTCATCCTACTCAAAATTATATTTAGTCATCAACACACAATTATTAACTGCACAGACTGTTCAGAACTCCCAGTTCTGTCATGACAACTCTCGGAGAGATTGGCATGGTAATGTACATGACAATGTTAATGTATTTGGTCTTGGCGGAATAGATCTGCTACGCTGCTGCTGCTGCTACAGCATACATGAACATACATGAAATAACCCCCATATAGCATACATGAATCACCTCGTAGCAGATCTATACAGGTGGAGCTGGGGAAGGTGGAGGGTTTCTGAAGCAAGCTGCAACTGCTACGGCAAGCACTAGTAATATATTTGAATGTTGAGCAGCGAGCTCATTGGCTACCAATACAGGAGAGAACCAATCAGCTGTGCCATGTGATAATGATGTCATTAGGTCAGATTGAGTTAGACCTATCGGACTGCGCCATCTAGAGTTTCATGCCAGAACTCTGTATTTATCTTATTCTCCTCCAATTAATGTTGATGCATGACTGAATGAAATCAATATGAAATGATAATAATGAAATCCAAAGTGATTAATCACGTGGCATATATGGCTTAGGTGACTGGCTCAAAACCTCTTGCTCCCAAACTGAGTGGCCATTAGCAAAGATGGCAGATTTCGAGAGGTCTTGAATCAGTCTAATAATTTCCTTCAAAGGTCCCCTGAAATGCTTAGAAACACGCAGCATTACTCTATGTGTTGACGTCATTTTAACTGAAACAGGAAGACAGGGCGGGACATATCAAGCAGCCCCGCCCCTTTTTAAAATAGCCAATAGCATTCGTTTATATCACAGCTTGGGCTAGAGCCGTTCAGAGCCGTTGAGCTCCGTAAAGCCGCATTTGACAGGGTATGCCAGCCACAATCTCATCCATAATGTTATAAAATCTAGCATTCTGTGTAGAATTCAAATAGCTCCGATACATTTTGTGGTCTGCGCCGACTCGCGCATGTGATCCGCTC
>NW_015554147.1:1449751-1456986 GCF_001515605.1 Sinocyclocheilus anshuiensis
TGACAGCGCGAAACCAGACTTCTTTTTTTCCTCAATGGAAAGCATATTTACACTGTTTGAATCGTTCCCTGTCCCCTATATAGTGCACTACGTGCCATTCACTGTACAGAAAATACAAATTCAGTGGACAAGTGACCGATTTCAGCCGCGGCTTCAGTGTCTATTTTATAGTGTAGGGGCCGGGCGCTTCAGATTCTAGAGAGCATTTGATTGGAAAGAAAGTTTGATGAGAAGCTGAAGTACGATGTGACGTCAAAAAAATCGTTGAGCCGTTTTGGCGGAAGCGACGAATGAAAGGTTTGAATGATTATATCTTTGCGAATTTTGTCACTGTTTTGGAGCACACTGCCTTATAGATAACCTTAAGACTAACATATTGATACTAACACCCAAAAAACTTTCATTTTGATTTCATGGGGACTTTAAGATGCATTGAAATGCTTTTGAATAGCTTTCTCCAGGTTTTAAGGATCTCTTTAAAGATTTAGTAAGAATACAGAAGTAGAGGAGAAGTGGAGACTGGGAAGGGACCAGAAGGCAACATGAACAGCTTTCTTTATGTCGTTTTGGTGCCTTCATTGCTTCTTTGGAGCATGTGGGTGTTTGTTAAGATAAGAGAGAACTTTGTACATGTTTACTCTCTTTGTCTGTCAAATAATGTTTCCATCTGTCAGTTCAGATGCTATTGAATAAGAGCTGGTTTAGTTTCTCTGTAACCCAGCACGAGTAGTCTGAAGGATCTGACGTTCTCCCACATGGTTGCGATGTCTTATCATATTTGAGCTGTCTGGAACACGCTTCAGACAGACTGATCAAATTACTACAGTTCTATGAAACTCCCGGTGTCTAATTCACGTATTCTCACTCTGTCATAAAGAGTTCTCTGCTGTTGTTTAGCGAGACTTTTGCTCCAACAGCAGGGGCAGTTTACTTTATAGAGCAAACATAACAAGGGAAAAACAGATTACCCATGAACTCTATGACTCCCTGTCACTGCAGCGCTGTGAAGAGCACCAACGCAGTGGCTTATGTTAAAGGAATAGTTCACCAAAAATGAAAATTATTTTACCCTCATGTCGTTCCGAACGTGTATGACTTTTCCTCAGCGATAACAAACAAAAGTTATAGAAGAAATTAAAAATGTACATCATGATGATAATTAATTGATTTAATGATGAACATATGATGAAAAAAAAGAAGAATATTAACAATGCACTCCAACATTTTGGAGCATGTTGTCATTATAAAATGTTGATACATATTTAAATGAAAATATAAAATGTTTGAACATTTGGTTTAATTTTGCTCTTTCATTAACTAATGTTATTTTGATGGAATATTTAATACATTTAAAGGATATTTTCATCAAAAAAAAGAAAATGAACACTGTGTGCAACCAAACATGGCATTTGGAGGGAAAAAAAGCTGCAGTGGGGAAGGTTTTTAGAGAATATTTTCACTTTTTGAAGCACAACATTTACCCTTCGCTTTTATAATGGAAAAGAGCAAACTGAACATTCTGCCGAATGTCTTGTTTTCTGTTCCACGGAAGAATGTATTGCATTTGGAATGTTTGTAACAACATGAGTAAGAGAACGTAATTTTCAGGTGAACTGTCACTTCAATGCTAAGGCTATTAGTGTGACTGATGAATTTGATTAAACCGTTTATTTCTATTGCATCCTTTTTTTTTTTAACTTGGTACCACTTTGTGAAAATGAAGTACACTTTAGCATACTTTAAATGTACTATTGAACAACACAATACAGTTACAACTGTAATAAAGTACTTTACATGTGCTTTAGTATGTTAGTCAACACATCAAGATTATTCAAACATAATTATGATGTGAAAAATGATAGAAAAAATGTTAATTTGATATTACAAAGTGCACTTTTTAATATTGTGTGTTAAGAGTACTCTTAAAGTGTACTCTCTTTAAGTGCCTTTTATTTAATTAATGTCATATTATCTGCAACAGTTTTTTTTTTAAATATGCTTTTAAGATTTTAAGTAAACTAGAAGTGCACATTCAATACAATTAAGCCCACTTCTTTTTCACAAAGGCATTTGTTGCTCATTTTCAGAAAATAAACAACTGAATCATATAGAAAATGCTTCTGGATCTTCAGAGCTCAAAGCGTGCTAGTGCGACGTCTCCTGAGGAAGTGAATCATCAAATGTCACTTGTTTATGACTGACTAATTGAATTGCATAGAATCTCCAGTGAGGCATGAACCACAGGGTACATCACAACATTCACCTCCCTCCCCTTGTGATATATTAGCAGATACAGAGCTTACATGGTAGGCTAATAGTAGCGCAGTGGTCCAAACGCTATTTTCAGCCGTCTCTAGTGAGGAGCCGAAGCTTCTCCAGACTGTATATAGCAGCAGTGATTCCCATCAAGGGGCCATTGCTGTCTTAAACTAGCTGCTCTTGAAAAGCGCTCAGAATAGAGCAGAAATATGAGGTTCTTGTCCCCCGAGAGCACGGTTAACTGTGCCACAGGCCTTCAGTGGGAAGCAGTTGAATAAGTGAGATCTGGAAACAGGTGTGTTTGAAACATGTTTCAGCTCAGAGAGGTGGACACAGATGTTGAGAGGTGGTTCTTCACTGAAGTTTCAAATGTAGATCTGCAGAGGTGGAATCGATATTAGCAACGCCTTACAAGAAGAATTCTCATCTTAAAACTGTTCAGAGAGCAAGTAAGTTCAATATGTGCTGGCTATGGGGTGGTTTTCTGGTTATGTAATGCTAAAAGATCATATTTGTTGGGAGATACAGCTTCTTTTGTTTTGAGATCAGCCATCATTTGCTGTGGTGCCGCAGGCTTAAGTCTAGAAGAAACTCAAGATTAATTAGTTCGATCTATCTATCTATCTATCTATCTATCTATCTATCTATCTATCTATCTATCATAATGAATGCACTGTTGCGTCCTGCAGGTCTGTGTGGAGGAAGTGCCTCTGGGAAAACCACCGTGGCCAATAAGATCATAGAGGCTCTTGATGTTCCTTGGGTTGTTCTGCTCTCTATGGACTCTTTCTACAAGGTACTTCACAACTGTGTTAAAGTAGACCCAGCTACAATACTTCTGCTTTGAACTTCCTGTCCTTTTAAAGTGAGGAATTTCACTCCAAATCCAATGGCATGTTTCATCAGTGGTGTTATTACTTTTGTTTTGAGATCAGCCATCATTTGCTGTGGTGCCGCAGGCTTAAGTCTAGAAGAAACTCAAGATTAATTAGTTCGATCTATCTATCTATCTATCTATCTATCTATCTATCTATCTATCTATCATAATGAATTATGAGTTAAACCGCTTGATTAATATGGATTAGTTTTACAGTGTTTTAAGAACGTTTTGAAGCTTAAAAGTTTTGATGGAATGGACTTTGACAGAAATCTCCCAGGTTTCATTAAAGACCATCTCAAGTTGTGTTGCACAGATGAACGAAAGCCTTATGGTTTTGGAATGGTATTATGACAGAATTAAATTTTTGGGTGAACTATCACTTTCATGTCATGATTTTGTATCATCTGAAATGTGCTGACTTGTATTCCAAATTGACTTATATAATGTTCTGTTTTGAATACTTTTAAATTTAAAGGATTTGTTGCAGTGAGAGGAACTAGAATATGTTTAAAGTGTTTAATAACGTTTGTAATTGTTTTTTTTTAATTATTTATGTTTAATTTAAATTATTTCTTAATGTAATAAAATGTGAACTACACACCAAAATAACTTAACTGTGTTTTTTTCAATAGTATATATTATGCAGTTTTGACCCGGTTCCACTTACTTTCTGGAAAATATGGTACTTTATTTTTATTTATTTCCAGGTGAAGCATAATACAGAGTTGGGTGGGAATTCATTTTATCCATCAGGATTTGATAGGAGTGGTGAAAGACAAGCTGTGATACAGTATTATTGACTAATATGATTTTTCTTTACCGGCACCTTGCTCCTGTAATTAAACAACAGACGTGTTTGTGTGTGTCCTGTGACGGTGCATTTGTGACTTTGCACACTCAGTGGCATTGGGGTCAGTTGGCAGTGATTCATTTGCCTTCACTAAGATAGAACGGAACATTGGTGACTCACAGCAGGGCACTAACACACAACGTCACAGCACATGTGTTACGGCAAGAGTATTTTGAGGGGTTGACGGCATCGTCTGATTGTATTTGGAAGGATAATCTCGCATGTTGTGCATACAGAACATCCCGTGACAAATTTCTTCCCTGAATGACAGATTTTGCACCATCATGGTCCAGGTATTTATGGACGCTGTGGGAGCCATGCACTATGTTCAGATTTGTCCTAGATTAACTCTCTGTCTTAAACAAGATTTCTCTTCACCTCTTTTCTCTCACTGTGTTCATGTCCTCATGAGACTTCCAGCTCATCCTTCTCTCAGTTACCTTAACAGTTTGCTCTCTTTCTCTGTTTTGCTTCATTCTCTCTGTGTCTTCTCGCAGTGTGGGTGATTGGAGCTAGTATGTCTCGGGGTGGGTTTGTTTGCGTATTGGGGTCTGTTCTCCCCTCTGGCCCTGAAAGACCTTTTCACAGAAATGCACTATGATGCTTCATCTCTGCAATGCTGAACGAAAAGTGGCTTATTTGCATTATGAACTCTCATGGTTTTGATATTGTAATTTTGAAGGTCTCATATTGCAGTTTTTTCAATTATTTAATCTTTATCTTTTCCCTGAGGTCCACTTATACAGTTAGTGAAGGTTTTACATTAATATTTTCCACCCTCTCTCTCTGGCTCTTAAAATAATATGGGCTGATGTTTACTACTGTACCGTTAAGACCTCTATGCAATAAGTGAAATATGTGAAATAACTTAAGGAAAAAGCCTTTCACTTCATCTTGCTGGTGTGTGAACAGTGACATCAAATGCAACATATTTAAAAGCAAATATTTGATGCTTTTAAGAGAATATATATATATATATATATATATACTGTATATATCATCCACCAGACAATTCTAAATTGTTTAATTGTAAATAACATTAAATTAAATATCTGAACTCATTGCACTTTTTTTTTTTATATATGCTAAAGTTTGCTTTTTTTTCACAAGGGTTATCCTTATTTTCACTACGTTATCAGGTCCCAATGTGTTTTCAAAGTCACGACAGATGCATTGAAAGGGCTGGACTGATCTCAAATATCAGCACAGATTTTTGGGTGCCCTTATTTTCTGTGCCTGTGCTCTGTACACTTTATTTTTAACAAAGCAATTGTTATTTCCAAAGCTGTTTTTCTTTGTCAACTCAAGAAATTGGGAAACCTTCAAGCTTTCACAGTTCCTCAACAACTTTTCTTGGGATTGGAAGGAAACCTGTGATTGGATTTCCTTAGAATGGGTGTTCAGACAAAGTCATTGTTAAAGCCGTTGTTGTTGATATTTTTTGCTTTGTTATCAGTTGGGTGGCATGAAGGAATTGGCTTCAGAGGAATCATAATCAAATACATTTTTCCTCTGAATATTAGATTTCAACAGTTTATAGGGCAATTTAGAAGCGCTGCGTGCATGTTTAACCGTCAGGATCTGGCATGAATAAAAAAGAAGCAACACAGCAAGTTGTGAACAGCATGAATTATTCAAATAGTGTAATTTGCTTTAATAAAATCAAAAACAGTGTGCAACAGAGATTCAGAGTTAAAATAATGAGCCTTTAGAAAAAAAAAGACCTCTCTTTCTCTGTTGGACTCCACTGAACAAAGGTTTTTGCTAAATGCTGTCTAGTCCTTCAGAAAGACTGTACACAGACAAAAACAGCTGCACAATGAGGGAAAATAAAACATAAAAACAGAACATAAACACTGAACTGAACGCTACACATATTGGCAGGCATTAAACACTATTTTGCACAAACGGGCAGCAGGCCAACTAGATCTATTTTGGCCTGTTTGCCACACAGTAGACCTTATTTTGCAGATTTTATTACAGGTAAAATAACAATAAATAAGATAATTCAGTCTAATTCGGACTGCTGTCCCCAACAGTAACCCAGTACCACCATTTAAGATTTGTTTAGTTCAGTTCAGTTTTTATTTATCCCCGTATAGGGAAAGTATGTTTGCAGCATTAAGATTCAATGCTGTCTGTATGTGTGATTTAAAGTCTGTATTTTTTTTTTCAGCTGTTAAAATATCATTAATCATTTGGATGATAACACTATGGACACTATACACAACACCTGGTGAAACCTGGTTGTTGTTAGAGTGCAGAATTTCTGTGTTTCAGTGGAACAAAATGATTTTGTGACTTTTCTTTATCTCATATATTATTTACTTATTTGCTTATTCATGGCCTGGCACATTCTGAACCTCTCAGCTACTGTTTACTGTAGTCACGCCAGCGGAAGCTGGTGCTTTTCAACGGGGAGAAACCCAGATGTTATTAATGGGGGGAAAAAAATGCCTGCAGTGCTGCTCCTTAAACATCCGCTTTTCAAACTCTGAAAAGTAAAATTATTTAGAACTTGGTCACAAGTTTTAGAACAAGTTTCTATTTTTAGAATATTTACAAATTATAATATGCAAGAAATATATATCGGAGTAATATTACACACGCACACACACACACACACACACACACACACACACACACACACACACACACACACACACACACAGGTCTGATCAGCTATCCTTGTGGGGACTCTCCATAGGCGTAATGGTTTTTCTACTGTAAAGACCGTATATTCTATTGCCCTACACCAACTCTACCCCTAAACCTACCCCTCACAGGAAACTTTGTGCTATTTCAGATTTTCAATACACTCCATTCTGTGCGATTTATAACCGTTTTGAAAAGTGGGGACATGGGGTAATGTCCTGAAAAGTCACCTTCTCCTTGTAATACCGATGTCATACCTTTGTCATTATACAAATTTATGTCCTCATTTGTCACAAAAACGCGCACACACACACACACACACGTCTGGTTTGCTACCGATGTGGGACTCTCCATAGGTGTAATGATTTTTCTACTGTACAGACCGTATATTCTATTGCCCTACACCAACCCTACACCTAAACCTACAACTTACAGGAAACTTTGTGCTTTTTTAATTTCTCAGAAACACTCACTCTGTATGAATTCTAAGCGTTTTGAAAAATGGGGACATGGGATAATGTCCTCATAAGTCACTTTCTCCTTGTAATACCTATGTCATACCCATGTCATTATACAAATTTGTGTCCTCAT
>NW_015554147.1:1457121-1472707 GCF_001515605.1 Sinocyclocheilus anshuiensis
CACACACACACACACACACACACACACACACACACACACACACACACACACACACACACACACACACACTTAGTAAGATTTTTTGAATTTGAAAATAAATTAATACTTTTATTCAGCAAGGATGCATTAAATTGATCAAAAGTGACAGTAAGGAGATGGTATTGTTACAAATGATTTTTATTTTAAATAAATGTTCTTTTGAACTTGAACTTTTGAACCTACATCAAAAAATCCTCAAAAATGTGTTGCTGTTTACATGTTTCTTGCTCAGCAAATCAGCATATTAGAATGATTTCTGAAGGATCATGTGACAATAAAGGCTGGAGTAATGATGCTGAAAATTCAGCTTTGCCATAGCAGGAATAAATTACACTTTTGAATATATTCAAATGGAAATTAGTTATGACTGTACTTTTGATCAAATAAATGGCTAAAACACAAAAGGCTTTTCCCAAAAGCATTAGAAAAACATATTGATACTAGACTTTTGATGTGTATACATTTTGTTTTAAAAACTATTATTAAAAATGATTGCACCTGAACAACACTTGCAGTTTGTCATGATAGAAAATGTCAGTGACAAAGTCATACATCAGTGCAGTTAAACATAAGGCAGCGGGCATCTATTTTTGTTAAGAAATCGTACCAGTCTATATGAATGACCATCCAGAGTTTCACTCCCAGGAGCTCTGGGTGTTTGAGCGAGTCTTGACAGATGGATTTATGGCTTTCACACTTTCAGCGGCGGAGCTGGTGTCACTGAGTGTACGGCCTGAGTTAAGGGTCAGAGGCGTGCAGACCTGACTGCACAAGTGTAAAGAGAAAACCCCAGACACATGCCATGTCAGTTCCTCTGAGTCCCTCACAGTCTCAGGGTTAAAAACAGACCGGCTGCTGGGAACTACCACAGCAGTAATCGAAGACCACCTAAATAGGCTTGTAAATAGAGTTTGAGAGTTGCTATGGTTATTCAAAAGGTCAGGTTGTGTAGTAAAAGTGAATCTGTTATAATGATTTGAATAGAGTAAGGATATCATTGTCAGGACTGAAGAGATATTTAATACAGTTTTCGGAGGTCTAAAATCCCTCTTTATGCATAAAACAGCCAAGATCTTATAAAATTGTTGTTTGCGCTGTCAGATCTGTGACAGGAAGGGAACTCTCCAGTCTGTATGCAGCCATTCTGTGAATGTAATGTAGAGCGTTTGTTTCAGCTGGGAGAGATCAGATCCCTTCACAAATAGCAATTTTTATTGCCTGTCTTGTCTACTATATATATATATATATATATATAAAAAAATTAACTTTGATGCTTCCACTATATATATATATATATATATATATATATATATATGCTGCCACCATATCGTCACATCAAAATTTGGTTGCTGCCATGTCAAAGAGGAGCAATGGCAACCCACATTAGATACAGTGTCATAGACGGGGGGCATGGTTTAGTTACTATAGTCATTCATTAATTTCTTTGGGGAAAATGAATACAATGAAAAAAAAAACTGGTGCAGTATTTACTTTAACAATTTACACTAAGAAATTGCTTGTAAATTTTATATTTAAAAAAATATATATATTTATTTTCTTGTATAATGTACTCTATTGATCTTTATTTACAATGGAAAATCATTTATAGTGTATAAATATGCTAAATGATCCTATCAGGCTGAATTTACTATTTACTGTCACTGAAAAAAAATCAGAAATTGCATGTAAAAAAAAACAAAACAAGTAACAAGTTAAATGAAATGTGACATTTTGAAAGACTGAAATTGTATTTTTTTTGTACTCCAATAATTGATATAATTTTATTTATAAAGAAAAATTTTTTATTTTTTACAATGTAGAAATATGCAATAAACATAATCCCACCAAGCCAAATGTATTCACTGTTTATTTTACTGTCATTTGTAATTATTTGTGAAATTAACTAGCAATTTTTGAGTGAAAATTGATTCAAAGAAATGGCAAGTAACACACTAATCAAGTTTTGAAGCAGAAAAACTGAAATCGTATTTTCTTAACATACTCCAGTAATCTTTATTTACAAAGAAAAATATTTGTACAGTCTAGAAATAGGTAATATTATATATTAATAATATGAATAATCCCATCAGGCTGAAATTATTTGCTATTTATTTTACTGTAATACACTGAAACTTTGTAATTATTTGTGAGATTTACTAGAAATTTCTAAGTGAAAATTGTTTCAAAGAAATAGCAAGTAAAGATTAAATTAAACATGAAAGTAAAAAGACTGAAACAGTATTTTCTTATCATACTCCATCTTATTTTATGTTTTTTTTTTTTTTTGGTGCTTTGGGCTGACATATTTGAGGCATATTTGAGCTCAGAATGTCATTATCTTTAATGAGACTCACAAATGTCTTGCTCTTTTCTCAAAGGCTATTTGCTTTAATTGTGTTTTCTCTTGGTATTGGTCATACAGTAGGTCAGAGTAAACAGCCCACTGTTCACTCATAATTCACAGCCCAATTTACCAACTGGGAAATGTTATAATGTAATATGTAGTGTGGCAAATAAGGAATATTGTGTGGAAAAAGCCATATATAGCCTATTATATGCAATATAGATGCCATACTTCAAAGGAATTTTGCAGAATGTCAACCACAGCATAAAATATCATCCACTGCCTTCTGTGACTGATTATGATCTTCAATTTGACCCATCTAATTTCACAGAAAAGCAATATCACATGCAATTTCATCTCTTTTTATACAGGTGGATTTTATATCCCTTAAAGTCACACCCTAAACTGTTTGTTGGTGTTATATATCTTGGAATTGAGCTATCTTTACCATCTTGATATCAGAGTGATTGGGAAGCGTATAGCCCTAC
Source organism: Sinocyclocheilus anshuiensis (assembly GCF_001515605.1). NCBI lineage: Eukaryota > Metazoa > Chordata > Actinopteri > Cypriniformes > Cyprinidae > Sinocyclocheilus > Sinocyclocheilus anshuiensis. The sequence continues at coordinate 1,459,993 of NW_015554147.1, forward strand.
AGAAATAGAATTAAACCACATTTCACGCTTATATGGGAATGATATGATGTCCATGGTGAAAGACAAATTTGAGAATTTGTGGATGGACAGTTGATATGCTGTATGCAATCTACTTTTTTTTTTTTTAAAGGGACAGTCCACCCAAACATAAACATTCTGTCATCATTTACTCTTCCTCAAGTTGTTCCAAACCGGTATGACTTTCTTTCGCCTGTGGAACACAAATATTGTAAAGAATGTTGGGAACCAAAACTTTTTCAGGTCCCATTGACTATAGTATTTTGTCCATACTTTGGAAGTCAATGGGACACAAAACCAGAATGACGGAATTTAAATTTTTAGGTGGATCCCAAAAGTTGACTGAAAATTAATTGAATAATATTTGTACTAGAAAAAAAAAAAAAAACATACCACAGGATTATTGACAAACAAACAAACAAACAAACAAACAAAGAAATAAATAAATAAAAGCTGATTAAACAAATCATAATAAATAAAAAGTAACCAGTCATGGAAAGAAAGAAAAAAAGAAAAAAGAAAAAAGAAAAAAAAGGAATTAAATGCCAAATACCTGTTTACATAATGTAAATAATATCTATTTGCATTCATTTTATGACACTCAGTGAATTATATTATATTATATTATATTATATTATACAATTAAATAAAACATTAAGCATTAATTAGTTTGTCCTATCCTAACTTCATATGCAGGGACAACTATAAGTAGGCTATTCATAATATGATTTTTCCAAAACACACACACACGCACACACACACACACACACACACACACACACACACACACACACACACACACACTTGTGTTAAGCATTAATTAGTTTGTCCTATCCTAACTTCATATGCAGGGACAACTATAAGTAGGCTATTCATAATATGATTTTTCCAAAACACACACACACGCACACACACACACACACACACACACACACACACACACACACACACACACACACACAGGTTTGTTTTTGTGAAAAGTGGGGACATCCCACAGGTGTAATGGTTTTTCTACTGTACAGACCGTATATTCTATTGCCCTACACCAACCCTACCCCTAAACCTACCCCTTACAGGAAACTTTGTGCTATTTCAGATTTTCAATACACTCCATTCTGTGTGATTTATAAGCGTTTTGAAAAGTGGGGACATGGGGTTATGTCCTGAAAAGTCACCTTTTCCTTGTAATACCTATGTCATACCCTTGTCATTATACAAATTTATGTCCTCATTTGTCACAAAAACGCACACACACACACAAAGCTAAACACTTTGCAAATGTGTGAGTAAAATGACAATTGTATACTTAATGTGTGTGTACCCAGTATTCCCTACATTATGGGACCAAATGACCCCACAAAAATAGTAGTACCAGTACATTTTGACCTTGTGGGTAAATTTTTTTGGTCCCCATGAGGATACAAGCTTATGAATCATACAGAATGAAGTTCTTTGAAAATCTAAAAATGCAGAAAGTTTAGTGTGAGGGGTAGGTTTAGAGGTAGGGTTAGGGTAAGAGGATAACAAAATGCAGTTTGTACATTATTATCATTAAAAACCGTTACAAGAGTCCACATAAAACATGGAAACGTGTGTGTGTGTGTGTGTGCTCCTCACATTTGTCTCATGAAGATATCAGCCAACGTCCCTTAATCACAGTTATTCTCCAATCTGGCTCGACACTGTTTCACTGTGACTTCTTTGAAGTCATTCCGCTCTCCATAGTGTTGTTGTTTACACAAAATGGCCCCATGTCACAGACGGTTGTCATGGGAACACCACATTCGGCCCTGAGGCTTTGTATTATGAAGACGAAGGACAAGAGTAAACTCGGCGTTGTTAGGTCTGTCTCTTACATAAATGGATTATGCTCTGAATAAAACAAAACAAATGGATTACATTCGCTCCACAACAAGAAAGCCAATCATAAAACACAAAGAAAATCGGCCGCATAATCATACCGTGAGCTAATAATGTTTTTACACTGTTCATTTTGGAATCGATTGTGATAGCGTCAGGTTTTCGGTCTGTCCTCAGATGAGACTGTGCTCTGACTGAATCTTCTGAAAGCGTCTATTGTGAAACTGCATGTCTTACCTGAAATCCATCAGGCATACCGCCTGAGTGATGCTCATTAAAGATGACAGCTGTGTGTTTCTCTATTCTTAGTTGTCAGTTTCAGAGCCCACCACAAATAACAGGAGATGTCAGAGACGTCAGTCAAAATGACACGACGCTACAGAAATATTAATCTAACACACAAAATCCTAAAAAAAATTCAGCGTTTCTTGAAAGTTTTGCTCAGGCTATAGACTTGGAATCAATTCGCAGTAAAAGGAGAAGACACCCTGTTTCTTTTGTTGCCATTTCTGACATCAAATGATGTACCAGCAATTCAGCTCTGCAAAGCATACGCTGATTAATTTGCTGATTAATATAATTTTTAACTTAAAATCATTAATGTTTCACAAAAAAAAAAAAAAAAAAAAAAAAACCAGGAAAAAAGAATTTGCTGATGTTTTCTGCTTATCCAATCCAGTTTACTTGTCCAGTTTTTGCAGCTGTAAACAAGTAATAATGTGGTTTAAATGCTATTAATATGTTCATATGTTTTTCAGCATCTATCCAGATGTAATCTATCTATCTATCTATCTATCTATCTATAGTCATGGCCAAAAGTTTTGCAGTGACATAAATTCTGTGCTTTGCAAAGTTTGCTGCTTCAGTATTTGTAGATTATTTTTCGAACCTCTCTTCTTGAAGTTCTTGATGATCCGGTAAATGGTTCTTTCAGGTGCAATATTCTTTGTAGCATTTTCCTTGCATGTGAGGCCATTTTGATGCAAAGTGATGACGGCTGCACGTGTTTCTTTGGAGGTAACCATTGTTAACAACAACACAATGATTGGAAGCGCTTCTTCCCTCCTTTTATAGCAATCAGTCTGCTCTTAAAGTCTAATTAGTATGACAGTGATTTTGACGTTTCCTGCTTATCCAGCATGGTCTTGAGAGTATTTGTAAAATATATCTATAAAAAAGTATACAGTGCCAACCACTAATATTGGCACCCTTGTTAAATATGAGCAAAGGTGGATGTGAAAATAAATCTGCATCGTTTATCTTATTGATCTTTCATTCAAAACATTCAGAAAAATTCTAACCTATCATTGAAGTAAAATAATGGAAAGTGGGGGGAAAATCTTATTATGAAATGAATGTTTTTCTATAGTTCACATTAGCCACAATTATTGGCACCCAATTATTGCAACGACCTTTTCCCAAGATAACAGCTCAGAGGTTTCTCCTATAATGCCTGATGAGTTTGGAGAACACCTGACAAGAGATCAGAGAACATTCCTTCATCTCCAAATTGTTGGTGCTCCATGTTGGTGCTTCTTCTCATCAGTTCACCAGGGTTCAGGTCAGGGAACTGAGACGACTATGGCAGAAGTTTCATTTTGTGCTCAGTGAGACATTTTTGTGTTGATTTTGATGTTTGTTTTGGAACATTGTCCAGATGGAAGATCCAACCACGGCCCATTATAAGATTTCTAACAGAGGCAGTCAGGTTTAGACTTTTTATCTGTTGGTATTTGATAGGATCCATGATGCCAATATCAGAACAAGATGTCCAGGACCTCCGGCAGAAAAATAGGCCCACAACATTAAAGATCCAGCAGTATATTTAACCGTGGACATGGGGTACTTTTTATCCCTGTTTGCACCAAACGCATCTGGTGGGTTTGCTGCCAAAAAGCTCTTTTTTTTAGTTTCATCTGACCACAGAAGCCAGTCCCGTTTGAAGTTCCACTCATGTCTGACAACTGAATATTCTGGAGTTTGTTTTTGGATGAGTGAGGAGGATTTTTCTTGAAACCTTGGCAACTCAAACTCTCCTCCTCACCGTGCATTAGGACGATATAGACACACGTCCTCTTCCAGGCAGATTTGTAATATCTTTAGTTGATTAGAACTTCTTAATTATTGCCCTGATGGTAGAAACGAGGATTTTCAATGCTTTAGCTGTTTTCTTACAGCCACTTTCTATTTTGTTAAACTTAACAATCTTGTTCTGCACATCAGAACTATATTCTCTGGTTTTACTCTGTGATGGATGATTAAGGGAATTTGGCCTTTGTGTTCTTCATATTCATAATCCTGTGGCTGGAGAAATTTAATGCTCCTAGTCAACCTGGTGTGCTAAAAAATGTAAATATGAATGGGGATATACTTCAGAGATATTTTACTCATAATAATTTCTAGGGGTGCCAATAATTGTGGCCAACATGCATTGGGGAAAAACATTTATTCCATAATGTGAGTCCCCCCCGCCATTTCAATTGTTTGACTTCAATGATAGGTTAGAATTCTGTGAATTTTTTTAATAAAAGATCAAAAAGATAAATGATGCAGATTTATTTTCACAGCCACCTTTGCTCATATTTACCAAGGGTGCCAATATTAGTGGTTGGCACTATATAGTGCATATAGTTTCTGCAACTGTAAATATGTAATGTCTATGTTTAGATCTATCAAAACATTCAAAAATATAAGTATTTATACCTGTAAATGTTGCGTATGAAGTGCTAGTTTCAACAGTGATCTCAACAACTGTGCTCAGATTTGCCAAGAAACCAAAGTCTGCATTAAAAAAATTGACGAGCTATGCTATTCACATTAATTTTATAGCTCTTTCATACTATTTATGCCAACAAGTCTCATTTCTTCTAAGGAAGCTTTTTTTAGGCTACATTTTTTAAAATACATTTGTCACTGGGGCACATGCTTAGTAAAGAAAAATAAAGATCACAGTTGTTTCTCTCCAGACATCAGCGATCGAATTAAAACCTTTGCTAGTGCTTTCTGTTTATCCAACGTAATGTTATGAGTATTCATAAAATAAATCTATAAAATTATATAAGCTGATTAGAAAAAAAAAATCATAATAAATAGTAACCATTCATAGAAACTAAACATATAAACTTTTACCTTAAAGTCCCCATGAAATCAAAATTAAAGTTTTTTGGGTGTTAGTATCAATATGTTAGTCTTAAGGTTATCTATAAGGCAGTCATTAATGTTTCAGGAAAAATGGTCCTTACTGACGATTCATGCTTACATAACATGATTTTGAGAATTTCTATAAAACATTGAAAAAGTATCTACAAATAGTGTATGCAGGTGTAGATATGTAATAATGTCTCTGTTTTAGATACAGTTAATATGTTCATATGTTTTAGCATCTTTCCAAACAAAATACAAATGTATACGAAAAAAAGCTTTTGTGCCCATAAATGTTGCGTACGAAGAGTTTCAAGAGCAATCTTAGCAACTGTGTTCAGATTTGCCAAGATACCAAAGTCTGCGTTAAAAAGACTGAATATTTCAATCTGAGCTGAAACATTTATCAGATTTTTCCAAGTCCAAATTGTTATTATTATTATATGCTATTTGTATGCCAACAACTTCCTTTCTCCTAAGGAATTTCAAGAGGAACATCTAAGGCAAAGTTGATACTTCACTTTAGATAGCTCTTTTCTGTCCTCTATTCAGTCTCCTGAGGTGTGAATGACCAACTGGAGAGGCTGCGGCTGACCTGTTCTGTATTTTCATTTTTTTACGGCGATGTTTGTAATCTCTCATGGATGACTTGTTGATCATAAGTGGCATATGGTGCTGATGAGGGTCACAACGTCCCCAATTTGCAATCAAAGTGAACTCTCGAGATGCCATTAAGTGAGTCAGTGCAGCACACAATCAGGGAGCGATCAGCCCTTGAGTGACTGCTGGAGTGAAAGGTGACCCTTCGGACTTCATTTGGCCCCTGATCACTGAATTTTTACATCCACTTGCAGTACTTATTGCCAGGAAAACAAACAAACTAAAAATGTCACTTAAGTGCATAAACACTGTGATGTGTTTCACCACGTGGTATGGTGACTGGCAAACAAGGAACAGGAGATCCAGACCGAGCTTTGAGTGAAATGGAGGTGAAATTACAGAATGTAATTATACACACTCATGTGATCACACAGGAAAAATATCTTGCCGATTGTTCTTTCATAGCACAAGGCGAACAATGGAGCTCTCACTTATACTGATTTAAATCTCTGAAGTTTCTCGAAAACCCTTTTGGGAGAATTAAGAATAGTACTGAAATTATTACTCCGATAATTTGGTCTAGGAAGAGCTTGATGAGAAATATGTGTGCTCTTATAGTGATTATAGTGACTTTTAATTGCAGATTTGGGTATCTTGGTAAATCTGAGCACAGTTGAAGACTGTCGATGTCTTTTCTGAAACGGAAACCTGAGATTTCTAGGACCTTTTACTTAGGAGAAAATTGTGAGATTCAGGAGACTTGAGCAAAAATTGCTTTATATTTATTCTCATTGCTGTTTAAAATAAAAGAAACTAGTGGTCAACTGACATATTGCCAAGACTGATAAAGACTGACTAAAAAAAGATAAGTTGTTTAATGTGTTTTGTTTGAGATTTTTTTCTCTTTTTAATTAACTTTTCATTGCAGATGTTGTTATTACAGTTTGAGACATTATTACAAACTGTAGAGGAGAGAGATGTGAGAAACTAGTGTCTTTTTCTCTGGAGAATTATCTGGGAAAGAGAACACCGGATGAACTGTTGCCATGCTAAAAATATCTAATTTGCGGTCTTTTCTGACGGACATACGAGGAATGTATGACGTCTATTGTCTATTTGAACGTCTCCTTCCTCCATTACTCTCTATGTGTGAACGATACTCAGACTGTCTCAGGGAATGACTTACTGTCATGTCACATTTCATGCTCCGTTAGAGCCGCTGACAGCATCTTTGAGGAGGAGCAAGAGCCATGATTGAGATCAGATATATAACGAGATACTGTAGGCTGTCAGGATTCTGTCTATACGCGTGCTGCCATGCCGTTTTACTATAGAATTCAGGCCTAACACACCTTTATTGATTGAAATATGAGAAAAGTGATATAAACTACATTACACTGCCGTTTAGAAACCCTAGATGTGCATTTCAATTTAATTACGGTTATATTTCTTGCTTGCCACCGGTTTGATTGACGTTGCTGATTTATGCACAGGAAACTTTTAAGTATATAATCACATTATTGCAGCTTTTCACAATGAGGAATTTGCTAAATTTTCATCACAGCTCCTCAATTATTCATTTTCAGTGTTTCAGATTGCATTTGATCTTGTTTTTCAGAGCAGCTTACTTTTTAACTTTGAGAGGCATGTCTGAGCACCGAGTTATCAACTATGGGAGGGAAAAAATTAATGTAACCCATTTAGTGGAAGGTAAAATTCGCTGGCATCCGCTGCAGAGAGAGACAGGTTGAATGGTGTCTTTTAATATTAACTCAGCAGGCCAAAGAAATTATGTCTATAGGGGCTCTCAAACGCTTCTTCAGCAAATGTTTTCTGAGTCATCCATTCGACTTTATTCTATTAAAAAAATGCAGACCGATAATATAAGGGAAAGAAGGTAACTGGGTTCATGCAGGGATCGTCACTGACCCTAGGAGAAAACTTCACTAGTTTTCACACATTTTATTGTCATTTCACGCTGAATTATTTGTGAGCAACCAGAGTATCAAGTGTTGGTCCTCACACACACACGGCTGCGCATATTTGTGTGAAGTTGCGTAACCCTATTTTGCCACTCAAGCAGATATTTTCCCCCTCTGTGTTCCTGTCCTCAATTTAATGATAGAGGGAAAGCGTTTGGATCAATTTAATTTAATGCTTTTGCCACAGATATTTGTTAAAGCAACAGTGCTTCACTCTTTCGTCACCTCGTACCCCTAGGGCTTTCCCCGCTGAATTATTCAATCAGTGAGCAGCGAAGCATGGGTAGCAATAAGTCGTTAAAAAAAGACGCCCACTCTCCTCTGTCGTTTTCTACCTGAATGAGTGCTTCACTCTCTGTGTTAGGACTCACTCAGGCAAATGGACCGTTTCTTCTGACCGAGCTGACCCTGTACCCCCCTTTTACAGTTCCTTACATCTAGTACACTTCACTGACCGTCGGGCACTGCCTCCTCGCTCCCTGCAGAACTGCAGACAAAGCACTTTCGATTAAATAGAAGCGCAAAGCCCAATGAAACCCTTATTTTGGCCACAGTAGTGGAGAGAGTTTCTGAAAGTATGTTGCAGTGCACGAAAATGGATCCACAAAGTTCAACTCTGAGAGGAGGACTTGTTTAAAGGAGTAGTTCTCCTGAAAGCTGTTATACTTTAGTTTTTCAAAATTATGCAAAACTAATATGAATTTCTAAGAATTTTCCATTTCCTTTATTGTGGATGCTCTTATATGCCATTGATGCAAATAGCAACTTAAGCTATTATCTGGCTTCAGAAGACTTGGAATATAGTCATACGAATAACCTTTATGTTGCTTTTTGCTCGTTTTTCGTTTTGAGTTTGACTGATGTTAAACACAGCACGCGTGAAGATTCATCAGATTCTCCTTTTGTGTTCCACAGAAAAAAGGCCACATAAGGATAGGTTGAGGGCGAGTAAATTTGGTTGTACTGTCCCTTTAAAAGAGTTTGTCTAACAGCAAACTTATGCTTGATGGCAGTGTGCAGCCATGCACTGTGCATCTCCTACTGATACTTCTCCAAGACCATAGAAATGATTTATTACACAGCAACTGCAAATGCAAGAGGATTCGAGGCAGTTAAGGACGCTGGCACAACAAGGCCAAGTAGTGCTCTGAGTTTTAGGAAACACAGGAAGAGTCTCAAGAGGCGCATTGATGTAGTTGAAGTAGGTCAAATGTCAGCAGATAGCTCATGTGTGTACATACATTCCATATTTACTGACCAATGAGCACTTGCCACTGATATGATGATCGGACTCAATGGGCACAACAGCTATTAAATCCGTAATCAAGCACAATCCCCTTCGCCCTTGTGATGTAAGAAAGATATTTTCAGTTAGCGAGTTTTAGGTTGCTAAGTGACAACTTGCTAAAGTGTTTGCAGGTAGAGAGACTCTCTCAAATAGAGAGTCAGTGCTGGAGTTACAAGCTGATTCATTCCTTTTATTCCTCTGTTGCTGTACTGTGAACTCTATCTGATCTATAAGAGGTGGCGGAGTTGACCTTCTCTCGCATTTCTATTATCTTCCTTTCCTCGCTATAGAGGAATCAGTCTATCGCCCGGTTGAGCTGTTTTTACACATTTTCAATGTGGAGGTTGGTAGTGTAGATGCAGTGTGTATACAGTGTCCAAGAAAGCATTGGGGTTTCTATTTCCTTTGAAAAGTTGTTTGTTCACTTCAGTTAAGTTCTGTGTAAATGGATGGTGAGCTGTAAGTAGTCAACTGTTATTTCCCTGTCCAGAGTCATCTTTACCCAAGTAATGTACATACCAGGAAAAATATGTGCTTTTACTTTTTTTGTGTGTGTGGCATAAATACATTTACACTTGACTCACAATGGCAGGGTACAGTGTATAATGGACGTTTGCTTTGAATAGAGGGATTGCTGTCTGTATAGTCATCCTCCCTCTGCAGATCAAGCTACAAGCTGAAAATATAGTTGTAACAAGACACTTTTCAAAAGGAATGGAATAGACTGAAGTGTATTATCAAATGCTGATTGGCAGAAAACAAGACGTTCTGATTGAAAATGGGAAAGGTTTGTAGATCAGCACATTAAATTTTTTAATGACCAAAATAAATAGGTGTTATTTTAGTATCTTTGAGGTACCATTACAGTTTTTATGATTTTGATTTATATTTTCATTTTAGTTTTAGTTGATATTTTGCAAATTTTGTTTGCATTTTTGCGATTTTTGTTAGTTTTTTTTTCAATATGTCTGTATAGCTTTTATTATATTTCAGTTTAGTACATTGTTAAAATAAATTAAAGGTGCAATATATAAGTTTTCACCGCTAGAGGGCACGTATTCAAAACAAACAAAGAAACAAAGGCGTAGTTTGATGACGCCGTGACTGAGTGTGGAATCATGGGAGTTGTGGTCTTCATCCCCACAGCCGAAGCAATCCGACGGGACTCAGGCAGAAATCATGTTCATGGATGAGCTAATGTATTAAAGATTTATTAACATCGTAGTATGAAGCAGAGTGAGGCGGAAAGCCGTCGAAGCGAAACGAGGCCGCTGAAGCAATTGCTAATGAGAGACGAGCGTGACACACGGCTCGAAAGCAGGGGAGCTTTTATTATGACACACTTTAGCGCTTCCGCTCCTTCCGGTCATGCGTATGTAAGGTAAAGCAGCGCTTTTTAAAGTTCTGTTATGATGCCACTCTGTGCGGTCGTCACCTGTCTAATAAAACGCACAACATATTAAAGCGTCACTGGTGTTTCCATGTTTTCTACAAAACAAAACCGTACAAAAAGCTTACATATTGCACTTTTAAAATGAGAACTGTTGCTAGCTGAAATAAAATTAGGTTAAGTCTTTTTTTTAAATTTGATTTTGTTTTATTATTTAAGTTAAAGTTTATTTTGTTTCAAGTAATGAACTAGTTTTTTATGGTTTTATTTGTATTTTTAGTTAACTATAATAACCCTGAAATAATGAAAGATGAGTGGAGGCAACATTGTATAACATTGAATGCAGGGTGTCATGTTTCCTCAGGGGCCCAACAGATTAAAATGTACAATTATTAGATAATACATAGCTTAATTATTAAATCAAAAATAAAACAAGAAACATTTATCTAGAAGCTTAAAGTGATTGTTCACCCAAAAAATTAAATTCTGTCATGATTTTGTCACGGTTCATGGGTCTGTGTGCTCATTCTATGTCTGTGTGTGTGTGTGTGTGGGTGCTATCCGCTCCTTGTGGTCATCAGTGTTGCCTAGTTACCGCGCACCTGACGAGCTGATCAGAGCGGTCACAGGTGTAGCTCATCTGCACTGCCTATATCTGGCTGACGTTTCCTTCTCCGAACCGGAACCTATGCAGATGGGCAGATCCCGTCTTTCCCTGGAGGAGAAGCAAAGGCGGCGAGATAAGGGTCTCTGCCTGTATTGCGGAGCTGCTGGTCACATCGCAGCACAGTGTCCCGTAAAACCCAGAACCCGTCAGTAGGCAAGGGGTTACTGACGGGTGGGGTCACATTGGCTAAATCCTCTATTGCTGCTACCCTCCTTCCTGTCAAGTTGCAGTGGTCCTCAGCCGCTCATGACTGTCAGGCTTTAATTGACTCTGGTGCTGAGGGTAATTTTTTAGACTCTGATCTTGCTTTCAGACTTAAACTCCCTGTGGTTGCTCTCTCCCAGCCTATTGCTGTCCATGCTCTCAATGGTCTATCTCTTCCTTCCATCACTCACACAACAGGTCCAGTAAGACTCCTCACTTCTGGTAATCACACTGAGATCATTCATTTTCTTTTAACTGACACGCCTGTTACTCCAGTAGTCCTTGGGCATCCCTGGCTGGTGCTTCATAACCCTTATATAAATTGGAGTAAGAACTCTATTGTCTCTTGGAGTGAGAGTTGTCATGCTGCTTGTTTGTTGTCTGCCTGTTCTTCTGTGTCCTGTTCTGTGTTTCAGGATGAGGATATGGACCTGTCAAACGTGCCCAGTGAGTACCTCGACCTGAAGAGAGTGTTCAGTAAGTCTCGAGCTGCTGCTCTACCTCCGCATCGACCCTACGACTGTGCAATAGATTTATTACCAGGTACGTCTCCGCCTAAGGGCAAACTTTATTCGCTTTCCGCCCCGGAGAGGGAGGCCATGGAGAAATATATTTCGGATTCTCTAGCAGCCAAGATCATTCACCCTTCTTCGCCGGCGGGGTTTTTTTTCGTGAAAAAGAAAGACGGGTCTCTTCGTCCCTGTATCGACTATCGAGGGCTGAACAACATCACGGTGAAGAATACATATCCTTTGCCGTTGATGTCTTCGGCCTTTGAACGTCTGCAGGGGGCGTCCTTTTTCACGAAATTGGACCTCCGCAACGCTTATCATTTGGTTCGCATAAGGGAGGGGGATGAATGGAAGACTGCTTTTAATACCCCCAGGGGGCACTTTGAATATCGTGTTCTTCCCTTTGGGCTTTCCAACGCCCCCGCAGTCTTCCAGGCACTCGTCAATGACGTGTTGAGAGATATGCTAGATCAGTTCATTTATGTCTACCTGGATGACATACTGATATTTTCTCACTCTCTCCAGGAACATGTTCAGCACGTCAGGCGAGTGCTTCAGAGGCTGTTAGAGAATGGTCTTTATGTCAAGGCGGAGAAATGCGCTTTCCATGCACAGTCTGTTCCTTTTTTGGGTTACATCGTGTCGGTCGAGGGGATGCGCATGGATCCGGACAAGATTCAGGCTGTGGTTGATTGGCCAACTCCAGATTCCCGCAAGGCCCTGCAGAGGTTTCTGGGCTTTGCCAATTTTTACCGGCGTTTTATTCGCAATTTCAGCCAGCTAGCTGCCCCTTTGACTGCCTTAACCTCCACCAAAACTCCATTCAGGTGGTACAGCGCAGCTGAAGCTGCGTTTGCCAAACTGAAGAGCTGCTTTGTTTCAGCTCCCATCCTTATCGCCCCTGATCCCTCCCGGCAGTTTGTGGTGGAGGTTGACGCGTCAGAGGTGGGGGCTGGTGCCATCCTATCCCAGCGTTCTTCCTCGGACGGTAAGATGCATCCTTGCGCGTATTTCTCTCACCGTTTGTCTTCTGCTGAACGCAACTATGATATT
>NW_015554147.1:1478434-1484702 GCF_001515605.1 Sinocyclocheilus anshuiensis
GTACCGTTTGTAATAAACTTGCTCCTAAATTCATTGGCCCGTTTACTGTCACCAAGATTATTAGTCCGGTGGCGGTCCGCCTTAAACTGCCTCCGGCGTACAGGAGGATTCATTCCGTTTTTCATGTTTCCAAATTAAAGCCCGTTTTTCATGCTACCATTAATCCGCAAACCCCAGTTCCCCCACCGCCGCGACTCGTAGATGGGGAACCTGTTTATTCGGTGAATCGTATTCTGGACTCTAGGCGGAGGGGACGCGGATTCCAGTACTTGGTGGACTGGGAGGGTTACGGTCCAGAGGAGAGGAGTTGGGTGCCTGCAAGAGACATATTGGATCACTCTCTTATCGATGATTACAATTGTCAGGTAAGTTCCTCTGGGAGCGCCAGGAGGCACTCTTAGGGGAGAGGGTACTGTCACGGTTCATGGGTCTGTGTGCTCATTCTGTGTCTGTGTGTGTGTGGGTGTTATCCGCTCCTTGTGCTAGTCAGTGTTGCCTAGTTACCGCGCACCTGACGAGCTGATCAGAGCGGTCACAGGTGTAGCTCATCTGCACTGCCTATATCTGGCTGACGTTTCTGTGGAGTGTTGTCAGATCGTTGTTGCTCATGTCTTGTCTGGTTCTCTGTCAGACCTTCTCGTTCCTGAGTGTATTCCCGCCGGTTACCGGTTCCCTGGAGGGTTTGGACTGCTCGGAGTATTCTCTGCCTGAGCTGAGACTCTGCACTGCCGGGTTACCTGCACTTCTACTTGATGTAGTTGGAGTTGTCTAATAAAGACTTCCTTTCACTCGCAATTCGATCTTGTGTTTCTGTTTCATGACAGATTTAGACACCCTCATGTTGTGCCAAACCTGTATGGCTTTGTTCTGCTGAACTCAAAATAAGATATTTTGAAGAATGTGTATGTAACCAAACCATATCGGGTCCCCATTGACTTCCATAGTATTTTATTTTCCATGCCATGGAAATCAATAGCTACTTGTAACTGTTTGGTTACCAGCATTTTTCAAAATATCTTATTTTGTGTTCATCAGAAGAAAGAAACTCATACAGGTTTGAAACAACATGAGGGTGAGTAAATGATGACAATTTTCATTAATGGGTGAACTATCCCTTTAAGTACTTAAACTCTCAAGAGGTACTTAAAGTAAATAATTTAAACCACAGGGATTCAATTGAGAAATCAAGTTGGATCCCAGCACACCGGCCTCAGATGATTGGATGGGCCACTTTAAATAACTGTGTCCTAATGGAAACATATGTGGTACACAGAGGAAGACTGTTGAAGAGTTGCATCAGAGCTTGAGGTTTGTCCTCTATTGTATGAATTCTGCTCACCGTCCACAGATTAGTGCAGCAGCTGCTACAGACTTGTACAACGGCCAAATCCGCTTCAATTTTCGTCTTTTTGCACATATTCCAACATTCTTGCCTCATGTTTTCATCCCCAGTGCCTGTAGAGCAATCTCTCAGTCAATTACACTAATTTGATTACATCTGTTCAACCGTAAGTCACTCTGTTCTATCTCTCTGTCCTTTATATGCAGACTAACATATAAAAAGAAAAGGCTCTCCACTCTCCTAATAATTGCTTGCGTTTCTGGAGTTAGGCAGCAAGCCTTACAAAATGACTGTTTCTCATTTGTTGCCGCCTTTCACAATAATGTTGAAATTTTCTTCAAACGGCAAACAGTGGTTTTGTGGTGTTTCAATAAAATGTAAAACTCAAAGACGCAGACTGTCTTTTAATTGTCTCAGTTTTTAGAGTTATTGTCCTGTTTCTGTTCAGTGTAAAGAAGAGGTAATTAACAGATAAGTAATTAACATAGATTTCATATCCTTGTTATTCTGTAACTGATTGAAAATTAATCTTGGATTATCACTCTTCAAAAAGGATTTATATATTTATTTATTTATTTATACTTTCTTAGTATTTCAGTTTTCTTTTCCACCAAAAAAAAATCAAGGCAAGTAAAAAACCATTAGATATTAATACATGTTTTATGAGAATTTATCTTGAATTAAATGGATTTTTCTTGTCAAACACAAACCATAAATCTAATTTTGTTATGCTTAATCAATAAATCAATCAATAAAGCCAATGGGTAAGAAAAATAAATTTAATTGAAATGTATTTGATCAGATGAATTCAAATAAAACAAGTCGTAATATCTAATGCAGTTTTACTTGCCTTGTTATTTTTAGTGGAAAAGAAAACTGAAATATTAAGAAAGTATAAATACATAATTAAATACCTATATAAATAATTTATAAGTGTAATAATCCTAGAAAAATTTTCAGACAGTTACAGGATAATGAAAATACTAATGCAAACAAACAAACAAACAAAATGAAATGTCTTAATTTTTTACATAACATATTATTCAGTTTTCAAGTAAAGCTTGTTTTCAGGATTTTGAAGAATACATTTTGAAGAATACATTTAATTCAAGATAAATTCTCTTAAAACATGACTTAAGATAATATATATTGAAAGATATTTTTACAATAACATTATTTATACAAAAATTAAACTAAGCTAAAAAAACAAAAAAAACAATTAAATGTCTTCATATATTACTTCACATATTATGCAGTTTTCAAGTATATTTAGCTTGTTTTCAGGATTTTGGAAAATAAGTGTAAAATAAGACAAATGTAATGATTAAGAAAATAATTTTTGCATCTAAAACAAACTTATTTTGTCAAACTTATTTCGAAGCTTTGTAAAACTCTGTAAAATCTAAGTAAACAATTTCTTCATATAATTTGTTCATGTTCATGAATGACGGTTTTATACAAGCTGCTTTCTGCATCTAAAATCTTCTGCTTACACTCCCACTATGGATTATGACTTTTTCCCCCTTAGCTTCTCACTTCCTGCTTTTTGGTCTGATTGATTACCCGTTATTTTCCGGGCTCAGGATGCTGACTAGAGAATAGGAGGAGGAAAACAGAAGGACAAGCTCTCCTCATTTACCTCTTTTCCTCCAGGGGAGAAACATTACTGGACTTAACAAGCAGTGTAATAGAGCACTCAGGCTTTATTATATTTTCCACTGTCAGCACTTTCTCCAGTTACCACTGCATTCATGCATTTGTCCACGTTTAGCCACACTTACTGTCCATCTCGTTCTTCCGATCTACTCGGGCAAATGCACTAAAAAGCCATACAAATTGTGCACAAAAATCTTCCTTTTTCACTAAGCTGCATCCCTAAGCGCAATGGTAGAGTGATGTTGAAAGGTCCATGCAGGAAAATATGCCAGATCACAGTAGTCCGCTGCATCCTCCACAGCACTTAGATCAGACATTGTGCCATGCAAATTCCATTCAGCACAGATTTTGTGGGCAGTTTGCTGTGTGCTGCAGTTTGCATAATTCCTTTGGTGAATCAGTTGCTGAAACAATGCAGATGCAAATCAACAGACTTATCCACACTGCAAAAATCTTTTTCTTGGTCTGTATCTTTGTCTCATTTTTCAGTATATTTATATAAACATAATCTTTTAAAGAAATGAAGACTTGTATTTTCAGAGAATGCATCAACAAAATTATGATTTTTTAAAAATGTTTCTCTTATGCTCAACAAGGCTGCATTTATTTGATCAAAAACAAAGTAAAAACAGTAATATTCTGAAATATTATTAATATTCAAAACAGCTGTTTTCTATCTGAATATATTTTAAAATGTAATTTATTCCTGTGATGTTAAAGCTGAATTTTCAGTATCATTATTCCAGTCTAAAGTGTCACATAATCTTTCAGAAATCACTCTAACAAACAATTATTATGATTAATGTTGAAAACAGTTTTTGCTGCTTAATATTGTTGTGGAAGTATTAAATATTTTTGTGATACACTATCAGTCAAAAGTTTGGGTTAAGTAGGATTTTATAAAATAAAGATGAATATTTTTACAACCATAAGCTAGTAAATAAATAAATAAATAAAACAAATTATTTTATTCAGCAAGGACACATTAAATTGGTCAAAAGTGACATTAAATACATTTATAATGTTACAAACGGTTTCTATGCTGTTCTTTTGAACTTTCTATTCATCAACGAATCCAGAACAAGTATCTGTCAAAATATTAAGCAACTGTTTTCAAGATTGATAATAATAAGACATGTTGCTTGAGCAGCGAATTAGCATATTAGAATGATTTCTGAAGGATCATGTGACACTATAGACTGGATGAAAGATGCTGAAAATTCAGCTCTGCATCACAGAAATAAATTACATTTTAAAATATATTCAGTAGAAAAACATTATTTTAAATTGTAATAATAAATGTAGCCATGGGGAACATAAGAGATTTATATATTCTAAGTAGGCAGAGGACTAATATTATGCATACATACATACATATATCTGTGTGTCTGTGTGTGTGTGTGTCTGTGTCTGTGTGTGTGTCTGTGT
Organism: Sinocyclocheilus anshuiensis; assembly: GCF_001515605.1. Taxonomy (NCBI): domain Eukaryota; kingdom Metazoa; phylum Chordata; class Actinopteri; order Cypriniformes; family Cyprinidae; genus Sinocyclocheilus; species Sinocyclocheilus anshuiensis. The sequence goes on from NW_015554147.1 coordinate 1,482,861, forward strand.
GCGTGTGTACAGTATGTAATATTTTTTTGTACTAAGCAGGCAGAGTACTTTTATAAAAGGAAGAAATGCTGCAGGGTAAAACCCAAAATCAATTTAGTTGAAGCATGATGCATCCATCTTAATGTAGATGATGGCGCTTGATCCGTTCAGTATAAAGTCGCTCTCAAATAGATTATCTATTTTATTAAACCTCCAGCAGGCCAGCTGGATCACATCAAAACCTGCTTTTAAAAGCATAAGTATCAGAGGTGTTATTTGAAGCCCTGGCTATCTGGTTTCGAGATCCTGACATGCAAAAGCTTCTCTTTCTTTAGTGAAATCAGAGAGTAAGCAGTGCAGAAGACCCAGTAAGACATAAAAGATAGCTTTGAGGAAACATACCATTACAGCGAGGAGTCCAGCTAAGTCTGTCTAATCAAATACTGTTATAGGCACACATATCGTTTTAATCTGTTGTATTCCTTTTTAAAAGTGTCTCCTCACAACTATATTTTCAGCTTGTGGCTTTTTCTGCAGAGGGAGGATGATTATACAGACAGCAATCCCTCTATTCAAAGCAAAGGTTCTCTTCTTCAAATTATACACTTGGTTTCCCAAATTGTAATACGAATTTGTGTCTACCAATATGACAAAGAAAAGTTTGTGATTTATAAATACTTTCCCAGGTTTTCATAGTGTTAAAGACCCCATGAAATGGTTAACGAGTGCAGTCATTTGCTGTGGTAATGTATAACTTTGTGACGAAAGAAGTACATTTTAGCATACTTTTAAAAATATAACTTATGGAAATAATATACTTTAAAAGAACTGAATGTAGTTTTTTTGTTATTATTTTCATGTTATTTACAATTAAATGCAAATGTATTATCGTTTACATTTATAATAGATGCGCTTGAATTTAAAAGTGCTCTTTTGACCCACTTAAGTACATCTTGATATGTAATTTCATAATTCTGTTGTCTTTGAAACTGACAAGCATTTATGGTAAACTTAACTATACTTTAATGTAATTTATTTTGAAACTTTGTCATGCATTTAAAAATGTGTAATTAAACATTTGTTATAATGAGGGTGTAATTTAGTACATTTAAAATATGTTAACTTTAAATGTCATATCAAATTACATACTACATTTAAAATTATAATCAAGTACGTGTCATGTGCTTTAGTATGTTAGTCAACACATCAAAATAAGTGTACTTTAAAACATGACAGATTAATAAACCAAAATGATTTCAAATGTACTTTAAAGTCAAACTTTTAATTGGATATAATTACAAAGCACAGATTTTAAAGTGTTCTTCAATGTGTTCAGAAACATAGTCATAAAGGAAAACCTCAGGTGGCCTTTTATTTCTGCAAGTACAATTGTTTAAAAATATTCTTTTAATATTTGAAACATAAGCACACATTCAATACAATTATGCACAGTTCTTCAAGTGTATCCTATTAAAACGAAAAGTTGAGGTATGGCATATCAATGGGACATTAATGATCAGACATTTTATTTTAACTTTCCTGCTCTAGAGTAATTAGTTACTTGGCATTCTCAACTCAGTTGATTAGTGTAACGGAGGCCAGCGGTCGGTGCTGTGCAGGTAAGCCTCACTCCCCTAGTGGCTGCAGTCTTTAGCCTCCTTGTTAGTGCGTCCGCCTCCCATGCCGGAGACCAGGGTTCGAGACCCACTCGGAGCGAGAACGAGGTGTGGCGGAGAGGACCCGGGAGAGAGGGGTTACATTGGTGCCGTGACCCGGATGGGAGTGAGGATTAGGGGGGTGAGTGTAACGGAGGCCAGCAGGTAGGTGCTGTGCAGGTAAACCTCACTCCCCTGATCTCAAGAG
>NW_015554147.1:1486653-1507641 GCF_001515605.1 Sinocyclocheilus anshuiensis
GGGTTCCAGACCCACTCGGAGCGAGAACGAGGTGTGGCGGAGAGGACCCGGGAGAGAGGGGTTACATTAGCATATAAATAAAGATGGCAGATTTCATGTATGTGCCAACCTATCAACTTCCATTGAGACAATTTGCTAATTGTTATTGATCGTTTGAGATGGGAAGTAAAATAATTTAAGGGGAGTTAATGTTTTCAGTCTTAAGAGCTTTTTTCAGAACAAACATTTGTAGATCATTAATATTTTTGGTCTGTTCTGCTGCATGAGATGGACTTTAGTATACATGTACTAATGTTAAATGTGTTTTTATCATGGTTTCGGATTTCACTAGCATATAGATGACTTCAAAGTTAACATACATTGAATTTTTCATTTTCATGGGGTCTTTAAACTGTCATTTAACTGGCAATGAAAAACACTCATTTATCAAAATAAGCATTTTTCTTACTTCTGATGGATGCTTAATTAATAGTTGTTAGTAGTCGGTATTAATTGGTAGTTTTGTGCCAGCGTAAATCTCCACCTAGTCCCTTTGACAAATTGCACAATCGAAATTACAAACAATCATTTTGATGTAAATCAGTCTCAGAGGAAACTTGAGCGATTGTTAAAACCTTCAGCAATTGAAAGAGTTTATAAAGTGTGAATGTAAAGGTGAACTGGAGGTATTTTCCCGTGAGGAGCTGGTGGTGGATACGTGCTTTGGTCTATGACCTTGCATGCTTTTCTGCAGTAGTTTTCAGACTCAAGCGAGTGACCCCTCAGACCTAGCTGAGGCAGGTTTCTTAAGTATTGTTCACTTTTATTCCTCTGATATTTACTTCTGAGCAGTCAGGCAGCAAGAAATCGTTCCCTCTGAAATTGGCAAGTAAGTAGGCCATATAAAAATCACTCACTGCATTATCAGTTAGCAAAACAGACAATTAAAAATCATTAGTCATTTTCCTGTGAGCATCCCTGGTGGAAGATGCGGCCGTTCGGATGTAACCTGCCAAAATGATACAGGAAGGTCTTCATCCCTTGGGTGAAGAACATAAACGTCATTGACTTTAGCTTTGAAAGGTGTTGTAAAGCATCAAATCTACTGGCAGATAAACACGTCTCTTCTGAGAACTGGTCAAATGTTGGCTGATATTCTCTGCGTTGGACTGGAGCTTTGCGAAAGACTAGGTCAAGTTCTTAGCTTCCTAACAAAGGCGTTAATTAAGCAGGGTTAATTAATGTCATAGTGAAGAGAGTCTGTTTGGGTTGATAAGATGCTTCCAAAGAGGAAGAGGATTTATGAGTGCCATGAATCGGAACAGGAGCAGAAGAAAGGACAGAGAGGACAAAGTAAGGCAGGTTGAGAGAGAGCGAGAATGCAGATGCCCTTTTCACTCGGCTGATAAAACTCAACTGCCTTTCTTTTGTCCCATACTGTCACCGTTTTCTTTTTAAAATGACTTTTTTTCTGATATGTTTGGGTGAATGTCACCTTTGCAGATATTACTGTGGCATACAAGCAATCTTTCACCTTTCAATTTTTCATACAGGGCATATTTCACACGCACACGCACACGCACACACACACACACACACACAATTAGTAGTATAGAAGTGTTTACTAATGCTCATGTTATTCCAAACCAAAAGGCTGTTATTTTTTCTATGGAACACAAAAGTTGACATTTTTGAATAATCATTGCACACACAATGCAGCTGACTGTCAAACTCAAAAAAAATAAGGAATAATAAATAAAGCGTGTGTGTGTGTGTGTGTGTGTGTGTGTGTGTGTGTGAGTGTGTGTGTATATATATATATATATAGTGGAGATCAAAATGAAAAAATCTATAAATACTTGATTTTTTTCTGATATATTGTTAATCTTCATCGCTCAAAGTTTATTTTAATTTAAAAGGAATATTAACTGATTACAGCAAACATTTTGGAGGGTTACAGCTGTCAAAAATTAGTAAGAAGTGTAGAGGCTCTTGCTTTGAATGACTTCAGCACATCTGCGGCCGCAGGACATCACTAGTTTCTCACACTGCGCTGGTGTGATCTTGGTCCACTCTTTTTCCACCCTCTTCCATAGTTTGGTAACTGTAGTGGGTTTCTTAGCCATGACTTTGACTTTGTCGCCAAGGATTCTCCAGAGATATTCAATGGGGTTTAGATGAGGGCTTTGGCCCAGCCATTTCATTATTTCAATGTTAGCTTCAAGGAACTGCTTTACTCGTTTTGCAGTGTGACGGGAACATTGTCTTGCATGAAAATTGCAGGCTTATTGGGAGAAGCTTGCAAGGAAGGAACTGCATGTTACTGAAGGAGGTTCTGATAAACATTTGCATACACTCTGCCATGTATCAGTAAAGAGGCCCAACTCCTGCTGCAGAAAACAACCCCCAAAACATGACACTTCCTCCTCCACCTTTCACTGACTTCTTTAAACATTTGCGCTTCAGCCTTTCCCCAGTTAGACGCCGAACATAAAGTTTCCCATCTGACCCAAATAAATTAAACTTGCTCTCATCACTAAAGTGAAATTCGGACCAGTTCTCCTCTCTCCACACAACATGCTCCCCAGCAAAGGTGAGCCTAGCCTTTTGATTCGGCGCGATGCAACGCAATGTGTAAAAAGACAGTATAAATCATTATAATCCGTAATTATGTCCCCACTGGATGCAACAAATGCCTCGTTTATAATGGGTTTTAATGTTTTTGTCTCTTTGCTCCGGCCGGGACACAGCAGCACAGTATGGTGGGGCGTAACATTTCCGTCACACGCTTGAGGTGTTCGGCCAATCAGAACGCACTGGATAGCTGGCCAATCAGAGCACACCCGCGCTTTTCAGACCGATGAGCTTTGTAAAAATCGACGCGTTTCAGAAAGGCGGGCATAGAGGAGAAACAATAATGTACAGTATGTGGAAAATAATGTTTTTTGAACCTTAAACCGCATAAACATTTCATTACACCAAATACACAAAATAATCTGTCCTCTTTTGGAAGGCCAAACGAAGTAGTTTTGCTTTCACAACGAAACACACAGCGTCACACACGGCGGGCTTAAGTGAGGAACGGCTGGCCGGCTTGAGAATGGCGTGGCCGGCGGGCTTGTGGCAACCACATGTGACGACCCTGGGCTGAACTCCGCTTCATCCACAGTGAAAGCCGATCCGGTGATCCACAGCATGAAGTTGATGTATTTCCTCAGCGATCAGCACGGATCAGCTCTAGGCATGACGAAGCGGATATCGTCCTCTTTTGGAAGGCCAAACAAAGTAGTTTCGCTTTCTCAACGAAACACAGCGTCGTCACAACATGGCGGCAGCAACAATACTACAGCCAGAATAAAAGTTATGCCTTCTTTCTTTGCGTGAACATTTGGACGGCGTTATGCAAATCTTCCCACATCGTGACGTAGACGTGGGGGCGTGTTAGAATGAGCCGTTTTAGGTAGGCGTAGTTGACTCTTAACTTTTATAAAGAATATCTCTTTGGATTTGAGACTTTAGTCTTTGCAACTTTACAGATCTTCTTTATGCACCAAGAGCTTGTAACACTCCAAAGAGAAAGGAAAAATTTAAATCGCATCAAATGACCCCTTTAAACCGATTCCATTGAGAATATCTGCATTATCCTGTGTTCTTGTGCATTTGTCTTACATGGACAACCAGCCTTTTTGGGGGACTTGAATTAATCAGTGTCATTGTAAAGCTGCAATATTCTAGAAATCACAGATTTGGAATGACCAGCTTCTCTTGCAATGACTGAAAGGTTCATCCCTTTGGCCTTTATCTGGACAACCTCCTTTTGCAGGGTTTCAGTCAACTTAGAGTGGCCAGCCATCTTGCAATCTTGAAAATTAGAGGACTGCTGCCAGTTCAGAATCAGAATCAGAATTAGCTTTATTCGCCAAGTGTGTGCAAACACACAAGGAATTTGTGGTTTTTAGGAGCTCTTGGTACATACATACATACATACATACATACATATATGACATGAGAGCAAAAAGAACAATTAAACAAATAAGACTAAAGAAAAAAACAAAACAAAAAAATAAATAAATAATCAATTATAATAATAATAATAATAATAATAATGTGGTCAAATCTGGAACAGAAGAAGTTGAATAGTGTTTGTCATATAATTAAAGAAATTAGCACCAGGTGCCAGATTAACACCAATAACTTGGAGGTATCTCAAAGTGTTCTTTAATTTTGATCAGTTCTTTTTCAGATATATCATTTAAGGTCTTTATACTGTCCTTCAGAATACAATAAATGTATGAAATATGCTTAAAACATCTACTCCTGTTAGGATAAAGTCAAATAGGACAAAGCAGTGACCTTGACATTTTTTTAGGTTGTTCTCTAATTTTAAGTATATTTTTATGATCCCCCCCTACTTTAATTTACCATTTTGCTTTAAATTAACAAGTTTGGACTTTTTAAAGTATTTATTTTGGGCAGAAGGTCTATTGACTATGAACTATCATATAGAAAAGTTCTTAAACTTTTCTACTTTTGTGTTTCACAGAAAGAAATAACATCAAGTCTGGAACGAATGCAGAGATTGTTGTTTCAGATTATTTTTCATTAATTCAAACCATTGCGTTGCAAAAAGCCTGCAGAAATATCTAATACAGTCATAGATGCAGAATGGGACATCAAAGTTAAGGAGGATGGAGATTGTTTTGTGAGTAAGAGGATGAAGGTAATTGAGTGTTTGGGGGCCGGAGACGTGGAGATGGTGCTGGACGGACGGCACCGCATGTGCGTGAGCAGCTGATGGAGCGTTTGCTGCTACTGCTGGCTGATGGAATGAAGCTATTAAACAGAGATGTTACTGGATGATCAGAGAGGCGAGGCCAAGGTTACATTAAAACAAATAGCCTGAGCTATGACCATCTGTTGAACTGAAAATATCTTCTTCAGATGTCTCCTAAAAAAGACTTTCTTTTTAATTTCTAGAGAATTGTAGTACTTGGTTTTTGCTTGTCTAATCTATATTTGGTGTTTCAAAAACTGACTACATTCTCTTTCCCATAGGAACTATTTAACCATCAATACATTGATCTGACAAGTTTTTGCCTCATAAGGTGTGCTAGGAAAAAGAGTGAAGGGATTTGGTTTTGTTTACCTGGCATAGCCAAGTATATTGTTAAGCTTTGCTGGGTTTACTAAACATATTCCACAGTGCAGGTACAGTATATAATTTTAAGCAGATTCGTTGAGGTGTGAAATTGCTTGTGTATGTTTAATTGCATTGACAGATGTATTGAACCATCCCATGTCAATGGAGTTTTTCTCTCTGGTTTTCCTCTATGGTAATAAGTCATTAACTCGGCAATTAAAGTTACTTTTCTATGGGGAATTTGTAAGGACACTCTTTGACTAACATGTTGTGGCGATTTTTTTGGGGGTAACGACGGTTCCAGAATCCTGCTAGAATCAGGGGACAAAAAAAACAATGGGTAAGTATCTTTAATAAGTAGACTTGCATATTTATTTGTTGGACTCAGCATTCAATTCTGTAGCCAGTAAAATGGCTGAACGCAGGAGCAATCAGATGTTGAAAGCAATGCATTTTTTTTTCTTCATCAGATTCATTATGAAACATGGTAATCATATAATTACATATCAGGCAGCGCGTGGATTGGGCATCACTCCGGGAGGGAATCTGGTTCCACTGTTTGCATTTTCATAGTTCTGTTAACAACTTAAAAGGTTGATCAGATTAAATATATTGTGTTGGTTGCATTTTGTCCCACTTGGCATTATAAGTAGGAAGTCGTTATGGGATTTGAAAGCTGTCTCAAAAGGTAGGAGTGTTGGGGAAAGTTACTTTTAATGCATTACAATATTATGTTACTCCCTAAAAAAAGTTACTAATTGTGTTACTTACTTTTTGTGGAAAGTAATGAGTTACATTACATTTGAGTTACTTTTTCTCATCTAAGTGGGGCTTTATAAGTTATATAAAACATTCAAAGCCTACATATCAAAAAGTCAGAATAAATAAACTCTTGTTTAATGGCGCAGATATACAACTTAAGAGCAATAGTGCTTTTGTTGTATTCTAAAGGATCGCAGTCTCTAATGCTATCAATACGGTCTCACTTCACTTGGGTATCGACAGCTTCCCTCCAGCTCATGCTAATTGCTAATCAGGAATCTCACGAAGCTGGTGATTGATTTATTTAAGAGGGTGAGAAACGGCAGCACGGTGTGTTCTGAGATGCTCTGATTGTTTGTTTGCTTTTCCTTAAAGCTGTAATTGGGTTCTTGATCAGAGGAAGAAAACACAAAAGGAAAGTGGCAGATTAGTGCACGCTTTGTCAGGCACACACACACTGTGCTTTAAGAGTCGACAGGTTTCTGATTAACTGGGCTCATAATCCCTCTTGAGCTTCAGGAAAGGACTCAGCCTTTGGTCCAAAATCAGCAGTGCTGTTCCGGTTCTGGAGGAACTACAGAGACGCTGCAAGAGCAGGAACAAGAAAGCCATTAGAGAAAGACGAATGAAGAGAGCAGAGACAGCTATTAAAGCCAGGAGAAAGATAAACAGGAACTGAGGGGAAGGCAAAGATGGAATGGAAAGGAAAGGAAGAGTGAGAGACATTTTGAGTAACATTGGAATGAGTCAGACTTGTGCAGAGGCGCGAACAGGAACCAACGGTGAACTCAAATGTAAATCTCCAAATTTGCCTACAAAATTCTCAGGGTCCAGTTCTGCTTTTAACCATTTGGCAATATGCTTTATGAGGCAATCTTTGGAAAATTTAAAGTTGGAACTGTGGACTTTTTTTTCTATTAAAATATCTTCTCCAATCTTAAGTAGTGAGTCAAATAGTAGTGAGAAATTAGTAATGGCGCTTTTCCACTGCGTAGTAAGACTCGGCTCGGCACGGCTCAGTACAGCACGGCACGGCTCGGCTTGGTTTGCGTTTCCACTGCAGTTTAGTACCGCTTTAGAGTGGGCGGGATTATTCATAGTTGCGCGCCTCTACTGCCGCGACTCCTGAAAAAAACCTTTTCATTCCGCGTCATCCCATCAAGCTCTCGCTGGATCCGCTCCTCTGCTATCAACGAGAGGAACGTCTGTACTTCCTCAAAAGACAACGAAACAGACATTTTTTGGTTGTTAAAAAAAAGGTGAGCTCGTTCAATACAGTTGCGTTCGATCCTTCGCTGCCTGTGCTGATTTAAGTCTAGCGGATCTGTTGTGTCTCGTGTCGCAAGTTCAGTGACGCAGGTAGTCCCAATCTAACTATTAGTAAAATGAATGAATAATAATTTAGCCGTAAATAAAATGATCCACAAGATGACTTTTCACCTGAATAAAAATAATTAATATTACCATCAACTAATCTGTTAGTCCAGCAAACATTTAGTGTAATTTCATATCAACCCTAAGAAACGATATTTTTGTGGCCACAGAAAATAACTTTCTTACAGTATAATGCAGTAGAGCATGTAACAAAATCAGATCGTTAAAGGGACATTATCCACAAGCAGTGACAGAATCAGAAACTCATGTAGTTTGTGCACAAAAGTTTTATTAACTAAACACTAACACCTAACTAGTCTAACAAACATATACTCACTCACGCATGCATACTGTACATACATGGGTGAAACGGGAGTAGAATTGAATTAATGAAACCATTAGAAACCAGAAAATTAAGTTATTGAAAAAAGTCAGTTAACCACCTAAGCAGAAACCATCAGCGCCATTTTGCAACGGGGTCTACAGCTTATACTAAATCTATGTTTTATTTAGTTAAATGATACTTGCATTGCCTTAGCCACTGAATGAAAGTCCAGATGCAGTCTTAGATGAAAGTCTTGATAGTTGAAGGTTCATTGGTGTTGGAATTGCGATCTCGTTCTTCTGGGGTTTGAAGAGTGACAAACTCCAAAGATGTTATTCTGACTCATTGGTAGTCGGGAGAACACGGTCAGACTGAATGTTGGAGAGACAAGAGGGTAAGAATGTCAAAGAAGAGAGAAGAGCATGAGGTCACTCTGACAGTGCCCTTTAACTTCTGTGGAGGTCACACCTCCAGGGGGTCAGTGAGCCAATGGTAACTTCAACTTTCATAGGGAAAGTTTACGACTCTTTGTCTTCGAACATGGTGTTTTGCTTATGTAACTGGATTGGATGTTGATGCAGAAACTATTAAAGATTCTAATAATACTAATATGTTGCAGAGGTATCAACTTATAATATACATTATCATTTATATCATCAAAATAAGAATTCATAGATACCAAACATGGTATAGATGAGGTTACATTAACTAGTAATTCTATCGTAATGCATGCATAAAACAGTATACAATAAAAAAGAAAATTTAAGTCTTTTAAGACAAGTAAAAATACACACAATGACCTGGGGATATGCTCATTCACAGAACATTCTGGCAATGAATTAATGGAAAAAGGTCCTTTTCTATGGGTCTTATGTGTCTGTTTCAGTAGGGAATTAAGACAGAGAATCTCTCTATGCATTCTATTAGTTTGTAAAGTGTATCTGGGTCTGGCTGAGGTGTCCTGGCTGCCATGGTAACCACTGGCCTGGGGGGGTCATTCACAGACATCCTGGCACCCAGTCTGGTTGTTGGGTGAGGGGGTCTGTTGGATTATTTGTTAAATATAACAAATAATAATGTGTATAATTTGTCCATGCGTTACACTAATAATATAGTAGGGAAACATAATGTAACATAACCTTGGTGAAGTACTACTTATACTCATGAAATCTCCCAAAATACTGTGTCACAGCATCAGATTAACCTGCAACATGGGCCATGTCAAGTGGCTCGCACAGTGCTTGAACTGATTTAGACAATTAACAGAAAAAGTGAGCATCATTCACTTTACCTCAGTGTGCGTGTGCCTCTGAATGTACATGTGTGTAAATCTGTGCTTTTTTTTTGTCAATCTGCACAGCAGGACACGCTTTCAACTTCCTGCTTTAAATCTGTAAACAGCTCGCTACCAAGTAAAACAGATACTTCTGTGAGAACAAACATCACCTGCTGCGCTTTTCCAGAATCCTATTGTGAGTGTATCTTGCTGCAGATTCCTGTAAGTGTGTGTGTGTGTGTGTGGAAGATGTGTGTACTGAGTTGTGGGCTTTAAACTGGCTGTAAATACTTGATTTATTTGAGAGGCCAGCTTAGAGTCCAATTACTTTCTGCCTCCAACAACAGAATTTAGGACCTTTGCTAAAGTCCACTCTTGAGTATTAGCAGCCAGATACCTCGAAGTTACAGCCAATGTTGATCATATTTAATTGAAAAAAAAATAAAAAATACTCATTGCTCAGCTACAAAAAGCTTAAACCATCCAAAACCTGTCTAAACTGGTTTTGCTGGTCTAGATTACTGGCTGGGGTTCTGGGCACTGGTCAGCCAAGGAAATCAGCTGGCCACACAGCAATATCAGCTAAATACCAGCTTGGCCAGGCTGGGAGACCAGCTAAACCAGCTTAAACCAGATAAAACCTGTTTTTGTTTTCAGCAGTGTAGTTTAAATCTGACTTAAAGAGTTAGTTCACCCAAAAATGCAAATGAAAATTCTGTCATTAATTACTCACCCTCATGTCATTCTAAACCCGTAAGACCTCTGTTCATCTTCGGAACACAAATTAAGATATTTTTGATGAATTTTGAGAGCTCTATGACCCTCCCATAGACAGCAATGCAATTACCACGATCAAGGTCCAGAAACGTAGCAAGGAGATCGGTAAAATAATCCATGTGACATCAAGGAATCAACCGTAATTTTACGAAGCTACGAGAATACCTTTTGTATGCAAAGAAAACTAAAATAATGACTTTATTCAACAATTCGTCTGCCATTTTGGAGAATATCCACTGAACGTAAACAGAGTATGCTATTCTGTTTCAGCTGCGTCACGCGGATACGTTTTCTACGTTGTTTACGCTTTGATTTGAACGAAAACAACATCTCAGCGTGACGCAGCTTCGTAAAATTACGGTTGAACCCCTGATGTCACATGGATTATTTTACTGATCTCCTTGCTACGTTTCTGGACCTTGATCGTGGTAATTGCATTGCTGTCTATGGGAGGGTCAGAGAGCTCTCAAAATTAATCAAAAATATCTTAATTTGTGTTCTGAAGATGAACGGAGGTCTTACGGGTTTAGAACGACATGAGGGTGAGTAATTAATGACAGAATTTTCATTTTTGGGCGAACTATCGCTTTCAAAGATAGATGTTGGCCAGAAATTAGGAGTTCAAGTCTACTGAATAAACCACCATTCATCAGTCTACACTGGCTTTAGAGTGGTTTTAGGCACTTTTCAGCTGGAGTTCACCTGGCCTCCCAGCTAAACACCAGCTTGGCCAGGCTGGGAGACCACCTTAAACCAGTCAGACCAGCCAGCTAGGAATTTTGAAACAAGTTCAGCAGTGAAATATTCTATATACATTTCCTAACATTTGCCAACGACAATGCATTATAACTCTCCAAATTTCTAACTACAGTTCTCAAAAAACACTTAGATGAAAATCAAGGTGATTGCTCTCTTAGTTTCTCTAGAGAGATCTAGTTTCTTAGATGCCAGGACAACAGATTGTTTTGTGCATAGCAATGGACAGAAGACTTTATAGTGAGAGTTTGGCATGATGGAGTGGAAGGGTCGTGGCAGGCCAAAAAATGACTTTTTCTTGGGAACATCTTTCATGTTGTGATGACAGCTTGCCAATATATACTCTTATTCTATTTGCTAAAGCATTTTTTTTGCCAGCAGAAATATCGGCTACATGTCCGTGGTCAGTGTAGATGTGCCATCCATTCATAGTAAACTCTCATTTTATTGAAAGGAAAGTTAGTGTGTAGTTTTATTGTGGTATCTGCATTAATGACAGAGGAGGTGACCTTTGAGTTGGAAAGGTGATTCCAAGTATTCCATGGTTGAACGATTATAAAACCACAACTGGACTCTGGAAATATGGTCCATGTTCATCATGACTGTCGGATTTCATCACATTGCATCTAAACATCTCTTTGAGCTGCTGAATTCAATTCCTTCATAGTTCCACTCATGAATTCATGCAATGGCTTCCCATACTTTTTGATCAATGAAATTGTAGGACCTATAGGACCTATTCTAGGACCTTATTTTATTGAAACCACAATGGCTTTCAAAGATGCATTATTCTTCTGCACTGCACAATAAAGCAATATCTAGCCAGTCGATTATTTTTCAAGACAAGCATAACTACAAAATATAGACTTTTTATATGACGTAAGATTTTATTCATTTTCACCTTTTAGGTCAATCTTAGATTAATTCACATCAATTTATGAATCAGTTCAACAATTTCAATGAAAAGAACTGACTCAAAAGTATCATTCACTCACAACCCAGACATTAAAATGGCAGACATAAAAACATCTGGCCGATTAAATGTATTTAATCTAAAAACTAGAAAACAATAGTATTTTCTTTAAATTGTATTACTTTCGAGGGTTGAAAAAATGCTACGTTTTTCTGGTATTCCATGACCGTGGGAACCCTAAGATGTGCATTTTAGTCTAAAGCAAATACATATTAGCAGTCAAATTTGTGCCACCCTGCAGTTTACCATCTCATATTTGCAAGTCAGATACATCTATAATATCTGAGTCTGTGTTAAGTGGCCCTCTTGTCCAGTAAAAGATGCCCCCCGACTGGGCGGCCCCGCACTGAAGGCCTAATGCATCTGTTAGGGAGTTTTTTACTGATCATATGAAACTCAGAGAAGCTGTAATGAGATACAGGAATATGAATGGCCATCTGCCTCCATCTGCCATGAGATTCTACAACTCAGATACTCCTCTACCCATCCGCCTACGCCAAGAAAACTACATGCACCTCTCGCCATCGAAACGTGCCAAGAAGCTTCCCCAACGTCTCCAACTCACTTCACCAAACTTCTATTCTTCTGCCAAATCCTCGGGGCTGTCAATGTTAAAACTACAGAGATGGCATTATGCTGAAATGAAATGCTTAATTAAAGTAGTGTATGTGCGTGTGCCAATGTTCGAGAGGACAGTAGACACTGGATGAAGCATTGAGGATTTTAAGAGGTTTCAAAATTTTATCATACAAATGATGTGTCAAAATTCTCACTAATGTAAAGTACGCACTAAGATGGCAACTCAGGGTGGTGCATGCTCCCTTGGCGGTGCCACGACAAGCTTGCAAACTTGTTTGCAAAGGAAGTTGTACACTTTAAGTGTCCTTGCCGGACCCCACACTGCGCTTCGCGTGTGGACCGCTTACACTATGCTAATTGAACACTTGGGTAGTGAGGTGTCCTTGTCTATCCAGTCTTTTCTCCACTGCATTGCAGGGCTTTTTAAGACCCCTCCTGGCCCGGCTCATGCACCAGTCCTGCTGGCCTCATTAAACGGAGTTTGACAGAGTTCAGGGTTAGACAACCATGTCATGCGGCTGAATCCCGCTGAGCTGGCGGTGTGATGTACCATTCGATGTTTCCCATATTTTGACTCTTGTGAAAAGTATTGCGGGTCTGTGAAAGTAAAACACAGTTGGTGGTAATGGGAGCATGAAACTGCAAATGCGCACACACATACATGGACTTACTGGAGAGAGAAATGGAGATGGAAAGTTTCGCCTGAAATCAGACGTGTGGGCATGAGTCATTGCTGTTTGTTGGGGTCTGCTGGCTGCTCACGTGTTCAGATGATTCAAGTTGCATTTATGTCAAAGTGTAGCCATGCGACTGGGTGCATCTCATGTGTGTTAGCTCTCTCTCTCTCTGCAAAGCTTTTCTCTCTCTCTCTCGCATCACGGAAGTATTTGAGGGAAGCAGCATTAGCATCCCTTTTACTTCAGTTGTTCAGACTTTCATTCCTGTTTGTTGAACTGGGCCGCCATCCAGTCCCTGTTTACACACAGGTCATTTATCTGACAGTATGCACTCGGAACAAAACAAAACAAAAAAAAGTATGAACAACATACTGCACAACCCTTCACGGCTGTGTGCACTGGTAAATCATATCTTGCTGAGAGCAAATCATATTTTTTTTTATCTATTCCAAGAAGAGCTATGTCTTATATTGCATATTTCTAATTTAATATTGGATTGAGGTTACTACTAGGTATTGTCATATATGCAAGCCTTATTAGCCCCTGAATGTAATGTAAAAATGTACAGTCAGCAGGACAATGTATAAGACCTCTCTACTTTGCATTGTTCATTGTGTCAGGGTTTATCTAAAGGCCTCAATGTACTTAAACTGAAACCAAGGAAAGAATCGGTATGATGTCATTTCTAACAAAATCAGGCCAAAACGAAGTTTGTTTCAGGAGATTGAAACACATATTCAAAAAATGATGTTCTCAGCAGCGTAGCTAATGTCGGGATGTTCACTAATGGTATAACACTGCTCAGGTATTTCAAAATTCCTTTTACACCTAAGCGAAGAAAGAAAAAGTACTGTGCTGTGGTTATATCAAGGCCTTAAGGGATAACGTACAGTTGGCCGTCATTATCGTAGGGGTCTTGTATTAGCCTCTAGGGGTTTATTTTTTGAGAATGACCATTGTAGCATCTGGACCAATCAAAAACACAATTTTTCATTTGATTTAACAAATCAGTTATTCATTAGATTAACAAGTCGTCACAGACCCCTCACCCAATAGACTAGGCGCCAGGATGTCTGCAAATGATCACAGGCCACTGGTTACCATGGCAACCCCGACACCTTTGCTAAGACCAGAGCCATTTACGACCTGATGGAATGTGAGTAGGGAAAATCACTGCATGTTCCATAGCAAGAGGCACAATGCACAGTAGAAATGGACTTTTCTACTAATTAATCCATAGGAAAACCTTTCTTTGAATGAACACACATAGCCTTCAGGTCATCGTGTATGTTGTCTTTGAGATTTTATACTGTTTTATGCAGGCTTGTGATGGAAACACTCATTCCTGTCATCCTACATATATGTAACCCTACCATGTGTGTGTATGTGTATGTTAGACCAGTTTTAAGTGTTTATGTAGTTAATAAAGTCTTACTTGTATCCCACTTGACGTTGTTCATTGTTTGCTCATAACTGGAGTCACTTAATCATGCCGATTTATGCTACAAGCTCTGTGTAGAGTTGAACAGTAAGAAAGTTATTTCCTTTAACCAGGAAATTAACGTTCTTAGAATTGACAGACAGTTGACCCTGAGAGGTCAGCTAAATATCTACAGCGGATCTAAATATTTATAATTAATTATAGCTAGTTATGATTAATTATTCATATTTCCCCATGAGCTGATTCGCTACACCATCTTAATGTTAATTATACTGCTTAATACATAGGTATTTGCCAAATAGAACAATAAATATTGTGTGCCATGGTGGCTCAGTGTCTATTACTAGTGCCTCACAGTAAGATAGTCCCTGGTTTGTGGCAGGATTCCTCGGGGTGCTCCAGTTTCCCCCACAATCCAAAGATGTGTAGCAATTAGAGACACTGAATTGGCCGTAGGTGTGAGTGACTGATGTTCGGATGGACTTCAACATCCCCGTGACCCTCAGATTTGGAAAATGGATGGGCATGAAATATTGATATCTGGTAGAATAAGCTGCAAAATGTACAAGACATTTTTGCTGGTAGTCCAAAGAAAATGTAAAAAAGCTGACAATGATATGACACTGAATATCTAACCCCAAAGGTCTAGTCTGTCATTAAATTTTCAGTTCTAATTTGTGTCTGTGTGTGTGTTAATTTTGGTCTGCGGTGGTACATTATTGATAGGATATGTCCACAGAGAGTCTCAAGCCTATGATCTAGGGGATCGTATGTTAAAGACAGCCATTAACAGACTCCCGATGCCACTGGGGACGCATCAAATATTCAGCACTTGTCTGGACATTGGCAGGCATTTTCCCCAGAGGCGTTCACTTTGTCCTGTAAGGAACAAAGAGAGAGATGGAATAAAGAAGGATGGAGGTGGAAAGTCTTGACAGAGACCGAGACAACCTCACACCACCCCCAAGAGATAATCAATACCTCCCGTCTCGGCAAACAGCTGTCAACAAACTGACCACTTTCACGACTCTGCGAGAGCTCCCTGCATGTGTGAGGCAGGTGATTCATGGGGGACTGTGCACTCTGCGTTTTACCAGAGCTCATGGTGCTCTTGTGCAACTCTGCGATTTCTGGAGCATGAAGTGCTTTGGTGTGATGGTGCACGTCTGTGGTCGCCCAGCTGAAAATAATGCCTTCTGTCTGCTGGGTAAAAAAAGAGTAGGCAGAACTGCGGAGAGGACTTGGGCAACAGACTGCAGAGAGGGGATGACCTCTCACCCCGACTGGACTCTGGGAAGAACTGTTTTTAATTTCCTGATGCTCCAAGCATACGTGCATACCAGTGGCGTAGCCAGAAATTTATTTTTCGGCGGGCCTGGGCAAAAGTGAGCGTGCACTAGGCTAACTAACGGACGGAGTCCAGTGACAAGTTAGCGCAAATCCGCGGCCCCCAACCGCAAACTCAAGGGTGGGTGGGTTGGGGGGGCTGGTTATACGCCACAATAATGTAAATATTTGTTTTAAACCAGGAAGGCGAGCCAATGAATATCACACAAGCAACGTGCAAACTTTGCGCAAGAGTTATGCGGTGAAGCTCTTAATCTCAGTCGATTCGCTAGAAAGTGAAAGTAAAAACTGATGGCGCTTGCGGTATCTAACGCTGCATTAATGGCACATTCTCTCAGAGATGACGAGAGACGAATCTACTTCATATGCTGATAATGGTAGCCTATATAGCTAAATGTTTTAATTTACTCCCTTAATATTTCTCTTGTGGCCCGAACATAGGCTAGTGGAAAATAAATAAATAAATAAATAAATAAAGAGAGAAGAAATGTAGGCTATTTCGTGTTAAACAGGTTTTTTTTTTTTCTTTTTAAAAAAGTCGGTGCTTGAAATAAAGCATTTTCACTGATGATTGCAGTGTTAATCATTTTAATTATAGGCCTATAATTCATTGTATAATAAACCTGTTTTGAAAGACCTTTTTAAAAACATTTTCAATGAGGAGTAAGCTAGCCTAATCTTTATTATCCTTGCAGCAGGTCAGATTTGCAGTGATGCGCTATGAAATGATTCATAGGCAAATTAATTGTAGCCTAATATTAATTTAACAATAAAAGTAACTTAATAATAATAATAGGCCTAATAGGCTAATAAGAAAAATGTAACAGGCCTGTTAATTGAAAATGCCAAATTAGATATAACTAAAGTGTATACAATTATTTTATTCAGAAATGTCATTTTTGTGATTTTTTAAAATTTTGTTATTTGTTCATTCGTTATTTAAATTAATGGGCCTACACATTAGGAAACAGGTGCAGTTAATTGCCGGTGTCAGTCACAAAAATTATATATAAAAAATAAATAAATAAATAATAAAAAATAGGCTAATCTTTGTGTGGATGACTGGCAACAGCTGGTCTTAAATTCTTTAGACACCGCACACCAAAAGACTTGGAACACGACTGAAAACACTGACTGAGCTCAAATGACATTCATAATCGGCCTGACAGTAGTGTTTCCCGGCTTCACAGAATGAACCGGTTCACGCGTGGAACTGAAAGTCTTACCATTACTTGCGGGCTGATGGATGGGCTCTCTCCCTTGTCATTGCGAGTTTTTAAAAGTCTTTTACAGAATTATGCATTGCTGCTGTTTTTCTAACATTTTCTAACACAGCTGCAAATTACAGTCCAACCGAATGGGTGAACACGCACTAATTTACATGCGCGACATGCCCGAAACAGCCTAGATAACAATTGGCTAACACTACTGTCAATCAAACTCAACAAGAATTATGCAAAAACACATTTTATCTATTTGAGTTATTTGAGATGTAATAATAGTTCTCTAATTGTGTTAAAATAGATTAAACAATAATTATTTAACAAATATTAGGCTATATGTGTATAATAAACTGGGGGGGGGGGGCTTTCATCAGAGTGGGCGGGCCTGTGCCTGTCCGCTGCCTACGCCCCTGGTGCATACACATGCATGCTCAAAAGCACTGCCAAGTTCCTTTCCTCCAGATGCAGTGCTGACAGGCCCATATGGGCAAGAAATCACCGTCACCCTCCCATTTCTACTGCTCACCTTGGATTAGTGCTGTGAATAAGGAAACTTCCTAACTGTACTGAGACATATGCAACTAAAAGTGTGACCATACGTTCACAGCAAATGAACTGCAGTGACTGTTGGTCACTAAGCATTCTTGTATGTTGTATCTTGAATGTTGTATCCATTTGTATCATGAGGCAGTAGAGCCACTCGACATTCTGCATTGATAATCACCCCATTACATCGCTGTGAATTTGCATAAAGTTTAACTTTGTTCAACTTTGTTGCATCGTCAACTGTTGCTGTCAGTTGTCAACTGTTAAGTTACCAACTCTTGTTGAACTTAAATTACTTTTGGTTGCTTTGTCACTGCAAATCGTTAACAGTGTGAAAACCCATTGTGAAAACAAATTGCGTCACTCAGATAAATCACTGTCCCTCTCTGATGTCTACTTACACCTTGTGCTTCCTAACTGTACTGAGTGCGATGCATGTAAAAAGTGTGAACTTAAAGGTGTGTTCACACTGACAGCTGGAGGTCACCAAGTGCCTTACTGTTGGTTGATAGCAGGAGTTCTATTCAGAAAGATTCAGAGGGAAGATGAACATTTGCATGGTATTGATTCCGTAAAGTATTAAAGGGATAGTTCACCCAAAAATGAAAATTATTGAGTCTCGTGAAAATCAACGTTTGTTTACAGGAGCAAAGGAAGCAAAGTTTCCTTACTTTAGCAAAGGAAAACCAGTCTCCTCTTGGCTTATATCGAAATCCTCCAACATTCTTCTTTACAAATCCTCGTTTCGTACTTCTAATTCGTGACCGTTGTTTTGTTTTGATCTCTCCCATGCGCTTCCGCATTCGTCACTTCTGAGCCGCGCATGCGCAACTCCAATGTACTACGTCATCCACCCGGAGCTGACAACAGTGAGCGCAAGCTAGATTAAATTGATTATTATGTTTTAAATATTTACATTTACATTTAGTCATTTATTAGACGCTTTTATCCAAAGCGACTTACAAATGAGGACAATAGAAGCAATCAAAACTAACAAAAGAGCAACAAATGACAACTCTCGGTTAGCCTAACGCAGTACACGTAGCAAGGTATTTTATATATATATATATATATATATATATATATACACACACACACACACACACACACACAAAGAAAACAGAGAGACGCGTTTCAGACCGAGTTGATTCGTCTTTCGCATCTCCTCCTCATGTTTGAACACACACATACACACAGAATTATGTCAATAGTACCCGTCTCAACGATCATTCTTGTAAACGCAGTCAGTTATGTTTTAAATGAATGTAAACGGCTGAGAAAGAAATCGGATGTGTATCATTATACTGGATCCGTGCAGTCGGATTTAAAGGGACAGCAGCCTATAAATACGTGCTGCTGAATATGTCACTAATGTTAACAAAACAACAAAATGGCTATAACAAAGATTAATCTAAATTTAATTCATACATTGAACACTATGCAGTGTTATTTTACACTTAATTATTAAATGTCTGTACCTGAATACTACTGTTTATTTTATCTATGCTTGTAAATTGTGTATTTTAGATTACATTTAGATTTTGGAGACATTAATGAGATCTCATTCATACATAGGGGTTGCCCTATAGGTGCAGAGGGCTGAAGATGGCGCCATTGTGGTCGTTGGCTTGCCGTCGCTCCTGTGCTCTGCTGTCTTTCCTGTACGTTTTGATGCTATCTATGTGTGTGTGTGCTCAAGGAATCAGTACCTTAATTTCCTATGATCGCCAAACCCTTCTTGATATACAATCCACTGTCATGGATATGTGTGCTCGAAATCCGAATGGGGAGAAATTCTCTTCTACACCTGGCTTTTCTGAGCGTTCCCGAAGGCCGCTTGCCACGTCGGCTGTTCATTTCATCGGAAAAGACGCCATAGAAAGCGTGGGAAACGGGCTGGCATTTTGGTCAGGATTAAAAGATCCTTGCACACATCCACGTCTTGCTCTTGCGATCTGCTTGGAGTCGATGGATGGGATAAAAACCTCTCTCTTCAGCGCACTACGATCCCCCATTACACCTGTCTACTGCCCATCCTACCAGATGTGGCTACATCTGTTTGCGCTACAGCGCGGCCGCGGATCATCAAAAGAGGCGCTAATCCACGAAATCTCCGGTCACTGGATTATGCGAAACCATCGATCATATCCCCTGAAGAAATTACTCATGTTACTAAACTGGCTATGGTAAACTCGAGATCTCTTCATAATAAAACTTTCATCTTAAATGACTTTTTTTTAAAGTTTCAAAACTCAAACGAAGGTCAGAATCTTGGATAAATAGTGATATACGAGTTCTCAGACAGGAATGTAGGAAAGCTGAGCGCAAATGGAATAAAGACAAACTGCAATTGTCTTATGAACTCTTGAAAAACGCTCTTTCTGCCTACCAGCATTCTGTAAAAAATGCAAAAACTGAATATCTTTCTGAATTAATATCTAAAAATTCACACAATCCAAAAATTCTGTTTAATACGTTAAATACTATTTTTTCTCCTGCTAACACTTCTGGTCTGGACAGTACTCCAGAGACCTGCGCAGCATTCCTACATTCTTTTATGGGAAAGGTGGACGCCATACGGTCTACTGTTACAATGTGCAGTCATGACCCCTCTGAACCACTCACTTGTCATGCTTTTTTTGAACGGTTTGAACCAATATCCCTTTCTGAGCTTGGCGATATAGTTCACAAGATTAAGCCTACCACTTCTCCTGTTGATGTTATCCCCACCCAGCTCTTTAGAGAGGTCCTGGATACTATCAGCCCTAGTGTACTGGCTATTATAAACAGATCCTTAGACAGTGGCCGTGTTCCTATATGCCTCAAACAAGCAGTGATCACGCCTCTTCTTAAGAAGCCAAATTTAGACACAACCAATCTTAAAAATTTCCGCCCTATTTCTAAGTTGCCATTCTTGTCTAAAATTTTGGAGAAAATTGTTTTAAATCAGTTATCGTCATTTGTCTCACAAAACAATATTTTAGATAAATTTCAGTCTGGTTTTAGAGCCCATCATAGCACCGAGTCTGCACTGCTGAAGGTGTCGAACGATCTACTCCTTGCTTTGGACTCCGGTAAATCTGCTATTTTAATGCTACTTGATCTTAGTTCTGCATTTGATTCAGTTGATCATGCTACCCTTCTTAATCGTCTAAGGGATGAAGTTGGCATTAGGGGCACGGCACTGGATTGGTTCTCATCATACCTCTCCGATAGATCAGCTAAGGTGATGATTGGACACTCGTCCTCTCCTTCTGCACCGCTCACCTATGGGGTACCTCAGGGGTCCCTCTTGGGGCCTATCTTATTTTGTTTGTATATGCTCCCCTTGGGTTCGATCATGAGGAAATATAATATTTCATATCATTGTTATGCTGACGATACTCAGATCTACATTCCTCTCAACTCTGATCACTCTTATTCTGACCTTTTTAATTGCTTTGAAGATATTAAAGGCTGGACATGTGCTATATAAATAAACTGACCTTGATCTTGACCTTGACCTATTTCTTTTTTTTTATTTTTTACTGTTCACTCGCCTTTAATCATGTTTGAACTTTCTCAGACTATAGTTTTTGCTGTGGTATATGAAGAAGTAAAGAAAAACAATAAGATAGAATAGAAAAAATAGAAAGCTAGTGTTAGTTTTTTTTAAATAAAAAAGATAAATAGATAAAGTAGAATTAAAATCGAATAGAAAGTGCTAGAGCTAGAGGGTCAAATAAAGATGGAATATGATTATTTTTCTTACAAAAACGCATCAATTCGCTACAGGAGACCTTTGTTAACCCCCCGGAGCCATGTGAGGCACTT
>NW_015554147.1:1507755-1508375 GCF_001515605.1 Sinocyclocheilus anshuiensis
TCATGGGATAATTTTCATTTTTGGGTGAACTAACCCTTTAACAGATGGTAGTGAGTTACAATGATTCACGTATAGTTGTATAGAAAAGTTTTTTTGCGTAGACCCCGTCCTTAGTCCTAATAATGGGATACAGATTCAGCGGATCCTGCCTGAAGATGAAGGCAGGGGGGAGCCTACCCCCATGGATGGACAGGGCCAACCTGGTGGTGGTGGGGAGGATGGAGGGGAACATCAGTGTTCAGGGCTTATGTACTCCAGGTGTCAAGCAGTGATTGGCCAGACCTATTAATATGAATGAATGACGTGGCATTAGAGTCTTTCTAACAGAACTTGCGCTTGCGCTTCATTTCTTTTCATTTTTAATATAGTCCAGGTGATATGTGAAAATAATGTTCACTTTTTCATGAAAGCATAAAACTTGGTACACTTGTATAGTTTGTGGTCCTAAACATTTTCAGAAATGGAGTCATAGCACAAACACCTCGTGGTTGCCATGGCGACAATTTTACTTTCCACCATAACCAATTTATGTATTTTGTGTCATAGCTTCTGAACCAAACATGATAACACAGAAAAGGTGATGTCTACCCCTATGTTTTGATGGTCAAGGATTACAATGA
>NW_015554147.1:1510229-1515939 GCF_001515605.1 Sinocyclocheilus anshuiensis
CAAGCAGTGATTGGCCAGACCTATTACTATGAATGAATGACGTGGCATTAGAGTCTTTCCAACAGTCTTTCCTTGCGCTTACAGCTTCATTTCTTCCTTGACTTCACTCTCCATTTTACTATGGGGTGGATGTAGCTGGTCCACTGGTAGTTGCCATATCATGTCACTCTGTATTTACATAAAGCTGAACTGCTTTGTTGCATTGCCAACTGCCGTCTCAAACTCTCATTCAAATAACTTTTGGTAGCTTTGTCTGCAAATCAGTGTCAATATAAATGCACTTTATGAAAACAATTTGTGTCACTTATTTATTTATTTATTTAGTTTCAACTACGGCCATTGTGGAAACTCTCTTTAAAAACACTTCACACTCTCAATAGTTTATTTAATTTATCTACTAACAATGTTCAACAGTGAGTTATTGTCTTTGTCTTTTTTTCTGAAAATCATGAAAATGTTTCCAACACATCTCAAATGATGTACTGAAAGTCATGAAAAAAAGTCATGTCATGAAAATTAAACTTTGAAGTATTTTTGGAATAAAGTGACAAAATTGTTTGTCTTCAGGCAAATTTCATAGTATTTAATGTATTCTGAATTAAATGAAATTATGTTTGCATAATTTGTTTGCATAATATGTTTGTGAATAAGGATAGTCCCTAACTGTAAGGATATAAAGTAGGAATTCAGTACCCAACTGTATCATGAGGAATATAATGTGAGCTCCAATTTGCCATTGTGTTTCTGTACATTTGCATGAAGATTAACTACCTAGAAGCTCATTTTGTTGCTCAGAGGTTGCTAGTTCATAGCTCAGGAGACCTAATGATGTTCTCAGTTATGTTTATTTAAGTCATCAACTTCTTGGAACGTGGATAGCAGCTCAGATTATTTGGTTAAAATTAATGATTTGTGACTTTTAATTGAAGACTCTGGGGAAATCTAAGCAGTTTGTTGAGGTAAGTGATACTCAAGAATAGAGACAAGTGAGATTATTACACTCTCAGGAAAAAAAGGTACAAAAGCTGTCACCGGGGTGGTAATTTTTCAAAAACGTACATCTTTATACCCTATTTACCCCTGAAGGGTTCATATAAGTACCTTAAAGGTATATATTACTACATATAATGTACAAATTAGTACCTAAATGGTACATATTTGTACCTTGTGAAAAGGTACTGCCCAAGTGAAAGCTTCTGACCCTTTTTTCAGAGAGTGTAGGGTCTTTTTCACAAAAGAAAAATATGAGAAGCAAAACAAAAACATACTACCAAATTGTTGTCTTGGAGAATCAACTGAGACACAAATCCCCATCTGTAAGTTTTCAGATCCAGACTTTGGGTTTTCTGTGCATCAGTCTGCCCAGTGTAACAGAGTAATAGTGTAATAGAGTATCCAGTGTATAATGTGGGGGCAGAGAATGGAGGCAGGCCTGGCGGCGGAGCCTTCACTCTGATTGGCTGCAGCAAAAAAGGGCTGTCACAGAGAGGGCCGGATTAGAGGAGGTGGGGGAGGTGCTTCGCTCGCTCTGTACCTTTCAGCTGCAGATCAGAGCACAACGCCGAGAGATTAATACTGTTCACAAGCCCCGAGATGTAAGGAAGATGGAAGAGAACCGCGAATGTGTCTGTGCAAGAGACAGAAACCTGATTTAGGGTTGCTCTGCACTGGGTTCTTCTTCTAGGAGTGCCTCAGGGTAAGGACTCACTGTCCCTTGTCTGTCTCTTTTAGGAGTCTCTCTGATCCTTTGAGGCATGGACTACATATCATTTCAACCTTCCTGGGACTCTTCCTCTAAGATTTCGGAGCTTCACTACTTCTATGTCACTACTGAATTAAGTAAATTTGTGACATCATGTAAACTTCATTGTACAGACGGTCAAATGTTCTTGGTTTTATTGAAGCTAAAGCTTTTCGTTAGATAATCTCAAATCATGCTGCAGAATATGACCATCAGGTTTTACGTTGTAAAATTAATAGACATTCTTATAATTTCCATTTAAAGGTCTCACTCAAATCGTTATGCAGATAATATAATTTTTCTGGAAAAAAAGTTTAAAATAAATCTTCACGTTCTCACAATTAGGCGCTGATTTTGTGACCCCTAATCTGTGTATTCCATCAGTAGTGAGCGCATTGTAACAAATTTATTAAAATGACATGCTTTAATTGCACATAACTCATCTTGACGCCAGCAGCCACTGGTTGTCACATTAAAACTTTCTGCACTTGTGGCCGAAGATGACCGCTTTTTAACCACGACTGTGTGAGGGAGGTGTGTTTGTGTGTGTACGGCCATGTGATGGGCTGGTCTCTGGATACTGAAAAGGTTACTGCTAATTAAACCACTCCCCGTTTCTAAAAGAGTGAGAGATATTTGTGTCACGCACTGATTCTATCAGACTTGAGAGGGTTCATTCGAGAGTTCCTTCAGTCTTCTCTGCCTTTCTCTCTTTCTCTCTCTGTGTCTTTGTGATCATGCACTGAAATCATCAGTTCGTAGGGCACACCTGTCTCTCAAATTCACTCACTTGTGTGGATCTAACCAGACTCTGAAGCTGGAATTTTGAGATGGATATTGAGAAGGATATTGGGATTGCCGTATACTTCATTTAACGCTGAACCTGCCACACAAGACAAGGTGAAAAAGGGTAAGAACTTTTGTTGTACGGCCATGTGATGGGCTGGTCTCTGGATACTGAAAAGGTTACTGCTAATTAAACCACATTTCTCTCCACTGAAGCACAAAATGTAGGACTCCCTGTGATCTTCCCAGCAGCTGTGATTCTCTTAACACACTTCAGTATCTCTCTCTCTCCACTCACACATCTGTATATCAGCGTTTAGCAATCTCACACTCTCAGCACTCCACAGAGCGCCGTCCCTGTTTCACTTCACACAAACTGAGCGATCTTCAATCAGTGTGTGGGAGTGTTTATACACTCAGGGAGGGGTTCATGTGTGTGTGTGTGTGTGTGTGTGTGTGTGTGTGTGTGTGAGTGGACGCTCAGGGGAGAGATCGTGACAAATTGTGTGTGTTCGTGTGTGAAACGGGTGGGTTTCTCCTCTTTTTGTCAGTGACAATAAGCTTGTGAGAGTCAGTCAGTCAGTTACTTCAACCTTTCCAATCTTTCGCATGTATTTCTGTTTGAACTTTAAGGTCTTTATTGTAATTGTGCAGGTACAATGACATTAGAATTTTTAGTGCTCCACGAAATCGCTGCAATTACAGTGAATATGAAATCAAAACAGACCCAATTTACTTTCTTAATACACGTAATAACGCTCTTATTGTGAAAGATTCATCTGTGCACATTATTCCAAAGGAAAACATGGTTTGTCTTTGTAATTTTTCTTCAAAAATAAATGATTTAGCTTTTCTGCTGATGTCATTTGGACCATGTGAACTGGATAATGTTAACCAATAGCCAAATGCATTAGTCATTGTTGTATTAAATTCAGATTGGGTCTAGCTCGATTCCTGTTTCACTAGGAAATGCAATTCTGTGTTATTTTATTAGCATTGAAGTATTATTATAGCTTTTGATAATTACATTTTTATTTTTTATTTTCAATTTTCATTTTAAGTTATAATAATTTTGTTTTTGTCATTTTTAGTATTTTTAAAGCATATGAATATAGTTTTTTTTATTCAATCCTTTTAGTTGTAGTTAATTATATTAACCCTGATTAATTTTGATTTAAAATGTAGTAGATAGAGAAAAATACTTAATATACAAAAAAGAAAAATACCTCAATAAACAAATATTGAAAGTTTTAAAAAGACATTTTAAATTAAAAGAAAAAGATGTTACTATATATATATATATATATATTAGGGCTGGCCTGTGAAAGTACACTTATTTACTTAAAATACATATTTACACATTTAACATTACTTAATGGGTAGAAAATTGAATACACATTAAATATTTTATTATTTGGTTTTGGCTTTAGTACAGTGACAGTATAAAAGTTATAAACAACCTGTCTTTATAAATTCATGCTTATTTTTCTTATATAAATGAGTCTTATACGTTAAAATTAGTGCTGTCAAACGATTAATCGCATCCAAAATAAAAGTTTTTGTTTACATAATATGTGTTTACTGTGTTTATTTATTATGTTTATATAAATACAAACACATACTGTATATATTTCTAAAATATTTACATGTATATACATTTATATATTTATATTATTATATTTTGAATTATATATAAATATATTTAATATATAAACATAACATATTTTTCTTAAATATATACATGCATGTGTTTGTATTTATATATACATAATAAATATGCACAGTAAACACTCATACATTATGTAAACAAAACTTTTAATTTGGATGCGATTAATCACGATTAATCGTTTGACAGCACTAGTTAAAATATGTAGCTGTCATTGTATGTCATTATATTTAATATTTTAGTACAGTGACAATATAAAAGTTATCTGTCTTTACAATATCATACTTCTATAAATGGGTCTTATACATGAAAATATGCAGATGTCATTATATTTAGGAAGGGTGTCCTCACAAAGAGATCATCATATTTGGGGATCCTCAGCATGAAAACTTTTGACAACCCTTGTAGTAGAGTATAGTAAAGCAAATGTTACATCACTGCAAAATATTAATGTGGTGATATGATAATGCAAACATAATATCATATTGTCTTGTCCTAATTTCACATCTCATAAAGTTAACGCTACATATCAAAGCTCATCAATCTCTCGGTCACTGTATATATATCCATGTCTTCAGCGCCATTGCTACTCATTTTCTGAGGTCACTTCTGAGCAATGCTTCATGATATACGAGCAGGAGAATGCAAAGTAGTTTTAAAGGCTTCCTCTGAGCCGAGCCAACGCTTTACTCTTCCTGTAATAGTGCTGACACGTTTCTGCTGGTTTTGTAGGACATTTACACTCATTTTATAGCCTGTTGGAACGACGGTGAGCAGTGACAGTACTAAGCACAGTCTCATCGCTCATTCTTATGTCTCTGAAGTTGTCGTCACCTCGGGTTGTGAACGGGCTCTGTTTGTGATCGTGATGGTGGCCACCAACTGTGCGCACACACATGGCTGAAGCTTGGCTTAGGATGATTAGATACCCACTCTTTATCCTTCTGAACCACACACACATACACATGCACAAGGTCTGACAGATGGCCTTCCTTGAGAGAAAGACAGTGATCCTTTATCACCTTGTCCTTTGTAGTATCAACAGCGTCGTTTGAAGAAATGAAACAGGCTCCTTGATTGCACCAAAAGGGCAGTTTGCTGACAGAATTGTAAGGATAGTGACCCTCCAGAGCAACGCCGAAACAGTATGTTTCTAATTCAAATCACATTTTCGCATTCAAATAGCTCCTTCTCTGGTTATTCATCTGTTCTTCCTTCATCTTTCTCCCTTTGTCACTCTCAGTAAATGTCATAAATTCAGTGTGCTTCACCTAAATATGGGGAAATTGATTCACTGGTGGATGCAAGGATGCAACCAAATAGTCAAAACTGGGGTTGAAGAGACCTGGGACGGAGAAAAGTCAAAAAAATTTGAATGAAAAATATAATAAATTATATTTTGTTTACTTCATGGAAACTGCAAAATACCTAAATATCTAAAAAGATAGATGATGGATGGATTGATGGACGAATGGATAGATAGATAGATAGATAGATAGATCTTATATCTGATAGAT
>NW_015554147.1:1515970-1520922 GCF_001515605.1 Sinocyclocheilus anshuiensis
GATAGATAGATAGATAGATAGATAGATCTTATATCTGCATTAGATATATATATGGATGGATGGACGGACAGGTAGAAAGATAGATAGACAGACAGACAGGTAGAAAGATGTACGGATAGAGAGACAGACAGATAGATAGATAGATAGATAGATAGATAGATAGATAGATAGATCTTATATCTGCATTAGATATATAGATGGATGGATGGATGGACAGGTAGAAAGATAGATAGACAGACAGACAGGTAGAAAGATGTACGGATAGACAGAGACAGACAGATAGACAGACAGACAGACAGACAGACAGACAGACAGACAGACAGACAGACAGACAGATAGATAGATAGATAGATAGATAGATCTTATATCTGCATTTATAAAGTAAAATATATTTGTAAACATACATCACAGTAGTATTTTTTGCACTGAGTTTAATTAAATTTATGTAATAAAAAATCTCTAAAATGTCTAGACATTATTTGCATTACTGTTTTACAATAATGGAAATGTAGGTTTAACATTTTATTTATTTATTTAGCAACACAATAATGAGAATTTGTTGGTAAACAGTCAAGAAAACAAACCACGAGGTTCTAAAATTGTTCCATCAAAAGGGTCCTAAAACAGGCTTCATTTGCTGAAATGTACCCCCCTTTGACATGTCACGCATGACTTGTGTAAAGTTCATTTGACAGAACTGAGGGTGTGTATGTGCTCATTTTACAGCCTGTGGTCACACACAGTGATTAATATATCATAAGCTTAGCCTCGCAGGTACACACAGATATCTGTGACCTTTCTGTCTTAATGGAAAACCTTGCCACAGGTCCCGTCACTAACACTCAGTGTTGGGAAGTAACTAGTTACATGTAACGGCGTTACGTAATTTAATTACAAAATAAATGTAACTGTAATCAGTTACAGTTACTAAGAAAAAATGTGTAATTAAATTACAGTTACTTATGAAAATGTTAACGATTACAAATATTTGAAAATTTACACACATCCACATACAGATTTAATTGATTTCTTTCCCAAATTGCACTGACTACTCTGAGACATACGGCCCTATGTGGACTGGCCATCGGGAGAACCGGGACAATTCCCGATGGCCTGGCAGCCGATTTGGCACGCTATTTTAATATTATTATTGTATAATTGCCTGCCAAATGTATTAAAGCGATTATTTCCGAATTCGCCATTCGATTATTAAATCTCTAATAAATCATGAATCGGTTAGTCGTGACTGGCAATGCTTCGGCTCGCGCGCTCTCCGCGCTACCGCCAAACGGTTTGGATCAGAGTAATCAATGCGAGAGAGAGAATGGAGTGGACTGCAAGAGAAGCAAAACTACTGTTCAGGGTTTCAAGTGCAGGTCAGTTCCATCTGTAAATATGCTATTGTAGTTTTGTCTTTGTTTACTCATTAGAAATTTAGAAAAGTAATCAAAAAGTAATCAGAAGTAATCAGTTACATTACTTTAACAAAGTAATTGAAAAAGTTACACTACTATTACATTTTAAATAGGGTAACTTGTAATCTGTAACCTATTACATTTCCAAAGTAACCTTCCCAACACTGCTAGAGGCCTCTCTTTGTTGTGAGATGAGTTATGCAATGCAAGACTCCACAATGCTCTTTTTAGCACTGAGGTCAGTTACAGAAAAGGAGATCTGATGGTGTTTAAAAGTGCCGAGTTTTAGGTGCAGTAACGTATAATCCCACACTCATGTCAGCTGAAACATACAAATAAAGACTGAATAGTGTCATACAAGACAGTGTTGAGAGAAGAACTCAAGTGACCCTGAATGAGGATTGGCTTTACCGCCCACATCCTGCTTCAATGTACACAGAAACACACCGAGAGCATTAATGACTAGCGGGTTAGCACCCATGAAACACCGTATTGGCGCACTCCAGAAAAGCTGTTTTTAATTGATTTTCTGCTTTCACATAGAAGTAGCAAAAAAAAAAAAAGAATGGTCTCCTAACAAATTCTCAATTTTAGCTTCCTCACACATTTTTTTGGCTTTTTTTCCCCCTTGGCATAGTGAAGGCTGATGGGACATTACAGGGGAGGAATGGGGTCATACATAATGAAATATACAGATTTTATGCATGCACTGTAGCTCATGCGTGTCAAAAGCACATACGCTACAGTTGCACTCATCATGTCTTATGTGCTCACATAAAATATCATGTAACCAAAATTGAACATGTTGAAAGATGATCAATCTTTATTGAACCCAGATGCCTAATGCTTTTAAGGTTTTAAAAGCATTTGTTTTGCGTTTAGCACTAACTTTTCTTGCCAGTATGTTCTTAGATGCTCTTGTGTAAAATAAGTGCACTTTAGCATACTTTTAAAAGGGTACTTATTACAGAAATAATATACTATAAAAGAATATACCTCAATGCAAACTCAACTGTATGTTATTTACAATTAAATGAAAATGTTTTATGATTTACATTCATGTTAAATGCAATTTATAATAAATGCAACCACTTAAGTACATATTTTTATGTGATATACTTCTATTGTTTTAAATATGGTTAAATTGTACCGTCAAATGCACTGACAAGCATTTATGGTAAAGTAAAATATACTTAAATGTAATTTCTATTGAAACCGGTATATCACGCATTTAAATATTTGTAATGATGATCCTGCAATTTAGTGCATTTAAAATGTATTACATTTTAATGTAATGTCAAATAACACACTACAGTTAATATTATAATCAAGGGCTTTACATGTGCTTTAGTACATTAGTCAACACAACAAAAGTGTGACAAAAGATTATTAAAACATGATTCAAAATGTACTTTAAAATGCTTAGTTTTACATTATTAGAAAGTGTGCTTAAGTGTACTTAAGTGTGTTAAACATAGCCATGAAAGTGTGCTCTCTTTATTTACGCATAAGTGGTGTTTTATTTAATTAAAAGTACAAGTACAGTTTTCTAGAAATATACTTTAAATATTTGAAGTACACTATAAGAGCACATTTAATACAATTAAAGTGATAGTTTGCCCCAAAATGAAAATTCACATTTACTCAAGTCTTCTTCTTCTTCTTTTGAGCACAAAATAAGATATTTTGAAGAATGTTCCCAGCAGACACCGGACGTCTATGTAACGTCAGGTTGACGTTGGACATGACGTCAGACAGACGTTGCATTTTGGTTGAAAATGAAAATCGGGTTGACGTCAATATTTGACGTCAATTTGACGTTGACTTAACATTGGATTTTGGTTACACAATCTAAAAACAACACAATATCAACATCAGCTGACGTCGGTATTGGACATCAATTTAACATTCACATTCGATGTTGAATTTACATTGGATTTTGGTCACCCGACGTCGCAACCAAAATTTTACTAAATATCAATGTCTTATGACGTTGTGTGCCTGCTGGGTTGGTAACAGTTGACGGTAGCCACTGACTTACATTGTTTGGAAAAAAATACAAGTCAATGGCTACCATCAACTGTTTGTTTACCAAAATTCTGCAAAATATCTTCTTTTGTGCTCAACAGATGAAAGAAACTTATACTGGTTTGAAACTTGAAGTTGAGTATGTGATGACAGAATTTTAATTTTTGGGTGAGGTATCCTTTTAAGAGCACTTCTTTTTCTCAAGGGTGTTCATATGACAGTTTTAAGAAACATCCTTGCATTGACAGTGCCAAAATTATTTTATTAGATATTTGAGTTTTTGTATGTCAGCCCCTTGCTGACAGCCATGATCAATCTGGGAAAAAGAGAGGAAATGATGTTCAGGATTAAAAATTCATATTCGTCTAAACATTAAATATGTAACCACAAACTACATTTGTTTCCTCGCTGTACAAGAACGCAACATCATGTGCCTGTCGGAACAACATGTCTGACTCGCTTTCGTCTAACACTGATATAGCACTGTCTACAATTCTTCACTGAAGACAGGCACACTTGCCCAGGATGAGTAGACAAACATTGTTCAACAAAAGCCCTCCATAACCCTGCTTATTATCCTATCATTCCTCCCTTTTGTCCAGGACTCAGTTTCAGAGAATGTAGTGTGAGAATAAAAGGGGCAATGGCAAAGGTCATTGTTTGTGTGGTTACAACTAGTTGGATGACCCTTTAGTTAAATGCACAAAACACTGCTGTTCAGGTTCTGCATTCACATTCGTAACACCCCTCTAGCTCGTTTATGCATATAAAGGCCCATTGTCTGTCTGTAAGTGAGGCTGATCACAATCTTGTGTTGTTTGATTTCAAGTAGGAGGTGCTGGGGAATCAAGTAGGA
This sequence comes from Sinocyclocheilus anshuiensis, assembly GCF_001515605.1. NCBI lineage: Eukaryota > Metazoa > Chordata > Actinopteri > Cypriniformes > Cyprinidae > Sinocyclocheilus > Sinocyclocheilus anshuiensis. Next base: position 1,520,270 of record NW_015554147.1, read on the forward strand.
GGTGCTGATCAGCTGCTGTAGGTGTGAACGGTTTATGACATTTGTAGCAGGCTAGCACTGTATATATTTCTTATCCTCTTGTGAAAAAAGAAGTGCACTAGCATAAAATAGTATAAATTATGGAAATAATATACTTTAAAAGAGTATACTTACGTGCAAACGGCAATGTTTTTGGACACTTAATTGCATGTTATTTACAATTGAATGAAAATGTAGAATAGTCTACATTTATTATAGCTTTATAGTTTTTTATTAAATGCATTTAGTTGAACTTAAGAGTACTTTTTGACCCACTTAAGTATATATTCATATAAAAATTCATAATTACTTCTATTGATTGAATTATGGTCAAAGTGTACTGTTGAATATACTTATAAGTATTTATGGTAAACTAAAATATACTTTAATGTAATTTCTATTGAAACTTGAATAAATATATTGTAATTACACATTTGTAATTATGAAATTGCAATTTAGCAAATTTAAAATGCATTAACTTTAAATGTAATATTAAATAAGACACTACAATTAAAATATAAGCAAGTGCTTTACATGTGCTTTAGTATGTTAGCCAACACATCTGTAATGTGGGGTTTGGGTTTTGTTTCTTGTTCATGTTTTCATGTCTTTTATTTTGGAGTTTAATCATGGTT
>NW_015554147.1:1520940-1521229 GCF_001515605.1 Sinocyclocheilus anshuiensis
GTTGGATCACTGTAAATAAACTGCACTTGGGTTCTCACTTACGCTCGCCTTCAGTGGATGATTCGTTACAGAATCAAAATAAGTGTACTTTATAAAGGCATGACAAAAGTTTATTAAAATGATTTAAAATATACTTTAAAGTAAACATTTTTATTTGACATTATTACACTTTTTTTTAAAGTGCACTTAAGTGTTATTTAATTAATATGATGTTTATTATATTAACTTAAAGGGGTCATATGATGCTATTTTAAAGATCATTATTTGGTGTATTTGGTGTAACAGAATA
>NW_015554147.1:1521474-1523903 GCF_001515605.1 Sinocyclocheilus anshuiensis
GTTGTGCTGTTCTGTTGTAAATAAATCTTAACCAATGATTCCTAATTGCATCTACTTCCGGAAGGCCAAATAAAGTGCTTTTGCTTTCGCACTGAAACACAGCGTCTCCCTGACATGACTGCATCAACACTACTGCTGTTCCTGAAACCACGCCTTCTTTCTTGGCGTGCACATTTGAGTGGCATTATGCTAATATTTCCACAGTGACATAAACATGTGGGGGCGTGTTAGAACGAGCCATTTTAGGTAGGCGTGGTTGACTCTTAACTTTTATAAAGAATATCTCTTTGGATTTGAGACTTTAGTCTTTGCAACTTTACAGATCTTCTTTATGCACCAAGAGCTTGTAACACTTCAAAGAGAAAGGAAAACTTGAAATCGCATCATATGACCCCTTTAAGTTAACTTAAACTTAAGTTTAATATTAACTTAAGTTTACTTAATTAATATTATATTGTCTGCAAGTACAGTTCCTTAAAAATACATTTGAGGTACAATACAAATGCACATTCAATACAATTAAGCACATTTATTTTTCATAAGAGAGAGCTTCGTTTTAGCACAACAATTTGCAGCCTACTTCATATTAGCGTATTTCTGAAGCACATCCACTTGATTAAATGTTTAGCAAGACAAAAAGTGTGTGATGAAGCCCCCTAGGCCCTTTTTCCATTTGGGTACAATCACAGGTCCGCAGTCAGAGTGTCTCATACCCCACAATGCACCAAATTGCAGCTATAATAAGCCACATTCATTGGTTTTCTCCACATGTGAAGGCAGATGAATGAGAATAGAGAATATGACTGTCCTGGGGGATGAGGAGCGTGGCCCAGCTCCTGCAGTGAGGTCCCAAAGGACGCGGTGGAGGGTTATCAACAAGCCTCAGTGCCAAAATCTCTCCGCACAGAGAGAGCTCCCCGGAGTCTTGGGAAAAAGCATGCAGTGTGCCTATTGTTAAGGCTGTTCCATAATGTTATCTGATATTTGTGCGCTATTGCTTTTCTTTTTATCGCCATTGTGAAATATACAAATAAATGTGTCACGAACTGCTCGCAGAATGTCCTTACTGTCATGTCAAAACTATTTGTATAGTGCTTTTCACAATAGACATTGTTTCACAGCAGCTTTACAAGCAATCAAGCATTTGAGATTTGCTATATTATGTATCAATGATATAATACATATCTAATTTTATATAAAGGGCTTTACGATTATACAGTTTACATTTTTGCAATGATATAAAGTCACACAGCCATGATTTTCTAAATAGAATCTACAGCTTTACATGTTATGCTATGCGATCGCCGCAATTTTGCCAAGTAAGACATGTTCCTGGATCAACATCTTTTGTTGATCCTGGATCAACATTACTGTCAAAAAATATAGATCTAACTCAATCCCTACCCCTAAACCTAACCCTACCCATAATTTATTCCTAAAATGAGAGGGAAATGATAGGTGATTAACAAGGGTGTAGAAGCATCAAACCCTGATTGTAAGCCTAAAACTGACATTTCTTGAAAACTTATCCCTCAATTCTAATTGGTTGATTGGTATGTTGTTCCAGGATCAACAAGGATGCTGATCCAGGAACACGACGTACTTGGTGAAATCACGTTCAACAGTTGAGATATAGTATATATCGCTTTACATGAGTGTATTGCATGTATGCAAATAATTTGGATATAATATGAATCGTCTCTAGGTTACGTATGTAACCATGGTTCCCCGAGGGAACGAGACGCTGCATCGAAGTCGCTTTGGGAACGCCCTTGCGTGACCGCGTTCTGAAGCACATGTCAAATCAGTCCAATGGAGTAGCGAGACGTCACGAGCGGGGTGACGTAAGCACCAGAAAGTATAAAAGCGCATCCGGCAGAGCGCAAACCAGCTTCGATGAAGTAGCGCCTGGAGGGATACAGGGAGTATGGCAAAGAGACGCAGCGTCTCGTTCCCTCGGGGAACCATGGTTACATACGTAACCTAGAGACGTTCCCCTTCAGGAACTCGAGCTGCGTCGAAGTCGCTTTGGGAACGAGAATACCCACTGCGCCATACTACCAAGTCCCTGCCTGTGTGTGTATCTTGCGAGCACATCACGAAGAGAGAACTTGGGAACCTGGGGTAGATGCCAGGTCTAGGTTGTAAAAACGGACAAAAGTGTGCGGAGAGGACCAGCCCGGCGCAGCACAAATGTCCTGCAAGGCCACACCCAAGTTGAAAGCCTTGGAGGCCGCCATACTCCTGGTCGAGTGCGCTCTGACCCCCATAGGTGACGGGAGGCCAGAGGACTCGAAGGCTAGTGAGATGGCCTCGACCACCCACCTACTCATAGTCTGCTTGGTCGCCGGAGATTCTTTCTTTGGCGGACCAAAAACAAACAAATAGCTGATCTGCCTTACGCCACGGGGCAGCTCTGTGTGCGTAAG
>NW_015554147.1:1524987-1533758 GCF_001515605.1 Sinocyclocheilus anshuiensis
GTGGATCTAGCGGGTGAGGACCGAGAAAAGGACGAGCCCATCTCAGATCCCTCCGCTAAATCCACTTGCGATCCCCGTGACAACAGTCTGCGCTGTGCCTCGGCAACAGCGGGACCGCTGCCAGTGGGATTGCGAGCCTGGCCGCTCTCATCCAACACGGCCAGCCGAGAGCGGAGCGTGCTCAGCGAGAGCAACTCGCAGTCATGACAATCAGCTCCCTCGAGAGCTGACCATGCATGCTCCGCTCCTAAACAAACAACACACAGATTGTGTGTATCCCCCGCCACCAGATATCGTGGGCAGGGAGGAACACAGCGTTTGTAATGCCGTTCGCTCGCCATAGACTTTTCATGATTGTTTTTTATATATGCTTGTGCAGACATGACAACAGTAAATAGACAGACACATACACAAAGCGCTACTGAAGAGCAGAAGCTGGTTTGCGCTCTGCTGGATGCGCTTTTATACTTTCTGGTGCTTATGTCACCCTGCTCGTGATGTCTCGCTGCTCCATTGGACTGATTTGACACGTGCTTCAGAACGCGGTCACGCAAGGGCGTTCCCAAAGCGACTTCGACGCAGCTCGAGTTCCTGAAGGGGAACCAACAATATAGTATATGGAGCTGTGCAATAATACAGTTTTTGTCATGACAACTCTCTGAAAGTTTAGCATGGTAATATACATGGCAATATTAATATGTTTGGTCTTGGCGGAATAGATCTGCCAACACATCCACAGACATGCTGCTGTGAGCATGTACTGCTGCTGTACATGTAACATACATGAAATTACCCCTACATATATAACATACATTAAATCACCCCATAACAGATCTATACAGGTGGAGCTGGGGAAGGTGGAGGGTTTCTGAAGCACGCTGCAACTGCTGCAGCAAGCACTAACCAAGTATTTGAATGTTGAGCAGCAAGCTCATTGGCTGCTGATGTGAAAAGAACCCAATTAGCTGCACCATGTGAATAATGATGTGATTATATCAGATTGAGTTCTAGTTCCATTTAGAGTTTCATGTATTTACATTTTTGCTACGATAAAAACAATATTTGCTCTATTGTATATATTGTTTTACATGTATATATTGCTTTACCTGTATGTATACAGGTAAAGTAAGATGTACTATATGTCTAACTTTTAATATATCGCTGGGCAATAATATAGTTAACATTTCGCAACAATACAAGGAGTTGAGATTTACGCCCTGTACATGAGTGTACTATACCTATGTGGATAAAGTTGGACATGCTTATATATCCAACTTTATATAAAGAGCTGCACAATTATATAGTTACATTTTTTGAGTTGAAATAATAAAAAATAATCAGACAGTTGAGATTTACACATAGTATATATTGCTTTACGTGTAATGTATAATATACAGTATATACAACTTTATATGTAGAGCTGTGCGATAATACATTTGACATTTCTTTGTGACAATGCAAGCAATCAAGCAGTTGAGATTTGCTATGTACTGTAGTATATATATCGTCCTACACAATTATTTGTGTATAAAACATTATATATCCAGCTTTATATAAAGAGCTGGGTGAAATATCGTTACATTTTGTGGCAAAAAAAGTTGGAATTTGATATAGAATATATCACTTTACTTGAGTGTATTTTATATATGTGAATAAAGTTGGATATATGTCCAACTTTATATGAAAGCTGTGCAATAATACAGTTGATATTTTTGCGACAATATAAACAATCACTGATATTATATATACAATTATAGTCTATATAGTAGACTATTTATAGTTTTATGTGAGTGTACTTTTTGTATGCAGGTAATGTAGGATGTACTTTATATCCAACTTTAAATATATCACTAGAGGATAATATAGTTATATTTTTTAATGATATAACATTCAAGCAGTTAAGATTTGCCATATAGTACATATCACTTAACGACAGCGTGCTGTATTTATCTGGGTAAGATTGGATATTCTTATAGTAGCTGTATAATCATTATGTGGTGATGTGTCTGTCTAATGGGCTGTTTGGAATGGCTGGTCTTTTACCCACAATCCCCCATGGTCTTTTGCTTGCCAGCTGAACTCCGCTACTTCTCCTGCCTGGAGACTGTGTGACGGATCACACAGGGCCGGATCCTTGGAAGTGTGGGATTTACTGCTGACTAAGGACTCGTTTGACGAACTGAGTGGGTGGAGGAAAGAAAATGAGGGGTAAAAAGGGAAGATATTGTTAAAGATTCAGTAAGGTCAGTTGCCTTGCTGTGTGTGTGTGTGTGTGTGTGAGAGAGAGAGAGAGAGAGAGAGAGAGAGAGAGAGAGAGAGAGAGCGGGAGGGAGGCTTGCCAGCTGAACTCCGCTACTTCTCCTGCCTGGAGACTGTGTGACGGATCACACAGGGCCGGATCCTTGGAAGTGTGGGATTTACTGCTGACTAAGGACTCGTTTGACGAACTGAGTGGGTGGAGGAAAGAAAATGAGGGGTAAAAAGGGAAGATATTGTTAAAGATTCAGTAAGGTCAGTTGCCTTGCTGTGTGTGTGTGTGTGTGTGTGTGAGAGAGAGAGAGAGAGAGAGAGAGAGAGAGAGAGAGAGATACAGGGTGACACAAACATCTGAGGATGTGAGACTTCCTGTCAACCAGCATCATGTGTCCAATTGGTCAGTTATGATGGTCATGCAAACATAATATCAGCAAATTAAAAATAATAATAATAATAATAAATCAGTTGCCCCGTTCACGCTGTGCTTGTTTTTCATTGTAATTGTGTTTATGGATGCATTAGTACCACTTGCCTGTTAATGGAACATTACCTGATAATTCATCCTGTTGTCTTTTTCCTTGAGAGGTGTGATGTGTGTTAAAAAATGAGCTGTTAGTAAAAGCCGTGGCATAGGACGCTGCTGTGTTTATCAACTACATTCACACCTTGTGTACAAATATAAGGATATGGGATCTACTTTATAAAACAGACCCTCCATCTCTGTCTCAAATGCAGTGGAAAAGAGTGTGGCTATATTTGGAAATGGAATACTAGTAGTATATACTAGCGTGTGTACTGTGTACTGTCTACTATTTTTTAAATGTGTGTGAAACAGGGTCACCGCAGGCCACAGGAATTGTGATATGGCCTAATGGGATTATGAAACTTAAAAGGGCAATGATTTAATTAAATTAAAAAAAGTTTTTAAAAAGTTAAAAAGTTAAAACTCTGCACTGTTGTGCGTACTATAGGCTTGTAGTTTCAGAGTAGTTCACATTTATGCTAATCGATTGCTTATGATCTACTTCTGATGAATTATGGCAGTGTTTACTTTATGGTGTTTATATGTTATAGATGGTTATAAGAATGCATATTTTATTCCCCTCATCTTTTTGAATGAGTAGCTGGAAGTAGTAAAGCATTGACATTTCAAAATAAGTGTTCTGGTCTATTCTGGGCTTGTTTCTAATTAAAAGTCCCACATTGTGTAAAGTCTTTTTTTCTGGATATTATTGGCATTTTTATATTTAATTAAGTGTAAACTCTTGTAGCTTCCCTCTGGGACGCCGCATGACAGTAAGGAAAGACTAAGAGCATTATTTAACAGATTTTAGATTTTACTAGTATTGGCACAGTAGTTTTTTTATTCTCATTCTTTAAATACATTATTATCATATCAGCAAAATCCTATATGATCAACATCTAATTCATATGTATTTATACATAAATCAATTTCTCTCTCTCTCTATATATGTATATATATTTCTCAACAGTGTTATTAAGGTAAGACATGTGCACTGGAAAACACACCTTTTTCAGTTTGTGTAGAAGGTACAGCAAAAGTACTTTCCATATTCTAGTTAAGGATTATTATTATTATTAATTAAAAAATAATGGAGATCTGTTGGAAGTTGTATTTGCGAACTTTGAAGTGTTGCTAATACAACTCATTTTGTGCTCTCTAGACATTTAAACTTTGTGAAAATATTGACCTATTGTGTTCCTTTCAATTTGGTCCTTAAATCTTCTGTACTTGCTCTTAAAAAGGTCTTTAACAATTCTTATATCTACCTACATAAAACCTGCAGAAACCCTGTCTGAGTATTTTAAATGTGCAGTGATCCCATGTGAGATACATGATTTATTTTGTGATTGTATGGGTTTGTTCTGTATGGACATACAGTATTTACATCCTTAAAAAAGGTTGTAGAAAGTCCTACATTCGAGTTAAATTCTGCAGATACCCTGGAAGCAGGATGCATTTTGCAACATTTTCCAGAATTTCCATTCTGTGCACAGTATACATACTGAATGCAAAAATAGGAGTAGTTTGGTAGGAAACGATTTGTATGTGTGGCAGTACTTGAGAGGCCAGAGGTCTGTTTCAACTACATCATAAAGACCCTCATACACTTCAATCAACCTCTTAGCAGGTACAAATCTTAAAGGGATAGTTACAATAATTACAATTCTGTCATTAATTACTCACCCTCATGTCGTTTTCAAACCTGCCTGTGTCAGCTGCATCACTCCGGATCCTACGTTGTTGTGATTTGATCTGAACGGAAACCGCGTATCTGTGTGATGCAGCTGACACAGAACAGCATACGTTGTTTACGTCCAGTGGATATTCTCCAAAATGGCACCAGGGTGATGCGGAGGAGACGAATTGTTGAATAAAGTCGTTTTTTTTTCTTTCACCCAAAAATGAAAATTCTGTCATTAATTACTCACCCTCATGTTGTTCTATACCTGTAAGACCTTAGTTCATGTTCAGAACACAAATTAAGATATTTTTGAGAGCAAAAATATAATAGAATAGAATAGAATAGAATAGAATCTGAGAGTTGTCTGACTCTGCATAGACAGCAATACAACTGAAATGTTCCCAAGTCCAGAAACGTAGCAAGGAGATCTGTAAAATAATCTGCTCTCAGATTCCATCAAAAATATCTTAATTTGTGTTCCGAAGATGAACGGAGGTCTTACGTGTTTGAAACGACACAAGGGTGAGTAATTAATGACAGAATTTTCATTTTTGGGTGAACTATCCCTTTAATGTGCTGGTGTGCATGTGTTTGTGATACTATTAATTTCTTGTTCTAAATTATTCCTTTTCCATTTTGCCTAGCTCTTTGGGAGAAGTGCTGGGGGTGTGTTTTGGACGGAAGGGAAATTTTTTTTTTTTTTTGGGTCTGTTCTGTATGTTTGTGTGTTTTCCGTTGAAGCTGTCTGTCTGGTTGCTGAAATATGGAAGGTTTTTATCTACCTCCAGGGATTTAGATGCTCCTGCTACTTCAGTGAGCTTTAGTCCACTGGGTTTTTCATCGTCTAAATCGGATTCATTCACAAAGCACCTTGTCCTACAGATTTCCTTTCATTTAAAGCCGAGAAACAGTCAATAAGGCAACCTGAGTGACAGTTACCCGAGTTATGTGTTGTATGACTATTAGAATTCAGAATAACACAGCAGATACTGACCTTTACATTCACAGACACACCTCAGCTGTCACTGTTTAATGCCTTAACGGCACAGTGAACTTTATTCAAGCTCCCAGCACTATGCAGCCATTTGAGTTTTAGTACTGTGTCATAAAACTGCATCGACTCTGGATGGACGATGGCGCCTTTTGGTTTTTTAATCCTTATGGGCCAAATCAATGTCTTTTGTTACTGCCTCTTATCAGTTTGGGTGCAGAAGTCGGTCGTGCGGCGGTAAGGTTTTGGAGGGGGGTTTGCAGCCCTGCCTATGGTCTGAATGAATGTGAAGTGAGAGGTCAGGGGGTTCTCTATTAAAAGAGCGATAAAACTCAATAATCTTCCCATTGGAGTGCAGTATGGCCACAGGCTAAACTCAGAAAGGCAGCGTAATTAACTCTAAGCAGCCTTCACAACTGCATAGATCTCTTTAAAGAGAGGAACTAAAAGGCTGTTGGGCGCTGATCTGATTTTGCCATTGGGACCTGATGGAATTGCGCTCGGGAGGTATGAGAGAATTTGAAAGTGTGGGGAGGCAGAGGAAGTGGGAGAGAGGCAATTATGATTTCTGCAGGATTGGGACTAAAATGCTGACAATGAAATGAGCAGACTCCAGTCACTTGCATTTAGCTTCGAATTGTGAGAGAAACAAACATTCATCAAGAGGCGTGATAGACGGAGTGTGGAAGCTGAGAGGTGCCAACTAGGTTTTATTACGGCCGTTTATACGGAACGTTTTGATGTAATTATTTTGGTTAATTTTGCCTCTCTGTGCAAAGTTAATTTACTAGAGATTTCTTTCATGCCTGAAGGAAAGACAATTTTGCTGATAGATTTGTTTTGCAGCATAGAATATTGTTTATAGCTTCTCAAAACTGGTTATTATCTGGTCAAAGATGGTCATTACTTGTTCAATAGTTTGTTTTGGCTACCAGTTTAAGTGGGTTTTATGAGCAGGGGAATCACTAACAAGATCTTTGTAATATCACTCCTAGACAGCATGAGATAAACAGATGCCAAATGGAGTCTCTGTTTCTCAGATGTTTCTCCTGAGAAAAAGACATCAGCAATCTTGTATTTATCTTCTCTAGAGTTTAAGAAGAGAAATGCAAAAAGTTGCTATTATATGAAATTCTTACTATATCTAATTATTTTGGCTGTTCTATCCACGTTACTTTTATACCACTGAAAACAATTTGGAGTTGGATTTACTGTAAAGTGCCCTTATTATGACATTTTTAAGGTTCCTAATTTTGTTTTCCTCCTACAATAGGTTAACATGCATGCAAGGTCAAAAACAGCTTTTGTTTTCTCAAAATATACATTTAATATCACCTAATTTCCCAACGATTCTCAAACGATTTGTTCGAAGCAGTTCCTAAGATTCAGTCTCTCTAAACCCCTCCTTTCCGTGAGCCTACTCTGCTTTGATTGGTCAGATGGCACAATTGTGATTGGTCTACCGCGTACAGCACATGTCGGGAACGATACGCTTATTGCCATAGCTCTGTATTTTGAACGCCCGATAGAAAATATAAACATTTCTTATTTATCATACTTACAGGTTGTGATTCAGTGGAGCCAGCTGGTCCAAATAAAGTGAGGCATCTTTCAAGTGCAAGCGTTTTTTGAATAGTGCATTGAATTCCCCAAGATTAAAACAAATTTATTTTCAGTGTAGGACACAGTGTCTTCTCCACATGATGCTAACAACACGAACAAGCTACAGTGTTTGAGGGCGGGTCAAGTTGTTCGCGACTGGCCAACGTTGAACATAGGCGGGCATTATGCAAATGTGTTACCATGTGACGTGTAGCCGTCACGGAAATGGGATTCAAATTACTGATGACTCGTTCGGGCCAATCTTCAGAGTTCAGAGTCGATTCTTTCTTTTGGGTCCTTAACATAACTGACTTGTCACAAGCTGATTGGTTCATGTTCATGCATACACAGCCAATGAACTTGCTGCTTTACATTTAAATGGCTGATTAGCATTCGCTTGAGCATTGCAGCGCACTTTCAGAGTTCCTCTGAAACCCTCCACCTTCCCCAGCTCCACCTGTATAGATCTGCTACGGGTTATTTTATATGATATTTGTGGAGCAGCAGTATGTCTTAAATACTCACATCACCATATCGGCTTATGTATTGGCAGTAACAAGTTCCTGTACTTGCTTGCAGCAGCAGCAGCAGCAGCAATAATCTACAAATACAGCAATAACCAACAGCAGCAGCAGCAGCAGCGTAGCAGATCTATTCCGCCAAAACCAAATACATTAACATTGTCATATCCATTACCATGCTAAACTCTTCCGAGAGTTCTCATGAAAGAACTTTATCATGCACTTTCGGCTTTACAACTTTGCAGATTGTTCACATTCACATACAGCTACATTACATGCATGAAAGGCAATATTCAAAATGGCATAATAGGGGCACTTTAAAACAATTTTTACTTAGTAATTGCTAGTAATTTTCACAAATAGTTGCAAATAAATGAATAGTAACACATTGAATTAAAAGTGACATTTTTAAGTAGAAAGACTGAAATATAATTTTCTTGTAAAACACTAAAAAGTAAAATAATTTCAACAGTGCACTATGCACTTACTTATGTATGCTATATATCTTGCTTGTGTCTATAGAAACATTTGAAACAAAGTTTAGGAAACATAAGCAACACTCCAATGTTCCACTGGATGATGTCTACTCTAATTCTTGGTAACACTTTATTTTGATAGTCCACTTTAGATTGATTCTGCTGAGTATACTACAATGCAACTACATGTCAACTAGCAGAGCCTTTTTAGCAAAAAATGAAGTAAATATTAAGTCTTCTCTTCTAACCAGTTTGTAAGATGTGAGACATAAATATGATGTGAGACAAAAAACATACACACGTCTGTATGATGTAAAACATATGTAAACATGCATGTCACTGTGCAAGTGTGCAAGGTATTTTTGAATCTTATTGAAAAAATAGCGAGATTCAAGGGTTTACATGAATTCGTAATTTTTTCTGATGATCGGATAATTTCAGGTCTGCACCAACCATTTCATTTTGATTGAAATTTCATTCAGATCAAGATCATCTATCCAATTATAAACAATTTATTTGAGTGCATGTAAACGTAGATTGTCATTGCATCTCCTTTTACTCCACCATAACGCAAGTCTTTATATACAAAATATCTGTATAAGAGAGCTGGCCTCTGTTAAAATGCAATTAAAATCACATTTGAATTTCCTAAATCCCAGTTTTAATATTCTACAGTGCTAATACAATTAAACCCCCCCCCCCCCCCCCCACAAAAAAT
>NW_015554147.1:1533834-1553228 GCF_001515605.1 Sinocyclocheilus anshuiensis
AGAATGCATTTTTTTAAATACACCAACATTCAATAAATAATTACATTTATTAATAAGAATAATCATAACAAACACTTATTCATCCAAGTAAATCAATAGAAACCACTGATCAGATATCATTAATGATCAGGATCGTTAGCTTAGCTGTAGGCTGCCTATGGTTGCAACAGAGCACACTGATATAAAATTCAACTGATCACAGATGTGTGTATATCGGCTATTTTATAACAGCATTGAAGGTGCCTTGTGCAATCAGATTTTACAGCTCAGATATATATTTTCTTCCATCATCAAAGCACAGCGAGATGTTGTAGGCCAGATTTCAGGTGAAATCAGGATTAAAAATCTTTTTAAATTACAGAAAATTGATATTCTCTATACTGTTCCTGAGAACTGAGTTTCACACAGAGCAATGTCACCTTCATCTGCTTGTGATGTTATTTCAAAAGGAAATATGGGGGATGGCTCATGTTCATTCCACTTCAAAAATGTTCAGATGCTTTCATTGATGACAATATTCCATAATAAGTGCACGGAGGTCTTGACAAAATGGCAGAAAACTTCTGTTTACCCCCAAGCTCAGTTGTACCTTTTGCGCTACTGATCTTCATTATTTCAGTATTTTTTATGCCTTGCAGGATAAAGTCATGACAGTCATTTCAGGGGTGGTGTAGGCTGCTGCTTTGGCACATCTCTTCATTGAGTTTTGTCGTGAATCGCATTAGTGCCGTGGGAAGATAAAGCCATGTAATGGTGCATAAAGCGATGCAGATACGTTCATTAACCCGAGGGTCAGTCTTGAAAAGAGAACAGCCCGTTATCTAATAATGGTATTATTGTTCTACTTGAAGGCCGGGGCTGTCATTTGTTGTTTAGCATTATTCACGGGAGCATTTTTTTTGTTGTTGTCGTCTTTCTTTTCATGCAATTTCCTTCCATCGCAGCTGCAAATAGCAGGGGCTAATTCAAAGAAACGTAAGGGGTGTTCAAGCCATGATATGTTGTAATTATCTCACATTCATTATTACTCATTTATAATCTGAATATTATAGTTCTGTTATAAAATCGTAGCAAGAATCCTTGCTGTCTACCTACAGCACAGTACATACTGTAGGCAACTGCCTTTTGAGGGTCAGTTTAAACAGGATTTGTTCTTTAAAAATGGCTAGACGGAGCACAATGGTTTTGAATATAAGGCGTTGGTAGGCATATTGACCCTTGTGAAAAAGAATTGCACTTCATTGTATTGAATGTAAACTTGTAATGTACTTCAAATCTTAAAAGTATAGAGATACTTTTAAGTAGATAATATATTAAAGAAATTAAAGGCCATTACATGTAGTTAAAGATTGGTTTCTTTGTGAAGGTTTCTTAGTCATCATTACTGTGGAGCCTAACTGGAACAGCTTTAGCATTCGATGTATGCCTAGTTATCTTAAAATGCTAAGGTAGGCAGCTCATTAGGTTTTGGAACAAAGCTAAAGTTATCCAGTGAGGAAGAGCCCTGAGGAACCAAGAAGTTGTTGTAGTTCCCAGCTATTTAGTTAGCTTAGTGGCAGGCCAGCTTATCTGATTAGAGTCTGTTTGCCTGACCTCTGCCTCTCTAATGTATTCCACACTGAGATGTCTTGGATTGAGAGCATGTGTTGGCATAATATGGGGCAGAGCTGTGTGACACACACACACACACACACACACACCAGCTGCTGGAGTTTCATTTGCCATGGCAACTCGTTGATTGACTTAAGATTGATTTGATGGATAGGAGCAGTTATGGTAGGTCACTAACAGAATCAGGTCTTTTGATTGGATGATAGACTGCTTCGTTCAATGCTGATGACTGGAGATTAGACCCCGGCATGCCACTGTATGCATACCTGGAATGGTTCTCCAGAGCAATGCATGAAATTGTCTCCCTATTTGTGTTTTTTTTTCTTCTACTTTGTCTGCCCTTATCTGCATGCACTATACAATTCAAAAAGTTTTTTTTTTTTTAATAATTTAATACGTTATTATTTCAGCAAGGATGCATTAAACTGATCAAAAGTGACAGTAAAGGCATTTCATATAAAAAAATAAAAAAATAATAATAATACAAAGCTGCACAACTATTTTCAACACTGATAATAATAATAAATGTTTATTAAGCAGCAAATCAAGTCAAGTTGTCACCTTTATTTATATTGCGCTTTATACAATACAGATTGTGTCAAAGCAGCTTTATAGTGTTAAATAGGAAAATGTGTGCTGATAAATCAAGAGGACAATAGAAAACTTTTATCAGTTAAAGTCAGTTCATTGTTGATTCAGTAATGTCATCGTCCAGCTCAGTTCAGTTCTCTTACAAAAGTGTCTCTGCAGTCAAGTCGGCAATGTTGCCAGAAATTGTGTCATCAACTAGGCAAGCCAAAGGCGACAGTGGCAAGGAACCAAAACTCCATTGGTGACAGAAATGGAGAAAAAAAAACCTTTGGAGAAACCAGGCTCAGTCGGGGGACCAATTCTCCTCTGGCCAGATGAAACCAGCATGGTGTGGTTTGATTCCAGGCTGCAATGCACGTCAGATTGAGCAGAGGACTCTTCTGGTTCTCGTGGTCTTGAGCCGATGGCCGACGAGGCCTTCACAGGGGATCTGTCTCTAGGGTTCATCTAGTTAACACGGTCTCCGCTGAATTTCAGGTCGTCACTAGGTGCTGATCCACCATCTGGACTGGATACGGACTGGATCCAGGTGACTGCAGTGACCATCTGATCTAGATATGGACTGGATCTAGGTGGCTACGGTGACCTCAAAATAAGAATAAAACCGACTAATATTAGCTTAGATGCCATTCTTCTTACGATGTAACAAGTACATCGGGTGTTATGGGAAGTGTTCCCAGTTCCGGTTGACGTAATTAATGCAGCCTAACAATCCTTTAACGGATTTGAATTATAGAAAAGTGATTGTGTGTTATGTGTATGCCAGGTTAAAGAGATGGGTCTTTAATATAGATTTAAACTGACAGAGTGTGTCTGCCTCACAAACAATGCTAGGTAGATTGTTCCAGATTATGTGCGCTAAATAGGAAAAGGATCTGCTGCCCGCAGTTGATTTTGAAATTCTAGGTATTATCAAATACCCAGAGTTTTGAGATCGCAGTGTACGTGAAGGACTATAATGTGATAAGAGCTCGTTCAAGTACTGAGGTGCTAAACCATTCAGGGCTTTATAAGTAATTAGCAAGATTTTAAAATGCATATGATGTTTAATAGGGAGCCAGTGCAGAGTTGACAGAACTGGGCTGATATGGTCATACTTCCACCAGCTGGAGTTTGTTTATTAAGTGCTCAGAGCAACCACCCAATAAAGCATTACAATAATTTAACCTTGAGGTCATGAACGCATGAATTAAAATTTCTCCATTTGACATTGAGAGCATAGGTCGTAATTTTGATATATTTTAAGATAGAAAAATGCTGTTTTATAAATGCTAGAAACATGACTTTCAAAGGAAAGGTTGCTATCAAATAGCACACCTAGGTTCCTAACTGATGATGTTGATATATTTTAAGATAGAAAAATGCTGTTTTATAAATGCTAGAAACATGACTTTCAAAGGAAAGGTTGCTATCAAATAGCACACCTAGGTTCCTAAATGATGACGAAGAATTGACAGCACAGCCATCAAGTGTTAGACAGTGTTCTAGATTACATGCAGAGGATTTTGGTCCGATAATGAACACCTGTTTTTTTTCAGAATTTAGCAGTAGGAAATTACTAGTCATCCAGTTTTCTTTTTAATATCAGCTATACATTCTGTTAGTTTTGTGAATTGGTATGTTTTGTCGGACCGAGAAGAAATATAGAGCTGAGCATCATCAACATAACAGTGAAAGCTAACCATGTTTCCTGATGGTATCTCCCAAGGGTAGCATGTAAAGCGTGAAAAGCAACGGTCCTAGTACTGAGCCTTGTAGTACTCCATACTGCACTTGTGAACAATATACTTCTTCATTCACTGCTACGAATTGATGGCGGTCAGATAAGTATGATTTGAACCATGCCAATGCAATTCCACCAATGCCAACATAATTTTCTAGTCTATTCAAAAGAATGTTGTGGTCGATAGTGTTAAATGCAGCGCTAAGATCCAGTATCACTAATAGAAAGATACAACCACAATCGAATGATAAGAGCAGGTCATTTGTTACTCTGATGAGAGCCATCTCTGTACTATGATACGGACTAAATCCCGACTAGAAATCCTCACAGATGCCATTTTTCTCTAAGAAAGAACATAGTTGTAGGGAGACTACCTTTTCTAGTATCTTAGACAGAAAAGGGAGATTTGAGATCGGTCTGTAATTAACTAATTCTCCTGGATCAAGTTGTATTTTTTTTTAATGTTTTTGGAACATATCCTAATGACAATGATGAATTAATGATATTCAGAAGAGGATCTATGACTTCTGGAAGCACCTCTTTTTTTGTAGCTTAGATGGTATACAAGTTGTATTTTTTTTTAATGTTTTTGGAACATATCCTAATGACAATGATGAATTAATGATATTCAGAAGAGGATCTATGACTTCTGGAAGCACCTCTTTTTTTGTAGCTTAGATGGTATAGGTTCTAACATACATGTTGTTGGTTTAGATGATTTAACAAGTTTATACAATTCTTCCTGTCCTATAGCAGAGAATGAGTGGAATTGTTCCTCAGGGAATCTATAGTGCACTGTCTGATGCAATACTGTAGCTGATGGCTGCATGATTATAATTTTATCTCTAATAGCATCGATCTTGGTAGTAAAGTAGTTCATAAAGTCATTACTGCTGTGCTGTTAGGAAATGTCTGCACCTGCTGATGTTTTATGTTTTGTTAATTTAGCCACTGTATTGAATAAATACCTGGGGTTGTGTTTGTTTTATTCTGAAAGAGTCTAAAAGTAAGCAGATCTGGCAGTCTTTAAGGCTTTTCTGTATGTAGAAGTACTTTCCCTCCATGCAATACGAAATACGAAAAGTTTAGTTTTGTCCGAGCTGCGCTCCATTTTCCAGGCTGCTCTCTTTAGGGCACGAGTGTGCTCATTATATCATGGTGTCGGACTGTTTTCCTTAATCTTCTTTAAGCATAAAGGATGACCGTGTCTAAAGTGCTAGAAAAGAGAGAGTCAATAGTTTCTGTTACACCATCAAGTTTTTCTGAGCTATTGGATATGCTGAGGAATTGAGACAAATCTGGAAGATTATTTACAAAGCAGACTTTTGTTGTAGAAGTGATGGTTCTACCATATTTGTAACAAGGAGTTGAATTTTGCAGCTAGATAAATGTAGTATACACGAGACTAGATAATGATCTGAGATATCATCACTCTGCTGCAGAATGTCAATGCCATCGACATCAATTCCATGTGATAGTATTAAATCTAAAGTATGGTTATGACAATGAGTAGGTCCTGACTCTTGTTGTCTAACCCCAATAGAGTTTAGAATGTCTAAAAATGCTGATCCCAATGCATCTTTTTCCTTATCTACATGGATATTAAAATCGCCAACAATCAGCACATTAGAATGATTTCTGAAAGATCATGTGACCCTGAAGACTGGAGTAATGATGCTGAAAATTCAGCTTTGCCATCACATAATTAAATTACATTTTAAATTATTTTAAAATTTAAAAAGTTATTTTAAATTGTCATAATATTTCACAATATTACTGTTTTACTGTATTCTTGATAAAAATAAATGGCCATAAGTGATAGTAAGAGGCCTAGACATTTCTCACTCATTTAGGGCTTTCAAATATGACATATTATATTAAATTATATTTTCTATACCCATAGATGTATTATATACACATTTATATAAATGAAAACATAGTAATTTATATCAAATGTATTTACAAAAGTATACTGCATCACCATATCTCAAACCTTAATATGCTTAGGTTTGGTCAGTGTGTGATGATGGTCAGTCAGTCCACAACATTGTGTGTGTGTGAATGTAGCATTTGGCAGAGACACTCTTCCTCATTTTGGTAATCTCCTCAGGGCAATAGACTACCTGTCCCCCCACACTGTGGAGAGATATCGCTTCCCTCAGACTTTAATGACTCTTCCATTATTTTCCACTCTGGTCTCGTAATGACCCCTTATTATGTTGTTTGGACACAAACTGGAGTGGCAGCACTGCAATTAAGAGTCACAAAGGACTTAGAATAACCCCACAGACTACCTCAGTTTGCTGTGCACAAGCATCACAGGCCACAGACTGTCACGTCCCTCCCCAAGAACCTTGTCCTCTGATCAGAATCTTGGAATTTTGGCTGTAATTTTAAGGCTCATGTGATGTGTGTTTCACAGACCCAGGTTCAGAATGTCAGATATTCAGTTTTAATAGCATTCCTGGACTAAAGACCATCCGTCTGTTGATATAGACATTATGTTCGGCCCTATGTCTTTATGCTGTAGCATTTTGTGTCTAAATATGCCACATTAGTCAGTGCTATAACAATTGTGAAAAAAAGAACTACAATTTGCATGCTTTTAAAAAGAGTACTTGGAATATTATGTAAATAATTGTATTTAAAAGAATATACGAATATGTGACCATGACCACAAAACCAGTCATAAGGGTAAATTTTTCGAAATTGAGATTTATACATCGCCTGAAAGCTGAATAAACAAGCTTTCCATTGATGTATGGTTTGTTAGGCAATATTTGGCAGAGATACAACTATTTGAAAATCTGGAATCTGAGGGTGCAAAAAAATCAAAATACTGAGAAAATTGCCTTTAAAGTTGTCCAAATGAAGTTCTTATCAACGCATATTACTAATCAAAAATTAAGTTTTAATATATTTACAGTAGGAAATTTACAAAATATCTTCATGGATCATGATCTTTACTTAATATCCTAATGATTTTTGGCATAAAAGAAAAATCAATAATTTTGACCCATACAATGTATTTTTGGCTATTGCTACAAATATACCCCAGCGACTTAAGACTGCTTTTGTGGTCCAGGGTCACATATGTGAACTGATTGCGCTGTTTTCACACTTGAATGCATGTTATTTCCAGGTAAATGAAAATGTAGTATAGTTTGAATCAGGGATCCTCAAATCTGGCCCACGAGATCCACTTTCTGCAGAGTTTAGCTCTAACCCTAATCAAACACACCTGAGCACGCTAATCAATGTCTTCAGGATCAATAGAAAATCACAGGTATTTGAGTTTGATCAGGGTTGGAGCTAAACTCTGCAGTGCATTGGCCCTCCAGGGCAAGATTTGAGGAACCCTGGTTTAAATTTAAGTTAGCCCTCATATTGTGTTCCTGACTTTGCTCATAAATAATATATAACAACTTACCCCAAACATTGATCATTTTTGTACTTTTTTTTTTACCACCTCCTTGCACTTAAAATTGCTTGTAAATTTCTTATTATGATATATTATTACCAAATATTGGATCCAATATTTTTGTGAACTTTTTGATTTTTTTCAATTTGCATAGGTTTTAAACTGAGGTTCATAAGCTCAGATCTTTGAGGCCTATCATCAATCAGTTCCAAAGAGGAAAAAAAAGACACAAAACCTGAGCTAACTGAAAGAAAACAAGTTCACAATGAGGCCTACAACCAATCAGTTCCAAACAAAAAGAAATACAAAAAGATATTTTGAAGCCCCAAACAACATTGAACCTCATTGGCGTTCAATGTATGAATAAAACATTCTTCAAACTATATTTTGTGTATTAATTAGCTCAGCTTAACCAGCGGGACTTCCTTCAGGTCAGCTGACCAAGCTTTGCTGGTAAATAGCATTGTTAGGATAGACTAATACCAAACCAGCTCTAACCAGCCCAGCATTCCTACAGTTGCCATACTGAGCACTACGAATCCCCCTTTGATTTTTGTGCAAGTGGTCCATCTCCTCTTTCTTATACAGTCTCTGGCCTGCACGCTGATCACGCTTTCTCAGCTGGAGCGCTGAGATGTGCTATCCTCAGTTCAACAGGCTTTTGTTGTGGGTAGGAGGACACAATATGTCTCTGTATGGAGAGAAACAGTGAGAGATAAAGCCCGTTTAATTTACAGCCAAACAAGCCTGTCAGTCAGAGCTACGTGCTGAAAGGACAACTCCCGCAGAGCACAGATGCTGTATCAACTCATGATTTGTTCAACGCACGGTCCTGGGTTTGACCTTTATTTAAGTCAACCTCAATGAATATCAATAATCGTACTTGTTAAGTTGCATCCAAACAAACTGAGGTGCTTTAAAACAGCATATTTAAGCACTTGAAATGTATCTCTTGATTTTTAGGCTCCAAAAGATTTGTTTTTCAAATGTACCGTAGGTGTGTGCGGGAGCGGATACATTGAGTTCACCTTTGCACCCGAGTTACATTGTAGCCTCGTTTTATGTAATATTTTAAGTACATCAGAAGTTCCATATTTAATGTGACATATAAGGTTGAAAATCTGTCTAACAGTGTTTCTTACCTTTTGTTACAGGTTTCAGAAAGGTTGAAAGTAAAGGTTTTTCAGTGATTACTCAGTCTGTCAGCAAACACATCTCCTCTGCATCATAGAGCTTCCAGGACGCATTCTGGTGAGTCATCAGTGGAGGTTTATTTTTTTATTATCTGAAATATTATTCTGAAGGCCTTTTCCCATAGATTGTTTTGATTATATCTAGTGAAGCATCATGTTGTGCGCAGGTCTAGCATTGTGAGATTCAAATACTTTAACCCCATTGGCTGCTGACCTTTTGAAGCACAGCCAAAGATTACTGGACAATTTACATGATTATGTGGGCAGTGTTGGCATGAAAATGAACAAGATGGATGGAAACTGATCGTATGCATCTAGATACACTAAGGTTCAAACTGCCAATGGTGGATGCATTGAAAAAAATAAGATAACATTTTAGCATAGGGACCAATTCTCACTATTAACTAGTTGCTGATTAGCATGCCTATTATTAACATATTGGCTGTTTATTAGTGCTTATAAAGCACTTATTCTTCATGACCATGTTCTATATCCGTAATCCTACCAAATACCTAAACTTAACAACTACCTTACTAACTATTAATAAGAAGCAAATTAGGAGTTTATTGAGGCAAACATCATAGTTAATGGTTTGTTAATAGCAAGAATTGGACCTTAAAGTGTGATGTTCAGGCCAGGGAATATTATTAATAGTATTATTTTTTTATTCTTAAATATATATTTTTGTCCTAGTGACAAAGGGATTATTTAGCTGTTTTCCTTGCATAATTGAGATAATCAGAACAACACTGTCATTGTGTCAATCACAGAAATGCAAGATGAGCCAGTCTCTCTCTATCTGGAAAATGGCACCTGTGAATAAGAAGATCGCATTGTGCTTATTACCAACATTTTTTCCAGGAATCCTTTGAACCCAGGCTCATGAAAAATATTCCAGTGTCTGTATTTTTGCAGAAATTCTATTGCATTGCTTCTTGCATGCTAAGTGGCAGTTTAAAAGGCAACGGACCAGTGATTGGTGGTAAAAAGCATGTTAAATTTTCCTCAAAACAGATAAACATGACTGTGCCAACTTTTTATTACGCATGCACATATTGTGCCATTGCAAGTGCAATGCTGTACCAGGTGCGCTACTGAGCAAGTTTACTGCATTGGAAAAGGCAGACATACGGAGCTGGTTATGTGATGCGCATTAAAATGCATTACTTTACAAATCATGAACTATGATAAAAGTGTTTTGAGGTGATAGCATAGTACTCATGGAAGATACTGCACAACAATATGTCTTTATTAATCAATAATCTGCCCCTGTAATCAAAATTTGTGTGATAAGGAACAAAAGTTCAAAAGTGTTCATTTCAGCTAGACATTTCTTCTGATTGTTAAAGTTTTTTTTAGAAGATATACACAGTAAACAGTTTGGTTTGATTTTGTACTTCCTACAAGTTAATGGTAAGTGATTTAGTTGCCAGTTGCTAATTTTGTACGACACAATGTTAAGGCATACCTTTTTCACTTTCTGCAATCTTTCAGATCAATCGGCAAGCCTTTCCCCATTTCTAAACTCTAAAATGCTTACTCTTTTTGTAGTCTATGTTCAAGTCTTTGTGTCCACACATCTTACTTAGCAGCACAGCATGATTTGATCTGCAAAGCTTTTCATGTGGAGGTCAAAGTAGCACACGATGTTTGTGTCGAGAGATGTGTTGAAGCTCTGACATGAGTCATGCAAAAGGGCCTTAACACATACAGATGATGAAAAAAAAAATGATGCCATGTCAGTTCAGCAAATGTTAAATAAAGCCACAGTTTATTTGCCCAGAATCAAGCTCACCATCGTCCTTCCTTAAGTGGTTGTCAGGGAAACAAATCACTGTAATGCTAAAGCCCTAAACAACTCACTTACATGTTATGTTTTCCCATCTAAAGGGCAGAGATGCACACTTATATAATTTTATAACCACAAACAAACAATCCGTGCAACTGGACCATTTAAGAGGGTGCATTAGCCGAGCTCATGAAATATTGATTGTTACGCATTATTTAGTTTTATCTGTGATAATGGCTTTTGGGTGCTTTGCTATCAGGCTCTAGAGGATCTGTCAGGTCAAGCCGTAGCATCTTCTGGATTGGAGTTCATGTTACATCCGCTTTCAGGAAGAAGTGGATATCGAAATGTTGAGCGCTGATGCATTAGAAGCAGCTGACAGTTCATCTGTTGCAAATGTGGTGTTTGATTCATCAAAAGGAACACAGTGATTCTTTTTGTGCTGGAACATGACTGATGCTGACGGTTTGTGTGTAGGCAGGTTGCTAGAGAATTAGCGTGTGCTAACAGGCTGCCCTTGGCTTCGAGGAGGCTGAGAAACATTAAAGGCTCCTGAGAGGGGGCAGAGAACCCTGCTGATAAATGCAGCTTAGCATGGATTTCCATGCTGGTCCAGGTTGGTGTGTGTGGGTTAGAGCTGGTAATGGAAGATCAACCTCTGAGCAATACAAATTTTCTCTGGGAACCAGAAAGACCTCCAGAAATGACATATTTCACCAGAAAGACCATGTTGTTTACGTGTACTGTAAAACTTAGCTGGTGAAGCTGGTTTTTCTGATGAAGCTAGAAGTCTTGCTGGTTCCCGGAGGAAAGTGCACAGTGCTTGCTCTTCCATAGCTGAGGAGACTTGCAGTTATTTGTCATGCCAGTATCAACTTTGCCTCAAGTTTATATCTCAGAAATGAAAATAGTCACAACTGAGACGATATTTACATAATGTAGGCTATCAGATTTTGTTGATAGCACAACCCAGATCATATATGGTAAAAACTTTGATGTAAAAACTTTTATTTTGTGTTTTATTACTTAAAGTAAGAGTATAAAGCTATATAATTAGCATAGCTCAGATCATTTGGCGAAGACTTACTTGGAAGAATTTGATAAAAAAAATATATATATATATTGTGGAGTTCAGTCTCTGAGGAGATAGATATGAGATTTTTTTTAGGGGAAGGTTTCATTTGCTCTCCATTTATTTTTAAATTTTGTCTAGAAAAACCATGACGATAGGTAAGAAGCTTAGTAAAAACATTAGCTCACAAGTTCTTTGACGTCATATTCCAGCCTGACTTCATCCTGCTCTGACCTTTCACCTTCGTGTGTACGTCAGCAGATCCTTTTGCTCTATCACAGAATAGGCCTTCTATAAAATGGACCAGATAAATCTCCTTCAATCTCTGAGGCCTTAAGGATCAAAACAGGATATGCTCTTTTATGGTGTTTTATAGCCATTTCTAGTTGTTAAAATAACTTTTATCCCAGTCTCCCGCCGGTACACCCTGTGTTAATACTTGGTGGTGTTCTCTTTCAACGCTGAATTGGATTGCTTAGGCCTTCGGCAGCAAAACTCGGATAAGCGTGGCAGATGCAAGCGGTAAAGACTGTCCCAGGGCCGTGCTGGTGTGGAGCAGAGCTGTCTCTGACAGAATGAGAGATTGCACTAGTAGCTAGTTCAGATGAGCCTACTGGAGATCACTTTGTTTTGAAGGGCGGTGAAGAGGAGGGGAACACACTGTGATTCATGCTCCCTTAATGGAAAGCTCTCAGTGCCCTGGAGTAGACACTTCAGTACAACACACTCCCACTTTTCATCCAGAGAAAAAAAAAACTCTTTGTGCCCCCTTTAGAAGGTAGAGGAATAGGGAAAAAAATTCTGCATTTCCTCACCTGCAGGCCTCATAGACACCACATGATCTGTTGACACCCTGTTAACCCTACCTACTGAAAATAAATAGTGGCCTACAGGGATTTAGCCAAGGCTTCTGCTGTCATCCTTTATCATAATTTGTTTAAATTTATCACTGTTGGCCTAAAATGCATCTCTGATCAAATTATAGACAACAACAATATTGTATAAAATATTTTTATGCATTTGGCAGACACTTTCATCCTTGGTGTTGCTGATGCCTTCCCCAGTGCCAGCTGAGCCACAGAAATACATATTGCTGTTGTATTATTATTATTATTATTATTATTAAGAAGAATAAGAAGAATTTCTATTATTTTATTGAATTCTATTCATTTTATAGAAATAATAATAAAAACAATAACAACAACAACAAATAAAATAATAAGATAATAATAATAATAATAATGACAGAAAATGTAATAATGATAATTATAAATTCAGTATGGCTAATTAAAAAAAACTTAATTTATATACCAATAACAATAAATCAACAATATTAATTATCAATTATTACTATTATTATTATTATTATTATTATTATTATTATTATTATTAGTTAAATAAAAGCTGGATTCCAACAAAAAATAAGTGTTATAGAAAGTTGACTGAGACACCGTTGCAACTACAATGGATGAAAAATTAGGTCAGGGACCTTAACGTACAAAGAAACTTGTTTCAAGTTTTGGTCCAGTGAATTAGGTTATTTTAAAGACGACTGTAATGTCTGTTTTTGTTCTGTATTTTTTTTTTTTTGTCCTTGTATATGATTTTTTCTTCATTAGAAATCATATCATGCCCAGTAATGTATCCTCAAACACAAGATGGCATCCAAAAAAGCTTTCATATTTGGTGTTCCTGATAATGCTAACTGGCTCCTGTGAGATCCAGTAAAATCCTTCAAAATCTGAGCACGAGTGTGTGTGTGTGTGTGTTATCGACGTGTAGTGGTGAAAGAGAATTAGAGATGCTGTTTGTAAATGAGAGATGACAGTGTGAGACATGACAGCTCCTCCTCGGTTTTATTCGATTCGTATTTTTTATGTGCAAACAGACTCATGAATAATGCAAAGGAAGGTTAAATGATGTCACAGATGCAGAATAAGCTCAGTGTTTGTTATTGATATGCATGTGCTGCTTCCGTGAACGTGGGTGTGTTTACTGTCAGGGGAAGTGAGTGCATGAAGCCTCCTGCTATTTTGTGGGCTATGAAACTGGGAGACATGGATGCCTCGGCTGGATAGTGAGATCGAGAAGATTTAAAGAGAGGAGTTAGTCTCAGCAGCCAGAGAAGTGGCATCTCAGTAGATAGATAGTTAGTGAACCCAAGATCTGGGCGAAAACAATATTGGCAGTTCCCCCGCTCACAATCTGCTGTCTATTTACCAAGTTGAAGGCCAGGCTGCTTGCGCAAACTCCCAGGTTCAAAACACTTTTGTTATGTAGGAGCAGCTTTAGCTTTTCTTTGTGGAAAATTAATGCATAAGAATATAGATTAAGGTCTACTCAGGATGAGATGGAAAGTCCTCTGACCTTCGAGACTGCCGACTCATTCTATACAATAGACTTTTTAAACAGCTTGTGAATGTGTCCATCGACTTTTGCTGTGAAGCCCATGTAGTCTGATTGAATCTTGCACCACACCATCTGGGACCAGAACAAAAGATACTCTGCATAAGTGGTCATGATTAATTCTCAGAAGGTCACAGCAGATGTCCAGCAGAGCTACAGGCCTGGAAGTGAGGTGTTAGCACTGCAGACCTTTCAAAAGCCTTCACAGCCACAGTCATATTCTTTGTTCAGGTGCTGGTGGTTTGAATACCTTTCCCAGGCTGCTGTTGAGAACACCTCAGAAATCTGCCTTAGACAGCCTCAGATTAATTTTTTTTTTGCTTCGGAAATTGTAGTTCCCTATTTTTTTTCCATGACCCTGGGAGCCCTGACTAGTGGACATGAAGTCAGGAGATGAACCTTGCTTAATATGACAAAAATGTAGTTCTGTCATGACAACTCTTTGGATTGGCATGGTAATATACATGACAATGTTAATGTACTTGGTCTTGGCGGAATAGATCTGCTACGCTGCTGCTACTGTGGCAGAGCAAGTACAGAGACTTGCTACTGCCAATACATCCACTGCTGTGAGCATGTAAGAAATATTGCTGCTGCAAATATAACATAGTACATGAAATAACCCCCATATAGCATACATGAATCACCTCGTAGTAGATCTATACAGGTGGAGCTGGGGAAGGTGGAGGGTTTCTGAAACAAGTTGCAACTGCTACGGCAAGCACTAGTCTTATATTTGAATGTTGAGCAGCGAGCTCATTGGCTACCGATACAGGAAAGAACCAATCAGCTGTGCCATGTGATGATGTAATTTGGTCAGATTGAGTTAGACCTATCGGACTGCGCCATCTAGAGTTTCATGCCAGAACTCTGTATTGCCTCTACCTACATTTTTGCAAAACTTCAAAAACGTATCTAGAAATACAATTCACTGCCATTTTCAGCTGAAATGAACAATAGTGGCAGTAAAACACCAACAGCTTTTATTCATTTCCCCAGAAATTATGATTAAAGGGGCAAATTATAGATTAATAAAGACTTACATTTTCACATAGTTTCAAGCACAATATTATGTTATGACCTCAAAACACATTTTTGATATGTAATCTAATACTTTTCATGTTTGCATTACATAAAAATCTCTGTGTATGGTTTTTCTGATGTAGTAAACTTGCTTGGAAGCTCACCTGGTACAAAGCGGGTACGAGTCCCGTGAAACACAAGTAACAATAAAACAGCTCAAATACTTGAAGAAACAAGCTAAAATTACATGATTGCATCAGCAAATGTGTTTTTATCTCATGTCTGCTTTTCTTAGTACTATCAGTTAGGTTTAGGGTCGGGTTTAGGTGGTATGCTATGTTTTAATGGGAAAGAGCAATAACCTTTTAACCGCAATTCACCAGACATTTAATTTATGAACTGCCACGATACATACAACAGCCAGCATAATAAAAATGGCCAGATTCATATTCATCTGTCATTTAATGCCACTGACTGGACATTTCACATTGACAGTGTTGCGAAACGTGCAAGAAGTGACGTTATACAATTTTGCAGAAACATTGGCACAGGCACATTTATCCATGGAGCATGGGTTGGCTTTTTGATCACATTTAATTTCTGAACTGCCACCATACATACACCAGCTAACCTAATAAAACATCGCCAGATTCACATGATCTTTTTTTGGATAAAACTAATCATGCTTATAAGTGCCATTCACTGGAAACATGAAAGAAGCAACGTAATAGTATTTTGCAGAAATGTCGCCACAGGCACGTTTTTCTAATGTGCATGGATTACAGTTATTGATACTACGATGCTTCTGACCTCTTTATCCTCAAGCAGTAAGGGTTAAAGGTCAGATGTAGCTAATGAAAGGGATGTTGAGCTAATGGATGGCTTCACCACAGAAATTTCTCACACGCTCAACACCCCTCAGCTACATATGAACTTTGACCCTTTATTTGTGGGGCGTGAGAAGCTCAGGAGAATCACGGTGCCAATAACTAAAAACATACACTAATAACAACTATCTCCAACTGTCATATTGAGCGCACGTTCAGCATTTTCATCTCCATCCCTGGCAGGGTTCCCACGGTCATGGAAAAATGAGAAATAACAGGAAATTTTAAAATGGCAGTCTCCAGGCTTGGAAAGTGTATAGAAATTACTTATATCTTTAAAAAAAATTAACAATAAATGAAAATATTCAAGTTTTTTTTAAATAGGGCGATTTGTACAATGCAGATTTTAAAGCAGCTTCACAGTAATAGTATTAATGTTCTTAAATTATGAAACAAATACAATTTTAGCTTTAAAAAGGCAATAGTGTCATTATTCAGCTCAATTTACTTCAGTGTGGATTCAATTTATACACGCACACACACACACACACACACACACACACACACATATATATATATATATAGATATATACATATACATATACATATACATACATATATATGCAGTTTCTATAAAATTATTTTTTGAATATTTCAACAATCCATATCTAGTAATCATGACTGAATAACTCATGGAAAATTCTTGGAGGTTCATTACTCAAAGTGTGGGAAACCTGCGCTGGCCAATCAGCTGCTAAGTTTTTATAATACCTCCCCCCTCACCATGGCAACAAGTTTGGTAACTATGGTCAACCTTTTAAAAAGCGGCTTTCTTAATTAGTGTGATTAGTACAATTAGAGACATAGGCATAAAGAGGACGTTCTTTTCTTTATAATGAAGCCGTTAGCTTAATGTGACGGTTTGTCTCGTTTAAGAGTATAATAAGACTCTAGTGTGGACCTGTGGGTGTATGACGAGCTCATTAAGTTCACTCAGCGGAGGTAAGATGCTGTCTGTGTTATTTTATTGTTATTCTCCTGCTTCTCATCCAGTACTTTGTCAGGACTAAATAAATTGTCACTTTTCCATCAGCTTTATGTGTGTGTGCTTGCGTGTGTCAGTATCGATTATTTTCGCTCAACAGCTCATGGTCCTCAAGCAATATTCTGTTCCCACCAGCCATTGAAAATCCAAGGGAAGCAAAATGCTGCTTGTTTTGGAGACTTTTTGACCTCTTGACCCTTGTAAATCCTCTGTGGTGGGCTAGGTGTTATATTTCTTGTTGTTTTGACGTCAAAGCCCTCTGTCCTGACGGCCCTCACAAGTTTGTTCCCACTCAGACAGGAGGATTAGAGAGTGTTTTTACTGCAGTTTGGCATTGTTAACATCATTTCCTACATGACTCCATGAGTCATAAAATGTGCTGGTGTCTGTATTCCGGGGAGAGAGAAAGACTGATGAAAAGAATGTAAGTGAAATAGTGAGAAAATTCATACGGCAAGTGTCAGACAGAATGTTTTAGTGAATATAGTAGCGGACAACAGAGGAAACTCTCCAGATGATTCAGTGTTTATCCCTCACACAATGACTAAACCGGAGATTAGTCCTTAAATGCTAAGCTCTGGGTTTCTACAGCTATTATTTCTCAGTGAATTCGTCACAGAGATTGTGATATTTTGTTCACGAGGATTATAAATGTGCAGCTGTCGCAGCCGTAAACACATATGCGCCAGCGCGTTGGGTGGTGCCACTCATGCAAGTGATGCAAGTTCAGCTTGTGTCGTTTCATGATTTATGCTTTATAATGCTGGGTTCCCTCCATCATGTTCTGTTTATTCCTTACTATTTGTGAATCCCAAAATTAAAATAAATCAATAAGAAATCATATTTTGATTACTGAAAACAAATTCCTTTTTTTAAATGGTGAATTTGAATTTATTTATCTATAACTGACTTATTTTATCGCATAGTGAGAATTATGTAAATGTGCTAAACTGTAATGAAAATAAACAATAGAAAAATCTAATATTTTTGCATTGTTACATTATTTTCATGACAATTAAGCACATTTACCCTAGGCCCTGTGAAATCCATTTTATTTATTTATTCCCCCCACACACCCAAATTCCATGGGTTAAAAAAATGAATGAATTGTTTTATGAATTTAATTCATAAAACAATTAACTATTTATTTAAGTTATTAAGTGTTTTATCTTTTCAGAAATTCAGTGTATTGTTTCTAGATTCTGTGTTTTATGATTTTATAAAATTCTATTATCAAAAACAGTGGTAAATCAAATGAATGCATAAAACTTTAATTATTTAATTAAGCTTTAAAATGTAATAAAATTAAACAATTCCTTTTATTTTTTTTGACAAAATGCTGCACAATTGAGGTTTAATGTTTAAATTAAAATGTGGACAATAATGTATGATATTATCTGATATTCCCTATAAAATAATATTTGAATAAATTGTATTATTATTATTACTTTGAGAAGTACATTCTACTGTAGAATAGTAATATATTTCTGTCATAATTACTGAACTTTTACTTTATCAGGTTGTAGAATATTCCAGACTTATTACGGTGATGAGAATGTTTGAGCAAAGTTATCATCAAAATAATGTCACAATGCAAGAAAATTCAAATAATCTTAAAGATTTTCTTCTTTTGATTTTTGTATGAAGTATAAACTGAGCATGTTTTCATTAGATTCACTCAATATATTTACAAATAAAATTTAACTAAAAGGCCACAAAAAAGGTGGAACGTTAAGTAGCCACTGTGTATGGTGAAGTGAATCATCAGTTGAAGCCAGTTGTTTGTGTGTGTGTGTGTGTGTGTGTGTGTGTGTGTGTGTCTTAAACAGTTGTTACAGAAACCCAATGCTCCTCATTTTACCACACCCCTCCTCCTCATGCACAGGACTCCCCTTGGAGTGATAGATTAGTCCCATCTCCCTCCATGGTGTCTTGGTTTACTGTCACACACCTTCTCCAGTGACCTTTATTTCCTTAATGAGGAGAAAACATGAGGTGTTAACTTTTCAAACATTAATTTAACTGTCATCTTATCCTCAGTACAACTCAGGCAGGGCAAAGCAGGTGCAGGTTTATTGTCAAGGAAGAATGACCATCTCTGATAGTCAGCTAAGCAGTCTCACAATAATAATAAATAATAGTGTATGGTGCAGCTTGATATCTCAGTTGCCATTTAACCATTCAAAATGCAGCCAGTGATTGGCAGACAATTCACATGACATATGCATTGTGTGCTTTGCATTTACAGCTCCAGCTTCACACATAAGTGATGTTTACACATTGATTTCCCTCTTTAAAGGCTTAGTTCACCCAAAAACGAAAATTAGCTTGTGTTTTACTTACCCTCGAAGCATCCCAGGTGTATATGACTTTCTTCTTTCAGACGTGTTGAATCCAGTCAGAGTTATATTAAAAATTGTCTTTGATCTTTCAAGCTGTTTAATGGCACTCAGCGGGTGTTGCAGTTGAACAGTCCACAAGTCGTCAAATAAAGCTCGCGCATTGATAATCAACGTGCCGCAGACGGCTCCGGGGGATAAATAAAGGCCACTTGTAGCGAATCCATGAGTTTTTGTAAGAAAAATATCCATATTTTGAATGTAATAAACACTTTTCTCTCACTTCCGCTGACTGTCATCCACTGAAGCAGTTCCGGCGGATCACATAAGATGCGCGGCGTTGCGTGATTAGTG
>NW_015554147.1:1553395-1553772 GCF_001515605.1 Sinocyclocheilus anshuiensis
CAAGAGGAGACTGGTTTTCCTTTGCTAAAGTAAGGAAACTTTGCTTCCTTTGCTCCTATTAAACAAACTCGCGAGACTAGCATATCTCAGAGGCGCGCACGCTGCGCATACGTCATGCGCCTTCCGCCGGAACGGATCCGCTTATGATAGATAACGGAAGTGAGAGAAAAGTGTTTATTACATTTGAAATATGGATATTTTTCTTACAAAAACTCATGGATTCGCTACAGGGGGACTTTATTCATCCCCCGGAGCCATCTGCGGCACGTTTTATTATGAATGCGCCAGCTTTATTTGACGACTTGTGGACTGTTCAACTGCAACACCCGCTGAGTGCCATTAAACAGCTTGAAAGATCAAAGACAATTTTTAATATA
>NW_015554147.1:1553876-1563876 GCF_001515605.1 Sinocyclocheilus anshuiensis
TTTGATTGCAAAGATACTATTTAAACTGAGCTGGATGTTGACATCACTGAATTCAATGATGAACTGTCTTTAACTGAAAAATTTGTGTTTACTATTGTCATTTTGCATTATTGACACTATTTTCCTAATTAATGCTGTTCAGTTGCTTTGACACAATCTGTATTGTTAAAAGCGCTATATAAATAAAGGTGACTTGACTTGACTTGACTTGAGTGCCATTAAACAGCTTGAAAGATCAAAGACAATTTTTTTATATAACTCCGACTGGATTCGTCTGAAAGAAGAAAGTCATATACACCTAGGATGCTCCGAGGGTAAGTAAAACACAAGCTAATTTTCACTTTTGGGTGAACTAACCCTTTAACGATGTCTTATTTAGTATGAGATCCTCTTAAGGGGACGTAATGGGAAAAAATATGAGATTGAAAGAAAAAGTTATATTTTAATGCATTGCATTTGCTACCAATAGTGTTGCGTTCACTCAAGAAACTTGCAATAAACATGAGATGAAAGGAAAAAACTATACACTCAATAAATAAATAAAATAATAATTTTGTAAATAAAGGTTATTTGAGTATGTTTTGTTTTTGTCTTTCGACTTAAAAATTTCACATTTAATTAAAAGTGTCACATGTCATTCCATTTCTTTGCAATTATTTGTGAAATTTACTAGCAGTCTCTGAGTGAAAATAGTTTCCATTTTTTTTCAGTGTTTTTCAATGCTTTTTGCAAGAGAGCTCACAAGCTTCTCAGCGAAATGCAAGTTTTACAAGAAACGTAAAGTTTCGTGAGGCAAACGCAGAAGCACTGAAATAAAATTTTCCAGTCCCTTCTCATGTTTTTTTCTTCACCATGTCCCCTCAGGTGCTCCATAGTAATGCTTTCCCCTCAGTACTCTTTTCACTATGATGATTTCACTGTGAAACGGAGAATGTTCAACCTAGCATCCACGTAAAACCATGTAAAAAATGAACAGTGTGTTAAAACCATAGCATAAGTCATGTGAAGTGGCCTTTATACACTAATGGCCTGCAAAATAAAACCAGGAACATTTTGATTTCTATATTATCCAGTTTGTTCTTTTGGGATAGCAAATTTCTTTGAATCTTACAATGTGAGTTCACAGAAGAGATGATATGATCCATTAAGAGACCCTCCAGCTCGTCCGCTGCGATAAGAGCTTCTAATGAGAGCCTGTAGAAATCCGAATGACAAAACAAGCCATTTCATTGTCTGATAAGAATGCTTGATTACACTTGTCTGGAGCTGCCGTCTGCGAGCGCATGTGTGTGACTATCTGTGCTGCAGAATCATGTTGCTGGTCAGCGGAGAGGCGAAGCTTCCCATACTCCTGCATTCCTGCACAACCCATCTTTTGTCATGCAGCAACAGTTATTTGGAAGGTGACACCCTTCCCCCCCTCTTTCTCCTTAAGTCCATGCCAGTCATCTTTCAATAGAGAGGGAGGAATGGAGGAGGAGTGAGAGTGAATGAGCCAGTGGAGGTAAGGGAATTTAGTAAATCAGGTGTAGCAGAGGCTCAAAGAAGGGATGAAGGTGTTTCCATCATGGCAAAGTCAGCGGCGGTGGGGTAACTTTAAAAGCAATTACAATATACTTTAGAGCGTAAAGAGAGATTTGGAGAACGACAGAGCAAAAGAGAGAGGTTGAGAGGTGGCTTTGATCTGAATGTGAGAAGTAAACCTGCCGTGGCACGCTTGCAGAGATGTGGAGGGAAAGAGGGAGGAGTTTTTTTTTTCTTTTTTCCCTCTCAGACACACATGAACCAACACAGGTAGAGCAGTTCAAAGTTTGCCACTAGCGATTAATATCAGCCCAAAATCTCATGCATGCCGGGCGCTGTAACTTCATTCAGCTGTCAGACCGTCGTCAAAGCGTGCTCAAGCTGCCAGACAGAAGAAGAGAAAGTGAGAGAGAGAGAGAAGGAGAGCTGGCCTTGGCGCTGTGCAGAGGTGAAGATAAGTGTGTTCTTTCTCCCCCTTTCAGCTCACTGAATGCAGGCTTTGTGCATGTGGCTCCTTTTTCTTACTCTGTTTTTCTCCCTGGTGATAGGAGTCTGTCTTCTATTGTGGCGTGAGGTATTGTCCCACTTTTTCTTCTTTCTCTCCACTGTGTAAAAGCTGCTGTGTTTTTGTGATGTAGAGATACTTGGGCTTTACAGCACTTTACAGCAGTACTGTAAAGCGGTGTGTGTGTATGTGTGTTTGCTGTCTAATGGGTGTGTGTTTGCTGAGGTGAGGTTCTTTGTGTGTCTGAGGGGGTTGGGTTACTTTAGGCCAGGGACAGTATTATTAGATAAATCTTACAAATAATATATATGTATACTACCAGTCAAATGTTTTAATAATTGCAATTTTTTGTTTTGTTTTTGAAAGTCCCCTGTGCTCACTAAGGCTGCATTTATTTGATCAAAAATACAATAATATTGCTAAATATTATTGCAATGATTATGTGACACTGAAGACTGGAGTAATGGCTGCTAAAAATTCAGAATATCTAAAGGTGATCTGAAATGCCCCCTCATCTGTTGTTTTGTAGTTTAGATACTTTTTAAAATATAAAGGAGATTTTTGTGGAAAGACCTGTTTACTGATGAACCCTTCAGAGTTGATCAATGTTCCTTTCAGGCACTTCTGATGTGGCTTCTATGCAGGTGGAAAAATGAATGAATGGGCTAAATGAATGGACATCTCTAACTGGAGTCATTGATTTTCAGTATGAAACCGAAGCTGGGAGGAATATGCAGTGCTGATTAGTTTGCGAGACAAGGGCCACATCCTTGAAAAGTACAGAAATTTCAAGTTCATAGTGGCTCCAAATGATAATGAGTTTTCAAACATACTGAAGCCCAGAGGTTGAACATTATTTTTTTGGCTTGTTTTCTTGAGACCATGAAAAATATAAGTCATAACAAAAACATAAGATATCTTGACCAGACAAAGTCCTTGAGTAATATAAAGAAAAATAACAGTAATTCATGACTTCTAGATAACTTACTAGTAATAGACAAAACCTGAAACAGTACACTAAATATTTGCAATGTTTCAATATACACTGTATACGATATAACAGTAGTTTTAAACACACTACTGTTTAAAAGTTAGTAAAACTTTTTTTTTTTTTTTTATAGGATGCATTAAATTGATGTAGGCTATAAAGTGACAGTAAAGGCATTTATTAAATTACAAATGATTATTGTTTCAAATAAATGCTGTTCTTTTGAATGTTCTATTCATCAAAAAATCCTGAAAAAAATTTAATAAAAATATCGGTTTCCATAAAATATTAATTAATCATATCATAAAATGCGCAGTAAAACCTGTTTTCAACATTGATACTAATAAGAAATGTTTCTTGAGCAGCAAATCAGCATTTTAGAATGATTTCACCCTACCTTAAAAATGAGTCCGTTGTTTTTGATCTATATCATTATCGTCTCAAGTTAAATTTCACAGTCACCATACTCTCACAACCCTGATAACCTAATTTCACAAGGAAATTCATATTTTATAACTAATCATATTAGTCATTGTAACTAACCTTTGTTTATAAATATCTAACTTCACTCTACCGGTGACTGCCATTCATCAGATGTTGCGGAGTACATGTTGATATTTCATAATTTGTATGTTAAAGTCCTCACATTATGAACTAGATTCCACCTATTTTAATGCTGTAGTTCAACTGGTTAAGCATGGCGCTACTAATGCCAAGGTCATGGGTTTGTAGACAGATCCGCTGATTATATATAATAAGAATGATCATCTGCAGTAGTTGCTCACTTGAAGTTTAGGTTGCCAAAGATGAAAATGGAACCAATTCAAAAGCTTTGTGACATGGTGTGTTGGAAGAAGCCATCACAATATGGGTACACTGTGGGCATCAACAACATGGTCAGCAACAATCGGTAGACTGTGGTGCTTAAATGATGCTCAACTGGTACTAAGAGGCCCAAAGTGTGCCAAGAAAACATCCCCACACCATTACACCACCAGCAGCCTGAACCGTAGAGATGGATCCATGCTTTCATGTTGTTTACACCCAATTCTGACCTAACCATCTGAATGTCGCTGCAGAAATTCAGACCTGGCAACCTTTTTCCAATCTGCTATTGTCCAATTTTGGTGAGCTGTGTGAAATGCACCCCTTATTTTTCTGTTTTTGTGTCTTCTGCTGCTGTAGCCCATCTGCTTCAAGGTTCGAAGGCATCTCTGGCATCAACAAGGCTTTTTCACCCACAGAACTGCAACTCACTGGATATTTTCTCTTTTTCAGACTATTCTCTGTAAACCCTAGAGATGGTTATGCATGGAAATCCACAGTTTCTGAAATACTCAGACCGGCTCGCCTGGCACCGGCAACAATGCCATGTTCAAAGTCACTTAAATCAACTCTCTTCCCCATTCTGATGCTCAGTTTGAACTTGATTGTCTTGACCATGTCTACATGCCTAAATACATTGAGTTGCATCTATCTGTCTGTCCGTCCATCCGTCCACCTAAGTTTCTGTCAGGAATTTAAGAATCATCTCCACAGGATTGATACGTTTGGGAAGCTCTGTTCTGCACCATGTGACTTGGTGATGCACAACCACAGCACAAGTCTTTTTAAAGTACTGGTTGTCTCACGGATGGCAGCACTCTCTTTCTCATTATCATCTATCACTCTGTCTGTATCTGTATCTCTCTCTCACGCTCACACACATAGACGTATGATTGAGGCTTTGTGGTTTTTTTGACTATAAGACACTAAGAGATAGAAGCTGATTTGGTTTCCTGGCTTGGAAGAGAGAAAGATTAGCCGGATTTCAGGCCTCAAAGGGACAACTGCAGCATGCGAGGAGATATTAAGTGGAAAGAGAGGGATTGAGCAAGGGAGGGAGAGAGCAGTGTTTTTGAAGATTAACCCTCTAATGCACTGAGTATCAGTCTGGGGGGACGGACTCGCACACTGGAGTCTTTATGAGTGATATTCCACGATCCCTTGCTGCAAAGCCACTGGAGAGAAGTTCTTAATGGCTGTCAGTTCTCCTCTGGTGGCTTAAAGATGGAAAGAGACATTTCAAACCTGGGTCTGTGCGGTTCAGTCTTCAAACCTTTTAAAGTTCACATATGCCTAGAGATTTTCTGTTAGTTCGGGGCGCTAATGATCAGACACTATGCTTGTCTCTGTTTTATGGTGTTGTATTAACAACAGTATCCAACAAATCTGTACTCAGAGAGAAGAGGCAATACAACTAATTTTACAAATACAAATAATCGATCCAGCAAATATTCACTTGTCTGCTGCCAGCTGCCTTCAACAGACCCTCATAAATGACAGATTGATTATATACTGAGCTCATTGTAATGCATTTTGGAGCTGTCAAATCAAATGAGATGCAAAAAAAAAAAAAATGTCAACATTAAAACATACAACATTAAAAACTAAAGTGATTTGTTTTAAGAAATGAATTTAGGCATCACATTGTCATGTACAGTATGAAACATTTTTATTAATTTTGATTGATTTACTAACAATTTAACAGTACTAAAATATTAATAATAATTATTTTACTATTAGTATTTTCTACGATTAACTTTAAGTCACTGTTAGAAGACCGCAAAGGTGATCTAAAATCTGATATTGATACCTGTAATCTTATATCAGCCAATAACTGATATGGTACAAATATATTGGGAAACCCTATGAACAAGGTATTTTCGAAGGCAGTGTTTTGCTGCCTGATTAAAATGTGAGAACAGCTTCCTAGTTAGACCTTGGAAATTCAGAACTGCCCGTGAAACACTGTGTGTGCAGACAGTGCTGAAATGATTGTGATTTAATCAAAAAGATCTTGTCCCTGATTATATTCACGATTACAATGTCCCTCATTTAAAAGGGTAACGCCGATGTAATTCCAGGTCTTGTCCACGGAGACTCCATTAAATTTTAATGGCATTATCATACTGTGAATGACAGCAGCAGTGGAGCTCTGGTCCCACCTGTGCTGTCCACCAATAGAACATGACAAAGACAGAGCTGAATAGATGAAATATTTATCTACATTATGTAGCAGATTACATACAGTTGTTACAAGAACAATCCCACTGTAACATAGGGTTACTCTAAGTGCTTTGCTTAAGGGCACAATGGTGACAGTGCACAACCTCGATTGCGAGTGTGATATTGCTTTTATACAACATCAATGTACATAAAGGTAATACTGAGTAATTTATTAATTACTATACTTACTATTGCCAACAAGAATAATTCAAAATGAAGCCATAAAACACAGTACTGATGTTTTGTTACTGAAAGAATCAGTATTTTGAATGAATCTGTTGACTGAATGATTTAGTGAGTCGCTCTGTCACTTGTTTCGCTCTTAAAAGATCAGCTTTTTGAACAATACATTTTAACTGAATGGTTCAGCGGCCGCTGACTCATTTTTGAACGAATCATATGAATGATTCAATGACTCCCTTATAAAGACAATGGCTGTATCTGAAATCTCATACTTGTGAGCATAGGTACTTCTTTTGAATAAGTAATTACTTTCTACGTTCTATACAGTGTGAATGTGTGTAGTAAGAATGTAATCTGGATATACATTGGTCATGTGACCTACAGTGTCAGTTGCGTTGCTTCACTGCCATTCATAAAACCTCTCTCGTGGCCTCATGGTTTAGTAGTGTCCATTGAATGCGCACTTCAAAATTGTGCTGATAGTTTTTGCCTACTGTTTTATGAATACCATGAATTCAGACATACTACTCTTTTCACATGCTTTTTCATCTATTGTATGGTAAGGAAGTATCCAATTTCGGATGCAGCCAGTCTTTTCTTTAGTTCCTGAATGAATCAGTGTTTTTGAACAAATTGGTTGAGTTAGTGATTCAAATGACTCGTTGATAAAGATGGTCACTTGTCGCCACCTACTGGCATAATATTGTGACCTGCTGAATAAGTCAGTTAAAGAGTCGCTCTTGGAACACTGCTCAGTCCAATCAGATTCAAGGATCGAAGTTTAAAGAAAATTATTCATTGGATTTTATACATCTATCTCTTCCCTTTAAACAAAAAAAATACACACTTGCGATCCTACCCTGCTCTGTAACCACTACAAAACACCATTTTACATGTTTTCGCATTTTCTACAAAGTAAGCATCTAAATGTAAGTACAGAGGTATGGAAGCTGTTACAGGACTAATGATGTGTCCTTTTACACATTCATTGAACTTCTATAGGTTGATAAGTGTAATGTTCAGATAAGAGGGCGTATGGACAGTTTGTTCACCCTGATCAATACTGGAGTGCACTAAAAGGGGCTCTCTGGTTTAATGTGTACTGCAGATGAGATGAGTATGTAAGCTATAAAAGCCAGCGGGGGCTGAATGTTATGTATTGTATTTCACCTCCCTCCACTATACAACCCCAGTAATTCCTGTTTTACTAGGACACCTGTCCTTGTAGAGCAGGCTTGCAAGTCTCGTTGCTTGTTCAACTAAAGATCCTTATGAAAGCTGCCAGCTAGCCCACATTGACCCAGCTCTCTGCTTCTCTCTTGCTTTGTTTCCTTTTTTACTTTCACTATCACTCTTTCCCTGTCTTTTAATGGATTTGGATGGAGGCCTTTCACCCCATAAAAGACCTGTGTCATAAAGATCCTCTGCAAAGTGACCTATTAAAAAGCATCTTAAACCGAAGCCATAAACTGCATGCATTTCCTGTTTGGAAAGATGAACCGGGCAGTACAGATTTGGCTGAGGTGGCGTTTTAGTGTTCAGTCTGAGCAAGAATAGGCAGGTTTTGTAATATAAGACACAAAAGTGAGAGTTAAAACCCAATGTGACCTCAGCTCTAAAGCATTTGTGCCATTCTACTCCCATAAGCATTAGAGATGTGCCCTGAGATTATATGTTGTGTCATCTGTGGTTTCTCCTTACTCTCTCTATTTAGAGAATATTAACAAGCAGTAGATGAGAGATATGAACAGAGAGATTTATGTGCCGCTGATCAGACCGCCAGCTTTGGAAAAGGCAAGTTTCAGCTTACCTGTGCCAATGCAAACAGAGGAGACTTTCCCCCTCTGGGTCCTCAAAACAGATGCCACATCTATGATATTTCTGCAAACAAGTCTGGATATTTTTTACGTTTTTAAAGTTTTAAAGTTGGTCTCTGTATTTTTTAAAGGAATAATTATCCAGTAATCATGATGGACTGGAAATATCATCAAAATTCATGGGAGGAGTCAAATGAACATTACTGGTTTTTGTGTTGAGGATGGCCTTGAGTGTTCAAGAGAGCCACACATAAGAGACGACTAACAAACAAACAAACAAAGGCTGGTGTCAGCAGAGTCAGGTGATGAAGGACATCATTTATCAAACAGTTACAGTGGTAACCACACAGGTCAGCTCAACACAATTCAGAGACAAACAAAACACACACATACAAACAAACAAACAAACACACTGACTACAGTCACCACTAACATTAAAATGGGTTTTATGCAGTACAGTCACTGATGCACTCACTGATTAATGTGTTCATTCTGTCAGGTCATTTCAATCTTGTATGCCTTTCTTTTTGGCTTTTGTATTGTTTAATTCTGTGGTAGAAATTAAGATCTTGAAATATGGATGACTTGTCTGGCTAAGATTTTAAGGCTAGCATTTTATGAAGCATAAAACTATTTTTTTAAAGGAATAATTATCCAGTAATCATGATGGACTGGAAATATCATCAAAATTCATGGGAGGAGTCAAATGAACATTACTGGTTTTTGTGTTGAATCTCACACAATTTTTTGAGTAATACATTTTTTAAAGATTTACAATGGGCATATTTAATATACATTATATTAAAAAAATTACATTATACATTATGAGCATATATAATATAATACACTCTTAAAAATAAAGGTACAAATCAATGGTTCCATGAAGAACCTTCAACATCCATGGAACTCTTCCATTCCACAAAAGGTTCTTTGGGGAACCAAAAATGTTTTTTTCTATAATATGGCATTGCTGTGAAATCGTCCTTTTGAAAACTTTATTTTTAAGGGTGTACAGTCCAGTGCAATCCCTTTGATTTACTTTATGTATTATTTCCAGTTTTAGAACCAACTGGGTGTAATGAGGGTGAGAGGGGTAATTAACTGTGTTCTGATGACTCCTGTGCTGGCAGCAGTTGAAAGACGTTCTCTAACTGCAAGGGGGCACATAGTGGGAACCTGGCTGTTTGAATTTACGACCAGCTGACCTTTACTGTTGGACGTCCACCACCAGGAGGCCTGTGAAGTCTGAAATCACAGGAGAGGAGGAGAAGGGAGTCCGGTGAGAGAAAAATATTTAACTGTAATTAGGTGTGTGGTCAGGTAGATGTGTCCAATGACATCATGAAGAGGGAAACAGCCAAAGGTTTTGGATTTCGGATGAATTGGATTTTGTATCAGAGTTTAGTCTATATGTGATTTTTGTCTGGGCATTTTCGGATTGGAATCACCTTTTCTTAGCCCGGTGTTTCTTTGTAAATAGTAGTTATTGAGAAATACAGATGTCCGATGTAATAAAAAGAAATATAAAGTAAGTTTATAAGGCTGGTAATTGTAAATGGATGAGCTCGATTCAATGTGCTGTAAAATAGATGATTAATGCCCACCTGTGGGTGCGTGTTGTATATTAACATGCTAATGCACCACATCAACAGCCGCTAGGCTAATTAACTATACAAATAGTGTATTCTGATTTTTGTCATGAATACATGTCATTATTGAGCTTTGGTGTCTTTTATTAAATTGCTGTTGCAGCTTGAGGCCATGTGTACATTCTTCAAATGTGATCTTGGTGATGATGTCAGTTACATATATGTTTTTGGAAAAAAGAATTT
Organism: Sinocyclocheilus anshuiensis; assembly: GCF_001515605.1. Classification (NCBI taxonomy): domain Eukaryota; kingdom Metazoa; phylum Chordata; class Actinopteri; order Cypriniformes; family Cyprinidae; genus Sinocyclocheilus; species Sinocyclocheilus anshuiensis. The sequence continues at coordinate 1,563,774 of NW_015554147.1, forward strand.
CAGACATTTCAAAAACATAAAAAAAAGACATCTAATGACAATGTTTATTAAAGATGTCAAGTGAATCGAAAGGTTTCATTGATCTTAAAGGTTCTTCATGGAA
>NW_015554147.1:1564946-1566481 GCF_001515605.1 Sinocyclocheilus anshuiensis
TCACAAAGCTTATATACATTATATATTAAATTCAGTATACATGTATTTTATTATGTTATGGTGTTTTAAAATGTTATAATAGATTGTCTTGCACAGTATGGCATGCAAAATAATATATATATATATACGGTAGTCAACATTTGATTTATTGCCAGCATCCAATCTTGCTTCCTGCAGGCATATGTCTTATTAGCCTGAAGCATGATTAATTGAGCTCATAATAAAACAAAGACGATTTTGTCTCTCTACTGTCTCCTTTCTCCCACTCCCTCTCCCTCTTTCTCTTTTTTTTTCTTCTGTTGTTAATCCGTGTCTGCTGGGTTGATGGAGAGCCTCCCACGGCTCACGCTTTAATTAAGAGTGGTGTAAACAACAATGGCTGTCGTGTAGCCCACGTGGCGTGAACACAGACATGAATGCGTGCCGTAAAGTGGCGTGCAGAGAGGCTTACAGAGAGTTACTCTGGACAGCTGAAAGCCAGGAGTTTAGTGAGGCCGGAGCCCTGTAATGCTTTTAATGCAGACACAATGCTGCACAAAGATGGAAAAACAACACTGAATCAATATTTATTATTATACCAATATCTGCAATATCTGTCTTGCTGTACTGAAGCTTTTATAGGACAGCTGAAATGCATTATATATTTGTGTTTGGAAGCTTTGATGAAAGCTGTGAATTGTCAGTGATGTATTATCAGATTTTCTGTACTGATTTTGGCCATTAAATTTGTGGAATGTCTTTTTTTTTTTTATGGTTTCTATTGGTAGCTCAAGACATGATTACAGTTGCCCAAATATCTTTTGATGGTTTGGATTTATTTAATTTATTCAAGTAGAATAAGGTTTATTCAAGTCAACTATCAGTTCTGTCTGAACATTGACCAGCCCAACATAGCAACACAGACTCAACCAATGGCACGAGTTCAGGGTGTTCTGTGTTTTTTTTTTTTTTGACCAATTCTATCTATCTATCTATCTATCTATCTATCTATCTATCTGTTTTTGACTATTGACAGATAGGGGAGTGTCTTTATTATTTCAGTTAGTTTAGTGACAGTAGTGAAGAAATTACACACTGAAGCTTGGTGATTTCAAAGATCTATTTCTACTTATCTAACCTATAAAAACACTTTCTTTGATGTAGACTAAATTTGTTAAGATGGATATACAGTAGTCACATTAAATTATATTTTTTAATCAATTATTAATTTGATGTTGCCACAAGAAACGCATAATCTAAAAGTTATCTGAAAAAAATACAACTTTTGTAGAATGCACAAAATAAAAATGATTTCTGAAGGAACTTTTGATGTGACACTAAGACTGGAGTAATGATGCGGAAAATTCAGCTTTGTTATCACTAGAAATAAATTGCATTTTAAAATATATTAAAGTAGAAAACAGTTACTTTAAATTGTAATAATATCTCACTGTATTATTGTATTTTTAAACAAATAAATGGTGAACATAAGAGGTTTATATAAAAAAAACTATATATATATATATATATATACTGTATATATATATATATATATA
>NW_015554147.1:1566708-1572680 GCF_001515605.1 Sinocyclocheilus anshuiensis
TGTACTCATTTATGCTGTGCACTGTATATATATATATATATATATATATATATAAATAATCTTAATTATTCCTGAGCCAATAACAATCTTAATTAATCTTTTGATTTTAAACCACATTTGACACTTTGTATGCTCTATTTCTCAGTGTGAGGAAAAGCTAGTATATTTTAGTATTACGTACAGTAAATTTAGTCACAGTTGGATGAAACTTTAAAATATTTTTCTATGTTACCTGTAAACCCCCTTGGATTCGTCACTGTTAACGCAACTTTCCTAATATCAACCATAAATGACAGGCCGAGGGTGTTTCTTAATTTTCTTGCTTTTTTTATTTATAGAGTCCAGGGCTGTCACATATGCATGTGATCTATGTCAGTGATATCTGTCAGGCAGTGGAGACATTTTAAGCATGGAATCCCAAAAAAAAACAAAAAAACAAACAAACCTGCATGGAGCAGCGGAAGAGCAGAGCGCTTTGAATGACAGCTGTTCCAAATGTGTGGAGCTTCAGATTCTCAATGGGCCTGTGCATTACTAACAAATTTCCTCTGTCTCTCCTCCAGAAGAGAGGATGCTGCAGGAGACCAGCATTAGAGCAAGTCCAACCTGATCGCTCCATCCCCTCCCTCCCCCGCACAGTCCTCCTCAATCCCAGGATGCTCTGCCCCTGCCGAGGGAAGCTGAAGTTGCTGGTGGGGTCTCTGAGTTTCGTCATCCTGTTCACCTGGCTTTACCTGCTCGTGGGGAACTCGGAAAGTGAGTATCAAGACGCCTATCGTCAGATCTTCAGATTTCTGGAAAGAAACGATCTCTGTGAGACAGACTACAGTGGCCTATTTTTCCTGTGTTCTGATGTAAAGGCTGGACCGACAAAGAGTTTTCCTTTTAAGCTGGGGTGACTTAGGTGTTGAGACTGTCAGTCATAGACTTATCTCGGTCTGTGTGCTAAAAGCCTCATCTGATGGGTCTGTCATCCTCAGAGATGCACAATAATGCCGTGGAGTGCTGATAACACAACTGACCTGCAGCCAGATCTTACAAAGCTAATCATGATAAAAGCTCAATCTCTCACTCTCTATCTGGCATGTGAACATATCCATCCCTATCATGAGAAATGCACACACAGGCCTATGCAGCACACAGAAAGGAAGATTATCAGAGCATGATCATCAGTATTTATAAGACTGAAAGTGTTTAAGAGAAGACTTGTCGTTTCCTTTAGAAATGTTTTTGGAGATATGTTTCTGCACTTCAAAAGCATTTTGTGGGCCATTGTTTGAAACGGTGCATTGGAGAGGTGGTTTTTAAAGCAAGATTCTTTCGAAGAATGCCTTGAAGTGTTAATACATTGGGCTGAATTGTGCCATATCAAGTTAATTTAATATTTAAGCAGTAAGGGATGAGTGCCTTCAGCCCCTTCAGCTATGCAGCATGGCCTGTATAAAAGTGGTTGCTTTTATAAAGCCTTACTAATAAAATATATTAAGGGCCTACATATTCATGGTTTATTTCTTAAACCAATTCATTCAAAATTGGCGTCCTTCCGCTATAACAGGGACATATTTACTTGAAGTTTCTCTGTGATTTAAGCTAGTATTTCAGTCATTTAACCTCACACTCTGATGTTGTTTTATGGTCACATGACATGCAGACAAATCACATATTTCATCTTTTTTTAGTAAATGTTTTATTTTGGTTGTTGTTATTGTAAAATTATTCTTTTATTCTAATGTTATATTTTTATGATTTAAATAATTATTAATTATTTATTCATTTAATTAATTATTAATAATGATCCCAGTTTTGGAAAACTTGTGGTATAAGATATAATCAGTGATTTGCTGAACCAGTTGTTCACATCAGAGTTTTAAGTATATTGTATAATTATAGATGTAAAATGATATTGACCAATGAGAATTCAGGAGCAGAACTATCCATTTTTATAAATAGTAACTGATACTAGGATTATACTAAGGTAAAAACATTGGCCCTTTTACAGTTTAGTTGGACACTGCTAGTCTTGCTCAAGTCTTGATACTACATCAGTATTTCTTAACTAGAGGTCCGGGGCCCACTTGGGGGTCTCAGCAAATTTCCAATAGGGCCACAGGATGACTAAAAAGTAATTACATTAACAAATGTATATAGTAAAATAATCTAAATTAAAATCAGCAACTAACAAAAAATGAATAACTGTTTTATTGAAGAATGTACAGTTCTTTAAACTTCTGGAATCACAGAATTAATTGTGATTCATGAATCACAATTGGACAGTGGGCGGGTCTGTTGAGAATGGCTGCACTTTGTTGAGAATGCTTTTGGGAAACTGAAATTTATATTTATAAAAAAAAAAAAAAAAGAATGTTAATAAGATTGGTTTTGTAGAATAACCTCATAATTATCGATTATATAGTTTTTGGAGAGCTCATAAAAGCATGAAATGGAACTTTCTCCATATGCTGCCTTTGACATCACAGCTCAGCATAGATGCAAGTGAAGCAACATTGTTTGTTCTAGTGGCGTCGTCAGCTAATCAGGGCATGCCATTTTCCTGTGGCTCTAGATTCATTAATCACATGGCATTTACGGCTCAGGTGATTGGCTCAAAAAAACCTTGTGGCAGAATTGTTGGGCCATAAGCAAAGATGTAGATTACATATAACATACTTCCAAGGGCCCTGTGCCCAACTGCCTGAGATAAATGTGAATGCTAATGGATAATGGATGAGAAACGACATGGTTACGCTCTGTAAGATGGTTCCCAACTCTGGTTAACAGGGATGAGAGATTTGCACTCGCTTATACATGAGCGCAATGCAAGAAAATCCATCAAATCTTTCCAATAAATTCAATGCCTGTTACTTTGTTCTCCCTGATCACACCCAATTTTCTGCTACTTTAATCATTCCAGCAGAGAGCAATGTGTAGATTGAGATACTCTTAGAGTCTGTTTTGAATCCGGATGACATTCACGTATATTGTCTCTCTGCAAATTCACCTCAAGCTTCCCATTTCCTTACCCCTCATCCATCCATCTCTGGGGTATAATCTGTCAAGATCACTCAAATTAAATTAAATCTGCTGTGCCGTATCAGACGGGCGTTCCCTGCTCCTCTCCGCATGCTTGGTGGAATCTACAGAAGCACGACTGCTGGAACGGGACGTCCTGGCATCGCGGGTTCGAGAGGTGGAGGAAGAGAACCGGCAGATCCGCCTCCAGCTGAGCCAATCGCAGGGCCTGGCTGCCCAGCCTGTCGAGGGAAATTATGGCAACCAGCAGTGGGTGGCATCTGCAGACACCGGTCCAGAAGATGCAGAGAACACAGCCGAGGAACGGGCCAATCACAGCGAGTGTTCTCGCTCGCCCACCGCAGAGAAGTGTGAGGTTAGATGACATATTGACAAGCAAAACATTTCACACAGACAAGTTTGATAGGTTGAAATGATAAAACAATACAGGATAATATATTTGGTTAAAGCTAAATAATGGCTCTGAAAAGTAAAGTTAGTTCTGTGGAAAGTACTGGCATCATCATGTTGGCATATGCCACTGTAGTTTGATACTTTGTATTTATTGAATCTATATTCAAATAATTTTGTGGCATATGTGTACGATTCTTTTCTGGAAGACCGCTGCATGTTAGATGATGTTTAAAGTCTACACAATAAATCTTAAGAGTACTTTAACAAAGCTAAAGTTCTTCAGTCCAATCTGAAACGTTGGCCTTTCTCTCCACACACAGTTGATTCATGTGGCGTGTGTGTGTGCGGGTCACAACGCCAGTCGGGACGTGGTCACTCTGGTGAAATCCATCCTGTTTCACAGGTAAGAACCAAGGGCAGGAAAATTAATAGTGAATAAATAGCAGTATAATAGTATACTGACACCAATATATAGAGCTGCATTGTGCATGCAATCTTATGTATGCAAAGTGTATAAGAATAAATATTGGGATTTAGCTATTCTCCAGTAGATTTATATTTTTTTTAATATGTATTGTGCTTGACCTGAAATCAAATTCCACAATTAAAAATTAAAATTTTCAAATTCAAAATATATATATATTTTTTAAAAGTTGAATTTGAATTTGAAATTGAAATTTGACGTAATTTTGGGATTTTGAAATTTGAAATTCCAAACTTGAAATTTCAAATGCCAGATTTCATATTCCAAAATTCCCAAAATGCACATTTTCAAATTCAACAGTTTACATTTAAAATATTCAAAATGTAAAATTAAAAAAATGCACATTTTCAAATTAGTGTATTGTCACCTTAGTTGTCGCACCACATGATCATTCCAAATTAAATCATGAAATTAACCAAAATAGACATAAAAAAATAGTGAATTTGCTTGATGCATTCATATAAAACCTAACATGTCAACATGTCCACATCTCTCTTTTCAGGAGAAACCCACTACACTTTCATTTCATCACAGATACAGTGGCCAATCAGATCCTCAGCACTCTGTTCCAGTCGTGGATGGTGCCGTCCGTACAAGTCAGCTTCTATGACGCTGATGAACTCAAAGTAAGCACCTGCCTCACCATTCTCCCATGACTCTACACTTGCCCTTTGACCCAGAGATAATGACCATGTCACAGAGCACCATTATAGAGGTTTAATGGGAGGTCATAAGCAGTGATAGTTTTGAAATGATGCAGGCGGCAATGACAAGTCTGAAGAATGATGCCGATAACAATCCTCTCTGTGCTCATTCAGGCACAAACAACTGAAATGAAAGATGTGCCACATGCGCTTATGGATTGTAATGAAGGGGCAAAGGTCCCCTTGGGACAGTATGGCTTGTCTGTGATTGTGGAAACATTGAGCTTGTTTACACTCCAGCGAGCTCAAGAGCTTTCGCTCTCGAAGAACTCTTGCACGCTCCAGAGGGTGTGCGAAAACACAGAATTATTCATTTCTGTTCATATATTTAAAGTGACAGTGCGCCTCTTTTTTTAGAACTTGGCATGTGAGTGTAGCCTTTGCTGTGGCGTTGAATTATTCACTGTCCGTTGTGAATTTTTTTATGCAGTGCACGGTACGCTGAAAGATCGAAGTGACAATCAAAGGGCATGCCTCTTCTACGCACACACACGCACACATATTCTAGGAGAGCTCATTCTAATTTACATTACACTGCACACTCAAGGACACTCACATGAATGCATGCACGCTCTCACATGCACAATAACACAAATACATTATTTCTTGTCCTGTTTTGTGCTCCCGTCCCCCTCCCGCACTTAGTTCACCTCTGATTGTCAGCTGTTTGGCTTGGATCCGTCTCTAATCAAAGCTAAGCTGCAGGAAATCCAGTCTTTTTCAATCAACCCCTCTCCGGCAGATTATTATTAAACCTGAGCTCAGGTCATTAAGGATGTATGCTGAAAAGATGACGCGTACAATAAGAACTGTAGGGGGTTATTTCCATGGGTGCAGATGATGCTATAACTTCAGAACACAGTTCAGAAGCAAACATGAAGAGCACAATGAGCATCTCTGGTAGGTGATAGTGAACACATGCAGGGTTGTAAGAACAATCTGAAAACTATATTCTGGTCAGGTATAGTATATAATTAGTTATAATAGTCACTACGCCCAGGAATACATGTTTTCATTCTGTGTACATTATTATTATTATTATTATTATTATTTGTATTGTTATATCAGTATATGGGTCTCAGTACAATAATATTGTGATTGTGTAATGCTTAGTGTATAGTAATTTAAAACTGCCTGATTTTCTCTTACATTCCTCACTTGAGAATATCAATACAGTTGTGTGTGGTAAAGTACTCTAATACTTAATAAAAATATATATAGATTAATCTTTTTCTCAACTGTTGAGCAGAGAGCACAACATCAGGTTTCCAGACATAAAAATTCCATTCATCTTAACAAGGATGTTTTATCCATAACATACAAAATTCTGAATTTTCAAAACTAATCAATTTCAGTGTAAT
>NW_015554147.1:1572712-1574013 GCF_001515605.1 Sinocyclocheilus anshuiensis
TTTTTTTTATTCACTTAGTTCTCTGAGGTCCACTTCTAATGTTAGTAAAGTTTCATAACCATTTTTTTTCTGACCTATATTTATTTATTATATTTTTTATTTTATTCACTCGTTTCCCTAAGGTCCCCTTAGAGTGTTGGTAAAGTTTCATAACTTTTTATAGCTTTTTCTTCTTTTTTTTCATAGGTTTTGAGCTGTATTTATATATTTATGTATTTTAAACATTTTTTAGTTTAGTTTACTGTAGTTCAGTTTATTTCCCTGAGGTCCACTTATAAAGTTTCATAACCTTCATTAAAGCTTTTAGCTGTATTTATATTTATGTATCTTAAATATGTCTCCATCATCGGTCTTGTGTCCCTCAGATTGCCAGAGATGTGGACGGTTCGGGGAATTACTTCATGCTGCTGAACAAACACGTGGCTCAGGTTCACCGCCTGTCGGGTTACGGAGCAAAAGCTCATAAACTGGGTCTGCCGGAGTGGGTTCTGTTCCACGAGTACAACCTCTCCGACAACTGCATCCGCACCGTCACACAGATCTCACCGCAGGCGTAAGTGTGTGTCCTCCTCATATCTCCAGCACATGAACAGCTCCTGCTTTAGCACTGACTCTGACAAACATGATCATGACACATCATCCGGAGTCATCATGTTTTTTGATGTGTCATTAGTAATCTGGTCTTACAATAGAGAGCTTTTCAGATACACATGAGGATTGAAGCAGATCCGCTGCTGCTCACTTTTGCTATTCTTACATTTATTTAGCAGATGTAAACATTATGAACATCCTGCAAATAATTATAAATGTTACAATTCTGGTAATGGAAAACAAGCCTTTTACTTAATGAATTCTGCAACATTGTGAACATTGATTAATATATATATATATATATGCAAAGATAAACTTTTAAACTGTAAAAGAGCTTCACTGCTCAAGTTGTTTAATTCAGCAATTGTGTCGTTCTTTTTTTTTTGTTGGTACTTTTAAAAACAGTTTGTTCAATTTAATCAAAAATGTTAATGAAATAATCTGTTCAAAAATAGGGTCAGTAAGGTATATTTATTTTTACACACACACACATATACATATATATATTTATTTATTTATTTATTATTATTTTTTTTATACAAATTACTAGTTAAGAACTGCACTACTAGTTGTTGTACCAGAAGTGCTTGATGGTGACCATCAGTATTTTTTTTATTATTGATATATTATAGTTTTATTACTCATTTAAATTTTAGTTGAAGGTTTAGTTTTTTTTTTTTTTTTATATATATCTACATAGTTTCTTTTTA
>NW_015554147.1:1574504-1586491 GCF_001515605.1 Sinocyclocheilus anshuiensis
TCAATACAGTTGTGTGTGATAAAGTACTCTAATACTTAATAAAAATATATATAGATTAATCTTTTTCTCAACTGTTGAGCAGAGAGCACAACATCAGGTTTCCAGACATAAAAATTCCATTCATCTTAACAAGGATGTTTTATCCATAACATACAAAATTCTGAATTTTCAAAACTAATCAATTTCAGTGTAATATATATATATATATATACATATATATATTTATTTATTTATTTATTATTATTTTTTTTATACAAATTACTAGTTAAGAACTGCACTACTAGTTGTTGTACCAGAAGTGCTTGATGGTGACCATCAGTATTTTTTTTATTATTGATATATTATAGTTTTATTACTCATTTAAATTTTAGTTGAAGGTTTAGTTTTTTTTTTTTTTTTATATATATCTACATAGTTTCTTTTTAACATATTTGCACTTTGACCTGAAATTAAATATTCAGAATTCAAAAAATGTAAAATGTTTTATTTGAAATTTGACATTTAAGTTTTGGAATTAGAATTTCTCAATTTGAAATTAATTAGAAGTGTGCTTTACACATAATCGCCGTCTCTCTCTCTCTCTGTCTCTCTGTCTCTCTCTCTCTCTCTCTCTCATTTTTTTAATATAATTTTTTCATTTCTTTTATGTAAAGCACTTTGAATTACCATTGTGTATGAAATGTGCTATACAAATAAACTTTCCTTGCCTTCTCTCTCTCTCTCTCTCTCTCATTGATAATAAGTTTAAAATGCAATAAATTTGTAGTCAGATATAAACAAATGTAAATACTGTTTAAAAGTCTATATATAAATAAGTAATTGTTGCTGATTTTGAATCTCTTTTGCCATGTTGATTTTCCAGTGTTAAAATATCAAATACTTTTCTAAGATTATAATGTTGTAATTTATAGAGCTGGATGATTTTTGATTGAAGTCTATATTAAAGAATAAATAACGAGTTCTCTAGGTAGAAAAAAAAAGATTTTTTTGGGTAGAAAAATGAATGAGAAAAATACTCCTAGAACCAAGGCTGATAAAGTCACTGTTGTGCTCTTTTGCTAGTTTCTCACAGATTTCTCTGTTTCTTTCTCTCATCCTCATAGTCGGAGGTGTCATGGATACCAAACAAACACTATTCAGGAATTTATGGCCTGATGAAGCTCACACTCACCAAAGCTCTGCCATCCAACCTTTCAAAGGTCATCGTCCTTGATACAGACATCACCTTCGCCACTGACATCGCTGAGCTGTGGGCCATCTTCCGGAAGTTCACAGGTAATTGCTCGCTTTCCTTCAGGAGTCATATAAAGCATCTGGACAGTGAAATTTAACACTGACGTTGTGATTACAGAGAAACAGGTGATTGGTCTGGTAGAGAATCAGAGCGATTGGTACCTCGGTAATCTGTGGAAAAATCACAAACCCTGGCCAGCCCTCGGGAGGGGCTTTAACACAGGTGAGGGCTTGCAGCTTCTATTTCAACTCTGCTTATCAACCAACACTATGTTCCAAACAGCAGTTTTTGTAAATGGTTATTAGTGGGCATTCTTGGGGATATATGATTCTAATAAGAAAAGTACAGTTTTAATAACTGAACACACACTGAAAACACACACACACACATATATATATATGTTGTGTCAAAAGTATGGAATAAAAAATAATTCTTAGTGTTTTTGAAAAAAGTCTCATATATACTCACCAATATAGTGAAATTACAATTTAAAATAGCTGTTTTCTATTTGAATATTTTTTTAAATGTAATTTATTCCTGTGATGGTAAAGCTGAATTTTCAGCATCAATACTCCAGTCTTCAGTGTCATATAACCCTTTCCTGCTCAATTATTTCAGTATCAGTTATTACTGATGCTCAATTTTAAATACTGGTTCTTATTATTAGCAATTTTGAGAACCGTTTTTGCTGGTTAACATTTTTTATTTATTTATTTTTTTGTGGAAACTGTGATACATTTTCAAAATTCTTCGATGAAGAGGAAGTTTAAAAGAACAGCATTTATTTGAAATAGCAATCTTATGTAACATTATACATTTTTTTACTCTAACATCTGATCAATTTAATGCATCCTTGCTGAATAAAAGTATTGATTTCAGTTCATGAATGATCCACAAAATCCACAAAAATATGAACCAGCACAACTGTTTTCAACATTCATAATAAGAAATGTTTCTTGAGCACCAAAAATTGTGCTAATATTTCACAATATTACTGTTTTTACTGTATTTCCGATAAACTGATAAATGCAGTATTGGTGAGCATAAGAGACTTCTTTCAAAAACATAAAACAAATCTAAATTATCCAAACTTTTGACCGGTAGTGCATATATTGTAATATATTAAACAAATTAATTACTCATTAAATTAAAAACACAATTAAATAATATAAAGCTTATTTAAAATGTGTTCATAAAGTTCTAAAGCATTTTTTGTTGGTTTGCTTGTTGAGTTATTCATGGTGTAAAAATCAAATATAAAGATATCAAATTTTGGTACATTCATTGTTTTTTGACCTAATATGAGCCTGTGCAGCTTTCACAGGAAATAGCACGCAGGCATGATCACTTCGGAATGCAGCACACTGTTTATGTCACACTGTGAATTTCATTTCAGTATGAAAAAGAGAATAGTTTGCACTGGGCTCCGTTTGACAACAGGTGTTTCTTTTTGGTGCTGCAGGTGTGATTTTACTCTACCTTGAGAGACTGCGGCGGATCGGCTGGGAACAGATGTGGAGACTGACGGCAGAGCGAGAGCTAATGAGCATGCTTTCAACATCCCTGGCAGACCAGGTCCATATCCTTCATGAGCAATACAAAATCACTTTAGAAGAAGAATTTATTTCATAGATCTTAGGAGATTGTGCTTTGCACAACAGTAGTCTAAATAATGATGAAATCTGAGCTAACCATGGCTGAATTATGTTGTATAATGCAACAAATATGTCATATTATTGTTTTATGCTCACAGGACATATTCAATGCATTCATAAAACAGAACCCAGTTCTGGTGCATCAGCTTCCGTGCTTCTGGAACGTACAGTTATCGGATCACACTCGCTCTGAACAGTGCTACACTGAGGTGTCAGATCTAAAGGTAACACTATATTTGGACAATTTTTTAGGTATACTGGGTATTAAGAGCGTTCAAAGAGACTCTTTAATTGGTCCAGGCTTTGCTTTATTCATTGCCAAATTCACTGTGTTTGTTTTACAAATTGTTTCTAATGCAAATGTTCGCTCAACCGTCACATTCATTTCCTGTCAAATTTCCATTTTAGTATGGAAATGATGTCTTTGAAGTTGTTTATTGCTCACTTTGATTATTTCCTCGTGCAGGTCATTCACTGGAACTCTCCTAAAAAGCTGAGGGTAAAGAACAAGCACGTGGAATTTTTCCGTAATCTTTACTTGACGTTCCTGGAGTACGATGGGAATCTTCTGAGACGGGAACTCTTCGGCTGTCCCAGTCAGGCCAGCTCTGAGAGCACAGTGGTGAGTTAGTTTAGTAGATTATGCAGTTTTATGCAAATATCTGATTTTTGGAGTAGCATGCATATAATGTCACTATATATTTATTGTCAAAAAAATGCTTAAATACTTAACAAATACACAATAAAATACATCTTGTAAATGAACTGTATATCTGACAGTCCTGGGCTACAGAAGTCTGTTTCTGCCTAAGATTAAAAAATAAAGAATACATTTCTAATAAGTCATTTTTAATTAATAAAAATAATTAGATTGCCACATATAAACTAGTTTCAAGACATAAACACCGAATTGTGAAATGTTGAAGAAAAATCCGAATTGTGAGATATATAAAAGTGTAATTGCAAAAAAAATAATAAATCAAATAAATCAAAATTATGAGATAATCAATAAATAAACAGATTTGCAAGATATTCAGAATTGTGAGTAAAAACAGTCAGAATTGTGAAATTGGAATTACAAGAAAAAGTGAGAATTCTGATTTAGGCTAATATCTCGCAGTTTTGAGTTTATATCTTGCAATTCTAAGAAAAATATTTCATCTCGAGCACCTCAGAATTGTGAGATAAAAAGTCGCAATTACCTTTTTTTTTTTCCTGCATAGGCTTCCATAGTAAACAGCAAATAAATAAATAAAAATTGATGTCACGTCAGATTCTTTGTTTATCCAGTCTAAAGACTTTGATGTACTTTCTTCCTGTCAATCATTTTGCACGGTCATGCGAGAAAGCTATTTTGCTACCGTCCTTTTGACAACTAACTCACTGTTCAGGTTTACTGATAATCAAATGGCTCTTCATTTTATTTTCCCTACCTGTGTCGCTGCTCTCTGTGTGCTGTATATGTCTATGGTGGGCGGAGTTTTAGAAAGATGGGGTGTGGCTTCCAGCACCCTGAAACAGCAGACCACAATTCTTATATCTTAAGAGAACAAGAAGACTTAAGAGAGAGAGACAGTATTAGAGGGACTTTATATTCTTAAACTGGATAATTCTAAATAAGTAATAAATACCCAGGTCTAAAAGCAGCTCAGCCTTGGATTTGTACAAGGAAAAAGGGCAACTCGACCAGTGACTGTTTGATGTGTCTTGCTCAGCATAGCTGATAAACCATATTATTCATTGTTTCCAGCTTCAGCACGCACTAGAGGAGTTAGATGAGGACGACCAGTGCTATGATTTTCGGAGGGAGCGAATCATGGTGCACAGGGTGCATCTGTACTTCCTGCAATATGAATACACACCTACAGATGATGGCACAGACATCACGCTGGTCGCACAGCTCTCCATGGACAGGTGAGGAAGACAAACTGTCCAAATGGATCTACAGTCACGTTTGGGCCACTCATGCTCATGCCAAGGCAATTTAATTACAAAACTGTCAAATATGATGTTGTGTTTAATGAACCCTCTGCAGCACTCTGATTGAAATGAGAATAGATTACTACAAGCATTGCGAGTTAATAACATTTTCAAAACAGGGTGATTATTGTTAACTAAAACTACAACTGTTAAACGTTTTTGTTATTTGAAAAGAAGCTGAAATAAAATAAAATATAAATATTAGATGATTTTTTTTTTTGAGTGAGTAGCCAATGCAACATTTTAGATTTTTAGTTTGAGTGGAAGCACTAAAACGACTAACTGGAAATAAAATAAATCCTAATTAAAACTATTAAAATATTAATAAGAACTTAGTATATAAAAATATTAAAATAAAACTGAATAGCATTAGTTAACAAACAAATACTAATAAGAAAAAGCACATAAGAAAAATACTATAAAATAAGAAACATTTAAATAAAAAAATGAAAGTATAAAAATAAAATTGAAATTCTTAATAAATAAATTCTTACAATTTTAAATTATTAATAATTATTCTATTTTTATTAAATTTTAAATATGAATAAAAACTATAATAGTATTAAAATACTGCTTTAAAACATGTTGAACCCTCATGTTATTTTCAGATGTACTTTATTTTAGGGTTACTAATTGAACATGATTAGTTTTAAAAAAAAAAATATATATATATTGCAAACAGAATGCTTGACATGGGATTGTTGTGAAATAAATGATATAAATAATAATTCATTATAGCACATTTTGCTTTTTGTGATTAATTCAATTAATTAAGTGGCTTGCCATTCATTTAATTCACTTAGAAATGCATTCGACTGAAGGCCCTGCTTTCTTTTTTCTTTTTTTCTGTAAGATTAATAAGAGTAGGAAAATAATAAACTTTTCAGCAAGAAAATAATAATGTATTATCTTCCATTTAGAGTCTTTCCACTGATCTATTTAAAACAAGGTTTTTTGTCTTTTTGATATCACTGAAGCCTCTGTTTTACCTCTGAAGTAGTCTTGGCATTTTCAGAAAGGTGATTGTTATGCAGGATAGCAGCTTTGTTTGTGTTTGAAACAAGTATCAACTAGAAGTGCTTGACGTAGTGAAGATCAGAACATACCATACTAGCTACTGAAAGCTTGCCCTGCAGGTTTAAAAAAATGTATCAAAAAGAGCCCATAATCTTGCCTCACTTCAGTTACTGCCCAACATTTCACTGGAGACACTTTGTATTTGTCCAGACTGCAGATGCTGGAGGCCATCTGTAAACACTGGGAGGGCCCCATCAGTTTGGCCCTGTACATGTCTGATGCCGAGGCTCAACAGTTCCTGCGTTACGCTCAGGCCTCTGAAGTCCTCAAGAACCGCAAGAATGTAGGCTATCATATTGTTTATAAGGAGGGTCAGTTCTACCCTGTCAATCTGGTACGCAATGTGGCGCTCCGCAACGTCAACACACCCTACGTTTTTCTGACTGATGTCGATTTTCTGCCCATGTACGGCCTCTACGATTACCTCAGGTAAGCAGCGAATTTGTTAGGAATTATCTGTTAATATAACGGTTCCATTTCTGTAATATATCTGTGTGTGTGTGTGTGTGTGTGTGTGTGTGTGTGTGTTTTTTTTACTATTTCATGTAGAAAAAGTATAGTCCAACTGGACATGGCCAGTACCAAGAAGGCTCTGGTTGTGCCCGCCTTTGAGACGCTGAGATATCGCCTCTCCTTTCCCAAATCCAAGGCCGAGCTGCTTTCTATGCTGGACATGGGGACTCTTTACACCTTCAGGTACAGTAGACATTCAAAATAATCATCTCATAATCAATATCCAGTGTGTTTAGCCTTCATCCGTCCCTCGGGTCATTTTGACCCGAAAATGATTATCAAAAAAATTCTAAAAATCGTGTGTTGATCGTACCGGTCCAAGATTTCTTTACTTTTGTCACACTTGCACCGGGAATACACACACACACACACACACAAAATTGAGTGGATTCGAGGAGTTTAAATGGGTGCAATAAAAAAAGTAACAAAAGTGTCCCTCGCGGGTCATTTTGACCCACATAGGAATGAATGGAATTTATGAGAAAACTGCATTTTTTATTACATTTGATTTTTTCATATACAAAATCTGAGACAATCCAGTAAAGATTTATACCCAAACGAAGGGCTGAGACAACAAAATATCCCCAATGCAGAAAAAACTCACATACACACACACATGGTACACAGACTCCCATAGAACACATTATACTATGTTTCATGTTTCTGCTAGGATATGACTGTAATTTTTCCTTTTTTTGTTACTTAACACAGTTAAATTTGAGTGATGTGGTGGAATTGATGAGTTTATGAGTTTAATATCCAATGAGTATATACCAGTGAGTTTATATCATATTTATATTTTTAAAAATATATTATATATTTATTTCATATTCATGAAACTGTATGAATATACATATGTTTAGGTTATAATTCAGTTAGATTTTTTTTTTTTTTTTTTTTACAAAATATGGATTTTGTAATATTTCAATATATGTTTGAATCCATAAACAACCAAATTGAAGCCTCAAAATGATCTAATTTCTCATGTTTCACTTGTTTTGCTCAGTTAAAAATCTCCATAGGATACTATAGGCCCCTCTAGTGGCTGTAACCATAAAATGCAATATTATGTAATTTTTCCCCACCAGATGGCATCAGAGACACACAGTGACTCAATTCCAAGGCCATCTGTTGTTTTTTGTATGAAACATGTCTTTATTTCTTTTTTTTTTTTGTGAAATAATGTACAAAAACTGCTTATTTGCTTATATTTTCTTTAAAATATCCAGAAAAAGGTAAATATAATAAAAATCACCAACAAATAATAGAAAAAGCTACATAAATATTTAGAAAATAATTATAAAAATGGATCAATATAAGATTTCTGGACCAAAAAAATGTTTTAGCCTTTGGGTCATTTTGACCCGCGAAGGACACTTTTGTTATAGGTTCGGGAGGGACGGATGAGGGTTCAATTTATATTGGGGGGGGAGACAAATAAGATTGTCCCCAATAAAGAAAAGGGAAATGCCACATTTTTACCAATGTGTATTCATGTCAGTTTCATGTTCAAAACATATCATGTTTTGAAAAACTTTTATTTTCAAGAAATGTTTCAATTAATTATTGTTTCCCCATTTAATCTAAATGCAAAGCATAATAAAACAAATTACACATTGAACATATATGAACATCTTAACATTTTTAAAAAAGATTCATGAATATAATTAAGTTTTTGGGGAGTCACACCACATGCCATTTTAAAAAGTTGTCTAGCCTTTTTTTGTCATAAAAAGGTCAACTTATCTGATATTTTAAGAGACGTGTTGACTTTGACAGGGGTCCTCTTTTCTATTACTGTGTTTCCTGTTATGTTTTCATTTAAGCATTTTTATGCATGTTGAACCACATGACTTTGATTTGGTGGACAAATATCAAACATCAATAATCAGTGTAGCAGTTTTTTTTTAAATGATAATAAAAAATAATACATTTTTATTTGCTTTTTATTAAATAATGTTTTTTTCTTCATTATGATATCAAGACAGCTGTATCACCTTTCCTTTTTCTAGTTTTTGCTCCAAAAATATAAATAATTTTAAATTCAGAAATAAAAAAAAAACATTCTCATTATAGAGCAAGGTTTCCCGAGTTGATAAAAAGCTTATTAATTAATTAAATCATAAAAATGTAACATTTTAATAAATAAATACACTTTTCTTTTTAAATTGTTTTTTTTTTTTTTTACCCAAACGAAGGGCTGAGACAACAAAATATCCCCAATGCAGAAAAAACTCACATACACACACACATGGTACACAGACTCCCATAGAACACATTATACTATGTTTCATGTTTCTGCTAGGATATGACTGTAATTTTTCCTTTTTTTGTTACTTAACACAGTTAAATTTGAGTGATGTGGTGGAATTGATGAGTTTATGAGTTTAATATCCAATGAGTATATACCAGTGAGTTTATATCATATTTATATTTTTAAAAATATATTATATATTTATTTCATATTCATGAAACTGTATGAATATACATATGTTTAGGTTATAATTCAGTTAGATTTTTTTTTTTTTTTTTTTTACAAAATATGGATTTTGTAATATTTCAATATATGTTTGAATCCATAAACAACCAAATTGAAGCCTCAAAATGATCTAATTTCTCATGTTTCACTTGTTTTGCTCAGTTAAAAATCTCCATAGGATACTATAGGCCCCTCTAGTGGCTGTAACCATAAAATGCAATATTATGTAATTTTTCCCCACCAGATGGCATCAGAGACACACAGTGACTCAATTCCAAGGCCATCTGTTGTTTTTTGTATGAAACGTCTTTATTTCTTTTTTTTTTTTGTGAAATAATGTACAAAAACTGCTTATTTGCTTATATTTTCTTTAAAATATCCAGAAAAAGGTAAATATAATAAAAATCACCAACAAATAATAGAAAAAGCTACATAAATATTTAGAAAATAATTATAAAAATGGATCAATATAAGATTTCTGGACCAAAAAAATGTTTTAGCCTTTGGGTCATTTTGACCCGCGAAGGACACTTTTGTTATAGGTTCGGGAGGGACGGATGAGGGTTCAATTTATATTGGGGGGGGAGACAAATAAGATTGTCCCCAATAAAGAAAAGGGAAATGCCACATTTTTACCAATGTGTATTCATGTCAGTTTCATGTTCAAAACATATCATGTTTTGAAAAACTTTTATTTTCAAGAAATGTTTCAATTAATTATTGTTTCCCCATTTAATCTAAATGCAAAGCATAATAAAACAAATTACACATTGAACATATATGAACATCTTAACATTTTTAAAAAAGATTCATGAATATAATTAAGTTTTTGGGGAGTCACACCACATGCCATTTTAAAAAGTTGTCTAGCCTTTTTTTGTCATAAAAAGGTCAACTTATCTGATATTTTAAGAGACGTGTTGACTTTGACAGGGGTCCTCTTTTCTATTACTGTGTTTCCTGTTATGTTTTCATTTAAGCATTTTTATGCATGTTGAACCACATGACTTTGATTTGGTGGACAAATATCAAACATCAATAATCAGTGTAGCAGTTTTTTTTTAAATGATAATAAAAAATAATACATTTTTATTTGCTTTTTATTAAATAATGTTTTTTTCTTCATTATGATATCAAGACAGCTGTATCACCTTTCCTTTTTCTAGTTTTTGCTCCAAAAATATAAATAATTTTAAATTCAGAAATAAAAAAAAAACATTCTCATTATAGAGCAAGGTTTCCCGAGTTGATAAAAAGCTTATTAATTAATTAAATCATAAAAATGTAACATTTTAATAAATAAATACACTTTTCTTTTTAAATAGTTTTTTTTTTTTTTTTGCCGTTGTTTACTTGCATGTTGTGTGCCCATTAGCCAGCATTAGAGAACCATGAAAATGTAAATGTGTTGTTAAATTATCTCAATATTGACTTAAAAGTGGGTACTTCCAGGGGTTCATTTGACAAAAACAACGTTTTGTAATCCCTTTTATATAAAATTATGTTTAAAGAAGATTTTTGATATATTTTTGAATGATTAATATGTTAAATCAGAACATAAGCATCATGTCTTTGGCCTATTATTAAAAGTCCACTCAGAAAGTTCAAGTATATTCATTCACTGCTCTCCTAAATTGCAGGTATCACGTCTGGACAAAGGGTCACGCGCCAACCAATTATGCCAAATGGAGAACAGCCACAACACCATACAAGGTGGAGTGGGAGGCAGATTTTGAGCCGTATGTTGTGGTGCGACGAGACTGTCCTGAGTATGACCACAGATTTGTTGGCTTTGGCTGGAACAAAGTATCCCATATCATGGAGCTTGATGCTCAGGTAAGGTTTTAAAAGACGTTTGGCCTGTTTCTACTTCCAGTTCAAGTGTCCAGTGTCCCTAACCTGTCACATTTCCTTGTTCCAAAGGAGTACGATTTTATTGTGTTACCAAATGCCTTCATGATCCACATGCCCCACGCGCCCAGCTTTGACATCTCAAAGTTTCGCTCCAGTCCGAGTTACCGCTACTGCTTGACGACTCTGAAGGACGAGTTCCATCAAGACCTTTCTCGAAAGTACGGTTCTGCTGCTCTCAAGTACCTCACAGCACAGAGGAACATCTGAACACTGTTTCAAATGTACTTTAGCACACAGGAGAATGGCTCGGTCTAGTCATTTGAGGCTCAACAGCCAACATGCTGCTCTGCTGCATGTCACGGTGTCTAGAGAAACAAAGCTGAAGCCCGCGTCTCTGCTGAAGACTATGAAATCAGAGCTTTAATTCTTCTTTTTGATAAGTCATACAGCAGAGAACTGTGAAAACCAATGACATCAGCAACACACCCATCAGACTGGTGGTGAAAACTCGACCAGCTTGAACTGCTTAAAAGCGTAAATGGTAGATGTATGTTTGTGATGACCTACTTGCTTTATAGCCTAAAACGAATGGTCATGATAAAGACCTTTTTTGACAATCAGGGCTTTTTCTTCACTAAAGATCTACGGCTAGCGGTCCATGGCACAACACAGCTTTGAACCTGGCTGAAAGCATTCGATGGAGTATCAAAAGGACGAGAAATTAATGAGCTTTCCAAAGACTCTTCTGCTGGACTGAAGTGTGGGGAGGCCATCAAGATGAGGGACTTTAAAGCCTTATAATTTGACTGATATTTAAAATATGAAAAAATATTTTTCTTTGTTTTTCATGAATACAAAACAATTTATGAACAACGACCTACAGCCTATGTATGTTTTACAATATAAAATCGAAAATCACATTATTTTTTAATTTAGAAACACTGATTTGCTTGTAGCGAAAGAAGGTTGAATGGTTGATAGGGGTGTGAGGGAGTATTTTGTGCAGTTTCGGGAGTCCCGAATGAAGGTTTAGGTGAGAAATGATCAGTGTGTGTAACTGCTGCATTTATAATTGTCACAAATGGCGCATATTATTATGACGTGCTTAAACATACAGCATCATAGCGTATACTAGGATGCTTTCCTGCCCTGAACTCAAATCACTTTTTTCACTTAAAAAATTTGCACTACATAC
>NW_015554147.1:1586550-1605453 GCF_001515605.1 Sinocyclocheilus anshuiensis
CATCTTTTTAAAAAAAAAAAAAAAAAAAACATGATTAAATGTACATTTGCATTGAGATCCACTCGAGGGACCATTAAAAACAGGAGCCATCCATTGCAGAAGTTTCTCACAGACTGAATATTTTGTTGTCCGATATAAAACACTTCCTATTGTTGAAAACAATATTTATCATGTAAAATGTCACTTTCTGGTCAGCCCTGAAATAAGTATCCAATGTTCAATTCAACATCAGTCACTCAAAGATGTATTTATAAAAAAATAAAAAAAATAAATAAATATATATATATATATATATATATATATATATATATATGTGTGTGTGAAAGGTTGTATGATCCATTGTACCAGTCGCTGCTGTCACAATGTAATTCCCAAGGTGTCCCGTCTTTATAAAGATACGCTCCTCCAGGTCATATTGAGTTGACCCCTCATATGCCACCCATGCCCTTCCGCTCCATCAGACTGCAGATTTACGGTAAATACCCGTGCCTTTGCTGTGTTGCGAAAACTGGATATTGATTGTACTACTGTACGCATCAGCGAGGCCTGCAAGAATACAGGTACTCTATTTATTATTGTTGACTTAAATCAATCATATTTTTCTACGTAGGGGACAAAGTACTTTAAATAAATTCTCCCTGTTTCTATAGTTTGTCAAAGTTCTTGTGCTTTTTATTTGACAAGAGGAGGTGAGTCACACGTTACTTTGTGCTTTTCACTGAATGTCCTATCTTTGAGCTTGTTGTAGGATTCACTGGTGACTCATAGTTAAGAGGTCTAATACACGGCAGTGCTGATAGAAAATGCACTAAATTGCAACTTCATCTTTATAAATGTGTGATTACAAATATATTTAAATATATGACATACAAATTTCAATAAAATTACATTAAAGGAATATTTCACCCAAAGACATCAGGCCATCTAAAATATAGATGAGTATAGATTTGGAGAAATTAGCATTACCTCATTTGCTCACCAATGGATCATCTGCAGTGAATGGGTGCCTTCAGAATGAGAGTCCAAACAGCTGATAAAAACATCACAATAATCCACAAGTAATCCACACCACTCCAGTCCATCAATTAACATCTTGTGAAGCGAAAAGCTGCGTGTTTATAAGAAACAAGTTCATCATTAAGGTGTTTTAACTTTAAACCACACATCAGGCCAAAATATCAGTGATCATATTCCATAATAACACTTCCTCTAGTGAAAAACTCCATCTCCTGTTATGCTTTCGCATCAAACTCTACCGACACATTAATTTAGAACTGTTTTCAACTGTAAATGGTGCTTAATCTGCGCATATTTCTCTCCTGATTCAGACGAGACAACTTTTTCACTGGAGAAAATAATAAGGATGAGGACTTTTATCCTGTTTGTTTATCCTGTTTGTTTATTACAAACACGCTTCACAAGACTGATGAACTGGAGTTGTTTTATCAGCTGTTTGGACACTTTTACCATATTTTAAAGACAATATAAGTAACTACATATAAAGATGAACTTAAATCCTACTTAAGTCAAAAAAGCACTCTAAAGTCCAGATATCTGCATTAATTATAAATGTATGCTATAATACATTTCCATTTAATAGCAGTTAACATGCACTTAAGTGCAGGATAAATAAACTGGCTGGAGAAGTTGCTGTGCATTAAAAACATACTTTTTTTTTTTTTTAAAGATAGACTATCAAATTCAGGTGCAGAATATGACCCGTGGACTTTAATTTGAGACCCCTGCTCTAGATATTACAGTAGACTTGCTGTTAATGTTGACTGCAAATGACTTCAGCTAGTCCAGCTGTTAGTGGCAAGAGGGTGAAGTTGATCAATTGTTTTCCAAATGGATTTGACGCCTGTTAAAACCAAGTTAATTTCCGGCAATTGCAGGAGCGAGGCTGCGGTAAGCGGAGCCCTGAGAGCGAGCGGGTGGCTCTTTCCTGCACTGCGTGGGCTAATGCATGTGTAATTGCCTGAAGTGGCCCTTTATGACATCATGAATCAGAAACCATTGCAGACAGTCAAAGAGTTTCAAGCTGCTTTTTCAGCATTCATTCACTCTACCCAGCAGCACATTACAGGAAAGGGCATGCAGGGGAACACTGCTCACAGTGTGAGCGCTGCAGCTCAGGATGTCCCAGCAACAATCTAGAAAATGGACTCACATCAGGAAACATACTCATGCTTGAATAATTCATTAGATACAAGACAGTGGCCAGTAAAATGCTGTTTCTTGCTGATTCCAACAGTCCCAAACCTATTTTTTAATGTATTATTATTATTATTATTATTAGTTTGTTTGTTTATTTGTTTGTTTGTTTTCCCTTCATAATGAAATGTACATTTCTTTCGAAACTTAACTTAATGAATCCAGACCATAATTTCTTGCATTTACATCAGGAAACGTGTTTGTGTTTAATACAACAGATAAAAACAAGTTTGGAATAATTACGTGTTTGTTTTTTTTTAATATTTTTGAAGGCTCTTATAGGCTGCATTTATTTGATCAAAAATACAGTAAACCCAGTAATATTGTGAAACATTATTACAATTTAAAATAACTGTTTTCTATTTAATATATTTTAAACTGTAATTTATTCCTGTGATGCAAAGCTGAATTTTCAGAATCATTACTCCAGTCTTCAGTGTAATGTTGAAAACTGGTTTTGTTGCTGAATATTTTTGTGGAAACCGTGAACAGTTTTCTTTCAGAATTTTTGTAACATTATAAATATATGTACTGTACTGTTACTTTTGAGCAATTTAATGCATCATTGCTGAATAAAACTATACATTTTCTCACCACAAACTTTTGAAAGATAGCATATCATGATTTACAGAGAAATACTAACAAAGTACATTTTAAAATGTTTTCAAATAGAAAATAGTTCTTTTAAATTGTAATACTATTTTACAATGTTACTATATTTACAGTATTCTTGATCAACTAAATGCAGCCTTGGTGAGAAGAAGAGACTTATTTTAAACCATAAAAAATCGTAAGTATTCCAGAATTTTGACCGATAGAGAAAAAACAAATGGAAGTTCTCATTAATGGTGTCACCACCTAAATCAATTAATTTGTTTTGTGAGAGTCAAGCAACAGGAAATAATTCCTTCAGATTGTCCCGCAAGGATCAATGCCAATAGCCCACTGCACCATTTATTATCTCTTAAGTTAATGACAGGAATCAAAGCACTCCATTTATCAACCGGTGACAGCCTCCAAATATCGCCATGTACAGCTCAACAATGACTGCTCAATATTGATATTGAAATCCTCATACCAACTTCAGTAATGGTTGCTCAATATCACTTGCAGTGCCGTTTAACAGGAGTTCATGATTTGTGCTTTTCTGTTTGCTCCTCGCCGGTTGTCTCCCCTTCACACTCAGTGTAACAAAGGCAGTAAATAAGGAACTATAGATCAGTATTACCCAGATGTTATTGTGGGGTTAACAGAGCTTGCTAAGGTCAAAGGGGTTGTAAAGTTTTTCTTTCACAAATGTTCAAGTGATTTCTCAACTTGACATTTCTGATAATAAATGACCGGTGTCTCATGCATGAGTCTAAACACGACAATGAACTTGACATTGGCAGGCAGCAGCCTATGACGCCACAACTGCTGCGGCTGAGAATATAAAAGAGCACCTGTGAAATACGTTATCCACTTCTTGGAGACATACGCCTATGACGCCACAACTGCTGCGGCTGAGAATATAAAAGAGCACCTGTGAAATACGTTATCCACTTCTTGGAGACATACGCAGGAATACCTAAAGCATGGCAAAGGGACACAGCATCTTGTTCCCTGTTCTCAGGGAAATATGGTTACATGCATAACCTGAAACGTTCCCTTTCGAAAAGTGAACACGCGCTGCGTCCCCTAGAGGGCACTATGGGGAACAGTATAACCATGCCGCCATGCTGAAGGGATGAGTGCCTTATTGGCTGAGCTAAGTCGAAGACTCAAAGGAGTCCTCACCCCTGCATCAGCAACGCGATCATAGACCAGAGCCTCTAAAGCATGGAGGCCTTAACAGGAGAGAAGAAGCCTAACTACATACTTATACAAGGAGGCTCACAGAGAGCCTAACACTCAGAGCTAACTGGCCCGTGAAGTTCTGCAGAGTGGAGGCCTAAATATACCACCTCTTAAATGAGAGGTGCCCTATCAACACTCCACACTAAGGTCAGTAGCCAAGGAGGCTGCCAGAGAGCATAACAACTTAGCATACTACCCTACCGCCTAGCCGAGCTCTAGGAACGGAAGCCTCAGTATGAATGACTCTCCAAATTGGGAGAAAAGCTAACAATGCCCCACGCTCAGGATATCTTGTGATGAGGTTAACAAGGAGCCTACTACTCACCATTACTCTTTGAGTGGAGGCTTCAACAAGAGGAGGCCTTACAATGCTCGCAGTATCTAAGGAGGCTCACAGAGAGACTAGTCAACTTGGCAAACCTGCTCTGTTTAAGAGCAAACTGGGTTCTAACACAGATAGAAAGGTCACGAAGCACCCAGAACATGCCCTTACCATAAACATGGATTTTAGAGAAGGCACGAAATGCGTTTCAGCATGACGATACTCTAACTAAGCCCCATGCTCAGGATGTCTTGTAAGGAGGCTCACAGAGAGCCTACTACTCACAGATGCTGTCCTAGCAGAGCTCTGGGGGGTGGAGACCTCATTGAAGATAACTCTCTGTAGCGAGAGGAGGCCTGATGATGCTTTCAGTAGATGGCTGAGCTCTAGGAGCGGAGGCCTCAGCATGACAACTCTCTAAAATGAGTGGAGGTCTAACTACGCCCCACGCTCAGGACATCTTGTAAGAAGGCTCACAGAGAGCCTACAACTCACAGCCACTGTCCTAGCGGAGCTCTGGCGAGCGGAGGCTTCAATAAAGTTAACTCTCTGTAGCGAGAGGAAGCCTGATGACGCTGAACTTGATATTGGCAGGCGAGGTTCAAAAGAAAAGTTTAAAAACATTTTAAAAACTGGACTTTTTTAAAGTTCAGAGAACATTTAGAATTAAATTTTGTAATAACTTACTAGGAACGTTAATGTCTCGGGTCACATAACCCATGTTCTCTGAATAGGGAACGAGACGCTGTGTAGCTATGACTCAATGGGGAATGCTGCTTGGGTGTGCCGATTGACTGAAGCCAGTATAGAATCATGCCAATTCATTGGCTGATGGCGCGGGCGCCATCTCGATGTCACTATGTCACCCACTCTAATACTAGCGACCGTGCCACCCGCTCCTCAGATTACCTGCCGAAGAAGTACTGTTGGCAGCGCGAGGAGCTTGGCAGTGAACGCAGCGATTCATTCCCAATAAGTAACCCAAGTATGTGAGTAACCCAAGATGTTCTCTTTCATAAGTTCACTCAATGCTGTGTATCTGTGATGCGCTTCCATATCTGGCCCGATGCAAAATAGACAGGCTAATCTCAAATGGCTGGATCAAGCAAAAAGAGTCTGGGAACCAGGATCCGCATCTAAATCCAAGCAATAAAACCTGATAAAAGTGTGAGGATATGAATCAAATAATATCTAGCGGTGAAGAGAATGTCTCTGTGATGACTCACCAACTCCCTGGAATGGGCCAAAATGAGTCAATGGTCCAGGTAGTTGAGCACACGGATGCCCTGGAGCGTCAACGAGGCCAGAGCAGCATCTATGCACTTCGTGAACATCCATGGAGTCAAAGCCAGACCGAATGGGAAAAACCCTGTATTGGTATGCCTTTCCCCCAAAGGTGAACCAGAGGAACTTCTTGTGCTGCTGAACAACCTGAATATGAAAGTAAGCATCCTTCAGGTCTACAATAATGAACCAATCCCCCGTGCAAACTAAAGCCAGGATTGCCTTCAGCGTTAGCAATTTGAATTTCCCTTTGTAAAGAGAGAAATTCAGCCAGCACAGAATAGGCTGAATTTAGAATAGGTTGCAGACGCTTCTGCTCATTCTCTATAGCTTCGAACTCCACAACTGAACCTCAGGTTGCGGGTTCTCGAAGGGCCTCAAAGGCCAGCACGACAGGGGAAAGTGGATGACTCCTTCTCAAAAACCGTGAGCCTCAAGTGAAGAGTTTCAAGACGGAGATTCTCACAAAATGTACAGTTAGAAGCGCCGTAAAAAAACTTGCACGTGTGAGACGAACCCATACATTTAACACACTTACTGTGCAGGTCGTCGCTCATGATAAAGCGAGAGCAGGTTGTCAGCGGCGAAACTCCAAAGCACTTCACTGTGAGGAGAAACGAAATTCCACTGAATGCAATCAAAAGAGAAACACAAAGACATAAGCTGAAACACGGGCCAGATAAATCCCTTCTAAAGGGCTAAACGACCACTTCTGTAGGAAGGTTGAATTAACGTAAGAGAATATTCCCACTAGAAGTTTCCATTCCCACAAGAACACATGATCAAAATGTATTCATAAAAGTTCATACATTTTTTTTTTACATTTTTGAAAGAAGTCTCTAATGCTTACAAAGTCTGCATTTATTTGATCAAAATACTGTAAAATCAGTAATATTGTGAGATATTACTACAATTTAAAATAACTGTTTTCTATATGAATATATTTTAAAATTTGCATTCATTTATTCCTGTTATTTATTTAGCAGCATTTACTCCAGTCTTCAGTGTCATTCTAATATGCTGATTTGCTGCTCAAGAAAGCATTAAATTGATCAAACTGTAAAAACATTTCTTACAAAAAAAAAATCACTTTCAAAAACATGCTGTTCATTTAACTTTCTAGTCTTCAAAGAATCCTGAAAAAAAATGTATTACAGTTTCCACATATTAAAAGCAGCAAAACGTGTTTTTAACACTGATATAATAAGAACCATTTATAACTGAGCACAAAAAATAATTGAGCAGCAAATCATTTTGTTAGAATGAGTTCAGAAGAACTGAATGTTTAGAGAACATTTAGAATTAACGTTAGCATTCCCATTAGAAGCTTTTGTCAAAACAGGTGCAGAAGTTCGAATAGCAGGCGTGAAGTGTTACTGAGTTTCTGATGAAGGACTACTACTATACCATTCCTCACTGTAAACGCAAAGCATTTGTTGCTATGAAAGACGTGTGCTACATAAAGCAAACCCTGGGAGAATGGCACTTTAATTATGCTTATTGCACGTCGCACATGGAAACTGTTATAACTCACTGTAATGTTAAGGAGGACATGCTTTCCATATGCCCTACTTCTGCGCCAGCTAGCAGATGTTCGGAAATGAAAATCGTCCTCTTCAAGGTGTTTATAAACATTAGAAGCAGCAAACTGGCATTGAAACAAAATATAATATGTCACTAATCATGTTTTGTGCTTTCTGCCGGAGATACTGATGTTGACAGATTATACTCACATGATTGGTTACAAAAACATTAGTGAGCTTCCTAAATGGGTCTAAAAAATTCCTGAAACATTAACTCATATGTGACTGATTAGGGTAGTCTTAGGCCGCAACTCCATAAAATTAATATTCCTCACGTGACATTCACTTGAATGTTGCCAAGTTGAATAACAATACCCTTATATGCATAAAAATTCAGAACACACAGTAAAATTAGGTTACATATATATAAATTATAAATAACATGCAATTAAGTATCCTAAAACATTACATTCAAATTTCACTTAATTATTGTAACACAGTTCGTAGGTCGGGAAGAAGGAGGCGGGAATCGGCGAAAATTTAAATATAAAACTTTAACAAATAAACAAACACAAAACAAAAGTAAAAGCGCCAGCCCCTCATGGACGACTGTCATATAAAACATAATAAAACAACAACATAAAGTCCAGGCCTGGTCCACTCTCATCCTTCACTTTCGTTACTCCTCCTTTTATCCTTCCGGAGCTCCTCCGTGGGACTTGAGCCCGGTGAGTGGCGCAGGTGTCGCTCATTATCAATTACTCCACCGGCCTCTCTCCGCTCCCACGGCTCTCGGCCCCGCCCCACTTGTCACATACCCCCTTCGCCCCTCGCAGGCCAGGGGGTACCCACGAGACTGCACTCTACTCCCCCCGGGGGCCCCGTCACGGCGGCCGCAGCACCTGGAGGTAAAGACAGACAAGGCGAGAGAAAAGGAGACGGAAGGATGAGGAGAGACAGAGGGGAGAGAGGAAAAAAAAATTCTTCCAGTTCCCAGACACACTGCAGCTTAGTCCTCAACCAGCTGAGAGGCTCTCACTCATGGTGCCATGCGATGGTACTGGACATCTTTGGTGGACAGCCCGACACTCCTCCACCTCCTGGCGGACGGCGATGGCTCCTCCTGTTGAGGGCAGCTGGCAGCGAGTCCCCCGTTCCCTGCTCCTCCCCAATCATGGCGGACGGCAGCAGGCTCCGGCCTCCTGGCGAATGGCGCCGACTCCGCCCCCAATCATGGCGGACAGCAGCAGGCTCCGGCCTCCTGGCGAATGGCGCCGACTCCTCCGCTCCCTCTTGGACGGCAGCCACCCCTTCTCAGCCCAGTAGCGCTGCAGCTAGCTCTCCATCCCACCTCATCTTCCATCGCTCCAGCACCACCACATCGGGAAGCCACTGGCGGTCTCCGCTCCTTCCTGCTGCCCGATCTCCTCAGCACCGCGATCCCCCTCAGCAGCGAGGGCTCTCTGACAGCGTGTCCCTTCTTCCTCCCGTGTTTTGGCACCAATGTAACACAGTTCGTAGGTCGGGAAGAAGGAGGTGGGAACCGGCGAACATTTAAATATAAAACTAATAAATAAACAAACACAAAACGAAAGTAAAAGCGGCAGCCCCTCACTGACGACTGCCGCATAAGACATAAAAAAACAACAACATAAAATCCAGGCCTGGTCCTTTCTCGTCCTTCACTGTCGTTACTCCTCCTTTTATCCTTCTGGATCTCCTTCGTCGGACTCGAGACCGGTGAGTGGTGCAGGTGTCGCTCATTATCAATTACTCCACCGGCCTCGCTCCGCTCCCAGGGCTCTCGGCCCCGCCCCACTTGTCACAATTATATTATTTTGAAGTATATTATTTCCATAATAAGTAAAGTATGCTAAAGTGTACTTCTTTTTCACAAGGGATAATTAAATCTTACTAAAATATTTAAGAATGTTTTTTTTTTTTCATTTACTGATAAATGTGAGATATGGTACAGGATTATTATGTCTTACTAATACACTTACTGGGCACTTTATTAGGTATACCTTGCTAGTACTGGGTTGGACCCCATTTTGTCTTCAGAACTGTCTTAATTCTTCATGGCATAGACTCAACAACATTCTGAAAACACTCCTGAGAGACATGCTAGCATCATGCAGTTGCTACAGATTTGTCCGCTGCACATCCATGATGCAAATCTCCCATTCCACCACATCCTAAATGTGCTCTATTGGATTGAGATCTGGTGACTGTGGAGGCTATCTGAGTATAGTGAACTCATTGTCATGTTCAAGAAACCAGTTTGAGATGATTTTAACATTGTGCGTTATCTTGCTGAAATTAGCCACCATAAGATGGTACACTTTGGTTATAAAGGGATGGACATGGTCAGCAACAATTCTCTGGCAGACTGTGGCATTTGAATGATGCTCAGTTGGTTCTAAAGGGCCCAAAGTGTGCCAAGAAAATATCCCCCACACCATTACACTGGCATCAACAAGGCATTTTTGCCCATAAACCTGGATATTTTCTCTTTTTTCAGGTCATTCTCTGTAAACCTTAGAGATGGTTGATCTCAGTAGATCAGCAATTTCTGAAATACTCAGACCAGCCCATCTGGCACCAAAAATCATGCCACATCCAAAGAAACTTAAATCACCTTTCTTTCCTATTCTGATACTTCAGCAGATCGTCTTGACCATGTCTACAATTCATATTCATAGCACAAACGGTGTGCAGTAGTGCTTCCCTTAGCAAGCATTAATAATACGATAAATGCATTACATAGGTTTAACAGACTCAAATATTTAATTAATCTCAAAAGTTAATACATCAACTTTGGCAGCTTTAATGTTTTCGCATCACAGTAAGAAATAAAAACAAAAACATCTCAGTGGCTTGTGTCCTGAAGGAAATGAGGACAGAGTCCTATTATAAATCATTTTCAATGATAATAATTTTTTTTAATTTTAAATAACACGCAAATAAGCGTCCAAAAGCACTGCATTCAGTTCGCACGTACAATTATTTTTTTTAATATATTATTTCCTAAATAAGTTTGCTAAAAAAAGTATGTTAAACATACTGAAAGATTCAAACATCTGCTCAAGCATTGCTCTTCACCCGGTGGACTCTGAATGAAGATATTTGATGTAACATACTGCTCTCTGCTCTTCTAGCTCTCCTGAGGCCAAGAAGTCACTGTCAGAGTAAAGCTTTCTGTCAAACACTCTCATTTCCAGCCTTTTCCTGAATGATGTCAGGCTTTCCTCAGCTGGACAAAGGTATATACACCGGGATGACAGACGAATAAAAGCAATCACTGGTTTCTTCAAATCACAATGTCAACTCCAATGAATAAAGCCCAAACATACTTTACGCAAGTACATGAATGCAAACGCTTCAAGCTACAAAAGCTCAATTTCACACATCGTTGCGTTCTGAAAGGTGTCAGATCGGAATTCATACCACAACTTTTTGCATTCTCAGCTTTGCCACAAGGGCCAGTATGATGGCATTAGTGTAAATTGTCTGTTATATGGTCAGTTTTCACTTTCAACTAATGTCGTGACAGAGCAATGGAAGGGAATCTTGTTGAGTTAAACTAGTTAAACTGTTCACATTTAGCTAGATATAACTCAAAACAGAGTTGCTTATTCCAGTGACTGGAAGTTAGCTGTTTTGTCTGATTGCTCACTAGCATATTTAAAAAGACATTGCTCTCTAGCTTAAATGTAGTTAGCTATTTTTGCTAGTGGCTTTTTTTTTTTTTTTGCAGTATTCTAATTTTTTTTCTGAATGACAGCAACCTGAATGAGTTTTTAACATTATCAATTACTCCACCGGCCTCGCTCCGCTCCCAGGGCTCTCGGCCCCGCCCCACTTGTCACAATTATATTATTTTGAAGTATATTATTTCCATAATAAGTAAAGTATGCTAAAGTGTACTTCTTTTTCACAAGGGATAATTAAATCTTACTAAAATATTTAAGAATGTTTTTTTTTTTTCATTTACTGATAAATGTGAGATATGGTACAGGATTATTATGTCTTACTAATACACTTACTGGGCACTTTATTAGGTATACCTTGCTAGTACTGGGTTGGACCCCATTTTGTCTTCAGAACTGTCTTAATTCTTCATGGCATAGACTCAACAACATTCTGAAAACACTCCTGAGAGACATGCTAGCATCATGCAGTTGCTACAGATTTGTCCGCTGCACATCCATGATGCAAATCTCCCATTCCACCACATCCTAAATGTGCTCTATTGGATTGAGATCTGGTGACTGTGGAGGCTATCTGAGTATAGTGAACTCATTGTCATGTTCAAG
The DNA here is from genome assembly GCF_001515605.1 of Sinocyclocheilus anshuiensis. Lineage (NCBI taxonomy): Eukaryota > Metazoa > Chordata > Actinopteri > Cypriniformes > Cyprinidae > Sinocyclocheilus > Sinocyclocheilus anshuiensis. The sequence goes on from NW_015554147.1 coordinate 1,598,046, forward strand.
AAACCAGTTTGAGATGATTTTAACATTGTGCGTTATCTTGCTGAAATTAGCCACCATAAGATGGTACACTTTGGTTATAAAGGGATGGACATGGTCAGCAACAATTCTCTGGCAGACTGTGGCATTTGAATGATGCTCAGTTGGTTCTAAAGGGCCCAAAGTGTGCCAAGAAAATATCCCCCACACCATTACACTGGCATCAACAAGGCATTTTTGCCCATAAACCTGGATATTTTCTCTTTTTTCAGGTCATTCTCTGTAAACCTTAGAGATGGTTGATCTCAGTAGATCAGCAATTTCTGAAATACTCAGACCAGCCCATCTGGCACCAAAAATCATGCCACATCCAAAGAAACTTAAATCACCTTTCTTTCCTATTCTGATACTTCAGCAGATCGTCTTGACCATGTCTACAATTCATATTCATAGCACAAACGGTGTGCAGTAGTGCTTCCCTTAGCAAGCATTAATAATACGATAAATGCATTACATAGGTTTAACAGACTCAAATATTTAATTAATCTCAAAAGTTAATACATCAACTTTGGCAGCTTTAATGTTTTCGCATCACAGTAAGAAATAAAAACAAAAACATCTCAGTGGCTTGTGTCCTGAAGGAAATGAGGACAGAGTCCTATTATAAATCATTTTCAATGATAATAATTTTTTTTAATTTTAAATAACACGCAAATAAGCGTCCAAAAGCACTGCATTCAGTTCGCACGTACAATTATTTTTTTTAATATATTATTTCCTAAATAAGTTTGCTAAAAAAAGTATGTTAAACATACTGAAAGATTCAAACATCTGCTCAAGCATTGCTCTTCACCCGGTGGACTCTGAATGAAGATATTTGATGTAACATACTGCTCTCTGCTCTTCTAGCTCTCCTGAGGCCAAGAAGTCACTGTCAGAGTAAAGCTTTCTGTCAAACACTCTCATTTCCAGCCTTTTCCTGAATGATGTCAGGCTTTCCTCAGCTGGACAAAGGTATATACACCGGGATGACAGACGAATAAAAGCAATCACTGGTTTCTTCAAATCACAATGTCAACTCCAATGAATAAAGCCCAAACATACTTTACGCAAGTACATGAATGCAAACGCTTCAAGCTACAAAAGCTCAATTTCACACATCGTTGCGTTCTGAAAGGTGTCAGATCGGAATTCATACCACAACTTTTTGCATTCTCAGCTTTGCCACAAGGGCCAGTATGATGGCATTAGTGTAAATTGTCTGTTATATGGTCAGTTTTCACTTTCAAGTCAACTAATGTCATGACAGAGCAATGGAAGAGATTCTTGTTGTGTTAAAACTAGTTAAACTGTCCATTTAGAAAGATATAACCCCAAAACCAAGTGGCTTTTTCCAGTAACTGAAAGTTAGCTTTTTAATCCAATTATTAAACTGGTTAATAAGCTATATTTAAAAACGTTGCCCTCTAGAATAGCTTTGTTTTGGCAGTATTCTAATTCTTTTGAATGATGAGTAGCTTTTAACCTAACAAGCTTTAGTTTCAAAGTAAGCAGGACATATGTATCAGATGCTTGAATCTTTCAGTATGTTTAACATACTTTTTTTAGCAAACTTATTTAGGAAATAATATATTAAAAAAAATAATTGTACGTGCGAACTGAATGCAGTGCTGTTGGACACTTATTTGCGTGTTATTTACAAGTAAAAAAAATTATTATCATTGAAAATTATTTAAAATGCAATTAGATGAACTTAGAAGTGCTTTTAATTAACTTGCGTAGGACTTTAAGTACATCTTTATATGTAATTTCATAATGACTTCTATTTTGTTTGAAATATGGTTAAAGTGTACTGCAGAATGTACTAACAAGCATTTATGGTCAACTAAAATTATTCTTTTTGTTAAAGTTATTATTAACTAAAATACTTTAATGTAATTTCTATTGAAATTTGTATGTCATGTATTTAAATACACGTCAAAATAATTTAACTTCTTTAAAGAATAACAAAAGATTATTAAACAAAATGATTTAAATAGTGCTGTTAAACGATTAATCGCGATTAATCGCATCCAAAACAAACGTTTGTTTACATAATATATGTGTGCGTGTACTGTGTATATTTATTATGCATATATAAATACACACTGTACAATGTATATATTTAAGAAAAATGTTATATTAATATGTATAATATAAATTATATAGGGATGCACCGATACCACTTTTTCCAGTAATCGCCCGAATTCCTTTTTTACTCACAATTTGTTCAGTGTCCCAACTTTTTTGGAATCGGGTTTGTATATTAACTTAACTATATTAACTATTAAATGTAATTTCAATAACACAGTACAGTTAAAATTATAATCAAGTACTTTATATGTGCTTTATGTTAGTCAACACATCAAAATTATTGTACTTCCTTAAATCACAAAAATATGATTAAAACATGATTTAATATGTACTTTAAAATAAATGTTTAGTTCGACATTATTACAAAAAGCACTTTTTAAAAGTCTACTTAAGTGTGTTAGGAAACGGTCAACTTTATTTCAATACCTTTAAATGGCCTTTATTTTTATTATTATTACATTATCTGCAAGTACAGTTTTTTTTTAACTCTTAAGATCTGAAGTATGCTATAATAAGTGCACATTCAGTACAATTAAGCGCATGTCTTTTTCACAAGGGAAAACAACAACAAAATGTTCAGTCACTCTGATGTGACATTTTACTTACAAAGAAAGAAAGCTACTCATACTCTGATGACAGGTTTGTACTTGCTTATTCTATTGCCAGGTCACATACATATTTAAATATGATCTTGTTGGCATCGAGCAACCTCAACTTGCCAAATATTTCTGTCCCTACATGGTTGCTAAAAAACTGAGATACACTGAAAATCATTTTGCCTCTGGTACTTAGTGTAGTGTTTCTAGCTTACACCTCACACCGATGTTCCACTATGAGCAACCTTTCCTGTTGTGTTTTCAAAGTGACAACAGCATGCACAGTCACTAATGAGAAGTAATTCCTTGGCAGGAAAACCAATACTTCCGCAGATCCTCTGAGAATCCCCATGTATCTGCTCAGGAAGTCTTTCCTGTTGTGCCACAGGCACACTTCCTTTAAAGTGCAGCGATATTCAGTGGTAAGAGGCTGCTGTAGCAGGTGTCTGGCAGAGAGCATCAGAGATGAGGAGGGAGGGAGAGAGGGCTTTTAATCTGCCTGTAGATGTGGCTTTACACCATGAGAGGCAGGCTGATGTGGGAGATGAGATCATTACTATAATTAAACCCTCTGGGGCATTTATCAAACTGATTTTACAATGTGAGATGAGGCATCATAAGAGTACTGGTAAACCAGCTTTTTTCACTGATCAGACTGGCACGCTCTCTGCCAACTGGAGGTAAGTGCTTTTCCCACAAATTTAATTTGTCTGAGTGACCGGAATCAGTCAGTTGTCAATGTTTTGAAAAATGAAAAATGTGTTGACGGGCTCACCTGGAGGTGTGTTCATTCACACCAGTCATTAAATTCATTTTGAAAACACTCATACAAAGCATGCAGAGACAAACACAACTATATTCCCATGGACATCCACAGTGTCTTAACTAAGGGGGTCATGGTTTGGCTAGTTAGCATGGGAGGTTAGACCCTGTCAGTAAAGGGGTCTATAATAGGGTCATTATCAAGCATAGTGTTAGTTGTGGCAGGTCACGTCAGTTAAACTTGCATCAGCTGACTCTCAGCTGATTCATGTTTACCAATAGGAATAAGACACCTATCATGGCATCCCTATATAAGGTCTATTCAGCTTTATCGCAATGTTCAGGAGCTAATTACCCTCCTCCATCCCCAGCTCCTCCTTTTGTATACAGTCAGGACTTGGCTTTCTGATATTCCTTGCTGAATCAGACTCCTTTATCTTGAAATATGTTGCTACATTAAATTGTCATTTTCTCATCACTCCTGATTGTTTGTCGCACTGTCCACCTTTTGCTCAGTTTTTTTTTTCTAAATGTTGTTTTGTCCGACTGTGCTTTGCACATCTAGACTTTGCAATATTTGCCCACTCTTCTTTGCAAAAAGTTCAGTTCAATTTGATGGTGAGTGTTTGTGGACTGCAGTCTTCAAGTCATTCCACAGATTTTCAGTGGGGTTTACCCCATTATTACCAACTATTGGATTCAATCTTTTTATCAACTTGTTTGTTTTCTTTCAGCTAGCATGGGTTTTGTATTTCTTTTTGGAACTGATTGATCGTAGGCATCACCGATCTGAGCTTATGCACCTTTGTTTTTGAGTGAACATTGCCAAAATTATCCACAAATAATAAATAAAAACTAAGGTTTTTAAGATCAAATTAATGTCAGATTATTGCTGTTAATAATGAAAATGGCATCTGATGACCGTTTTGATATTTTTATTCTCCATATTTTGCTGTATTAGGCAGGTTCCCTAATGTCACTCTAATTCTTTTAACAAACTAAAAGATGTAGAATGAAATTTGTATATGCATGGAATGAAAGATATTGATTGGACTACATGCTATCTTGCTTATTTTGCTCAAGTGCATTATCTATTTAAGTCCATATGGCATGCTAACAATAAACTATGCTTTTAACCACAGGTTTGAGAGCTGTAGTTCCAAACACACAACTTTGTGATGCTGTATATGAACGTTCATTGGAACTATAGATTCGGAAACACCAAATCTACGCTGGTAACAATCGAACTTGTGACCATAGTTGGTCCTATCTGTGCTCCTGGAAAACACACCCCTCTTTTCAGCAAATTTTGTCACATTTCATGTTTTACACATTTGTATTTGGAATAAAAACTGTAACTTCAAATAATAATAATAATGAACAAATTGCATTTACACTAAAGAATACAAATGTTCTCACATTTTATGATCTATTGGGACTTTGAGCCAATCACCTGAGCCAAAAAATGTTGTCATGTGACCAGATAATGATGTCATTGCAATGCTGATTGACTAATGGAACCACAAGAACACACATCAAACCCTTCGCTGGATTTACTTCTGTTCCTTTCCTCATTAGCATCTGCCACCTGGACTTTATTATTAAAAGACTTCTTCAGCGGACTTGTTTTTGGAGGTCTGGCAAGTACTTCAGTGTTCATTTATTGTTAACAAAACCCATGGGCTTTGGATAATTATGATGTTAGTGTAAGTGTCCAATCCCTTTGTGTCTGTGATGTGCTTATACTTGAAACAAGAGTTTTTCACCAAACCGTGCTTTGCAAATGCACTAATTTGCATGCATTTGTTTGAATATTTGCACCTTCAACATGTGAAGAATCTGATTTTGTTAGAGAAATAATGAGAAATCTTTGCTTACTTACTGTTCCTCTGGCTCAGGTCACTGTCACAACTGGCTAACCAAGCATGCAATTTCTCATTAGTAATTATTAGGACATTCTTTTCTGTATTTTTTATTTTTTTTTCTTCATAATGAAATGTGCATTTCTTTGGGAATTTGGCTTAATGAATGCAGACCGTAATCACTTGCAATTCCATCATCATTAGGGAGAAATGTTTGTGTTTCATGTAATAGAGAAAAACAGATAGAAAGAAGAGAGATGGAAGTCTCATTAATGGTGTCACCACCTAAATCGATGAAATTCTGTCAAACAAAAGGAAATAATTCCTTCAGATTGCCCCACACAGATCAATGCCAATAGCCCACTGCACCGTTTCTTATCTCTTAAGTTAATGACAGGAATCATTTATCAGCTGGTGGCAGCCTGCATATATCTCTTTATATCAACAGTGAATGCTCCATATTGATATTGAGTGTGTCCAGTGTGAGTGTGACTGATTGTTTTGTTAAACTTATGAAATTCTGACAACTGTCCCTAAAAATACTGTAAAACTGTGTGGACCTTGCTTGTCAAACAACAACAACTACATCAAAAGTTAATTAATGAGCAGCATAACATTTTTGCCCACAGTTTTGCACAATGGAACTTTGGCCTCACTATCACCATCTGTGGTTGAAACATCGCATTTCACCACAAATGTGTATTTTTACGTTATTTTACACCAGTTGTGAGGTTTCTTTGTGGATGGATGGATGGATGATTTGCAACAAGAGTTGCAAGTAAGAATTATCCATGTTAATGGAATGGTTTAGCGAAAATTTAAAATTTGCTGAAAACATACTTACAGGTCATCCAAGATGTAGCTGAGCTTGTTTCTTCATCTGAACAGATTTGGAGAAACTGAGCATTACATCACTTGCTCACTAATGGATTCTCTGCAGTGGATGGGTGCCATCAGAATGAGAGTCCAAACAGCTGATAAAAACATCAAAGTAATCCACACCACTCCAGTCCTTCAATTAATTTCTTGTGAACTGAATCCATCATTAACAAATCCATCATTAAGACGTTTTTAACTTCAAGCCGATGCTTCTGGCTAAAATGTGAGTCCTCTCTTCATAATATTGCTTCCTCCAGTGAAAAAATCATCTCTTCTGAATTGAGAGAAATATGCACAGATGAAATACTGTATGCAACAGTTCTAAATGTTTGTGAGTTTTCACTGGAGGAAGTGTTATTATAGATTATGGACTCGTATTTTGGCCAGAAGCCACGGTTTAAAGATACAGGGCCAAATTTACTAAACAAGGCATATTAGCATGAGAGCGCAATTCCATAAAAGTGCCAATGGGAGTGGAAAGTTCTGCGGGTGATCTACTGACAATACGCAAATTAAAGAAAGCAGATGCAACATCTCATTTACATAATGACCAACGCAATCTATCAAGAGCAGCGCAAATTAGCGTAAGGATATGTTCAGATAATGTCTTCCTCTGGCATTCCAAATAAATTAATATGAGTTATTAATATATAATTAACATAATTAATATAAAATTCTCTCCCTTCTACCACGCACTCTCTGTTCTCTGCAGCGCCTCCTCCTGGCAGCAGCAATCACAACCATGTCAAACACAAAATTAATTAAGACATGCTTTTTTGGGACAGTAAATGCTTAGTAAATCATGTTGCGCAATTCATTTAAATACTCTCCTCTCATAAATTTTGCTTCTGAAAGGAACACTCCTAAAAATGCATATGCAAAAAGATCTGTGTCGATGCCTTCCCATTGCTAATTTCTCACTGTGTGTCATTAGTAAATCTGGCCCAAAATGTCGTAATGATGCATTCGCTTCCTACAAACATGCAGCTTTTCACTTCACAAGATGTTAACTGATTAACTGGAGTGGTGAGGATTAATTGTGGATTATTGTGATGTTTCTATCAGCTGTTTGGACTCTCATTCTGATGGCACCCATTCACTGCAGAGGATCCACTGGTGAACAAGTGACATAATGATACATTTCTCTAAACCTGTTTCCAATTAAGAAACGCACTCATCTACATACAGATGGCCTGTATG
>NW_015554147.1:1605629-1608464 GCF_001515605.1 Sinocyclocheilus anshuiensis
TATATATATATATGTATATGTATGTATGTGTGTGTTTATGTATAAAGAACATTTTAATAATCTAAAGAACATTTTTCCACTATAAATAACCTTTTGTGCAATGGAAAGTTCTTCATGGAAACATAGATGCCAACAAGGGATCTTTATTAAGAGTGTATGAGGACGTGAAGGGAATACAGCTGTGTGTCAGAGCAGGCTCCCTTCCGGCTCTCTTATTAAAACACTCTGTGGCCCCTCTGGGCTTCCGTATGCCAATTGTGTGACATTACAGCGCCGCTCTTGCTTTCCTCATTAAACTCTCTGCCCTGGATTTCAAGCCCGACCCACTAATCTGTATGAGGAAATGAGGGTGTTTCTAATGGAAACACTTGGCAAAAAGAGCGGCCCACTGTCCAAGTTATTCTGAGGAGCATTTCATCTATGACTGACTGATCACCCTCATCTGAAATATGAAGAATATTCCACATACCACAAAATGCACTTTAAAATTGCTTTAAAAAAGCAATATATCCATGCACATCCTTAAATACAATGCTATTATTCTTCGATTTTAGAAGAGGGAGCTCTACACGCTATGAGTCCAGTGCTGCTCTGCAGCGTTCTGTGTGCAACTGCCATGCTGACAGATGGCGCTGCCCAGGGTGTTGGTTTCATGCCATGTCACAGTCTTTAGAGGGACGAAAGCCGTACTGTCTGTTCAAAGTGAACAAAGGCTTAACGACAAAAAACATCACTGTATTAACAAATCTAAAGGGCTTATCTGAACAAAACACACCTTTAGAGGTCTTAGAGAGGGGCACGCTGAGAAAATCAGGTCTGTTACTTAATCCTGTGTATTGCATGTTACATGTATGGCTGTTGTGTGCGAACATCATACGTAACGTAGGCCCTTATCTAACGCCTTTGAATAACTAGCCATCCATAACTATAGCAACTGCAATGACGATTAAAAACCCCTCATTAGCAGAGAAAATAATGACCTTCCCACTGCGTCATTCAGGGCCTGTTTGTATTGTATTTTTTTCAAGGGTAAACTAAAATATACTTTCATGTAATTGATATTTAAACTTATATGTCATGTATTTGTAATGGCAAAGTTGCAATTTAGTACATGTAAACTGTATTCATTTTTCTATATTGCATTTTCATCATACTTATGTTTAAAGCAGTCCATGCTAGACGGTGGTCTTTTCTGTGTACAGCACAATGTGAAATTAGATTAAACAATTCCATGAATGGATTTGAGGATTTGACTCGGAGTGAAATTGGCAAACGTTACATTTCTGTGTTCTTTGAGTGAGATTAGAAAATAATGTAAGGCTGTAATCATTTGGAATCCCTTTATCTGAAGAGAAGAGATTAAGAAGAGAGGGAATTTTTCACTTTTGTCTTATATATTCAATTGACAGTCCCATAAAAGCACCGAAAAATATTGCTCTGTGCAACTAAGCAATTTTATATAGCCTAATAATGTTATGAAGTTCACTTTTTTCTGAGTTTTTGTACTTTGCCTTGCTTCAGCAACAAAACTGAGTTTATTAAACCGAAGGTAATGAGAATTTAGACTTCAGTATTTTGTTATGAAAATGTACGCTCTTGTTTTTCCAAGTTCTATTGTCATTTTGCAGCACTTTGCACTCATTTGTATTTTTTTCCACTCTGTTAACTGTCTTTTAAGTGTGAACATGTCACAAAGTGTCAGAAAGACATCTCTCATCTAGAATTATCTCCACTGTAAAAAATGTTCGCTGTTGTCTTTTTTGTAATGTATTTATCATTTAGTTTTGCCAATGAACCTTTTGAAACAATCAATTTGTCATTTAAGCGTAATTGCTTTCTTTTCTTAAAATGTACATTTTAAAGCTACAAAATGAGAGGGGGCAATTATCATTGCATATTCTTGATAGCTGCATTTTGTATGTAAAGATTAGGGTTTCATTTCACTGCATCAAATGACATCTGGGAGAAAATAAAACTTTAGTGGTGTCAGACCTCTGCAGTGAAAAAGAATACTAGGCATTCTCTGATGCCGATTGTCTCTCTGTGGATCTGTCGAGGAGAAAAACACCCACTTTCATTTCCACTCGTCTCACGTTTCTTTTTAGATTTGGGGTTTTAAATGGATGCTGATCAACGCTTAAGCAAACCACCTTGAATAATAACAGCCACAGTGGTTGTTAAGGTATGTTTAATGAAGGCCTCTGGCTGTATGGCTATGACTTCTGTTGTCACACATGTCATGATCAAAGGCATGGGCAGGAGAAGCACATGAATGTCCCCCAATTAGGTGGAGCATGACTCACCAATCATCCTGTGCATCACTGTAAAGAACAGACATTTGTATTTCTTTCGCACAGGGCACTACATACCACAACACGGCTGAAAAGCTATACCTGATAATAGACTAACACAATAAAGTCAAATGTTTGGGATAGCTCCTTTTAATAGTATTACATATCATATACAAGTTTCTCCAATAAAATCTCTGATTCTTTATGGAATGCCTCCAAAAAGGGGGTCCAATTATTTTTTCATGGCCTGTAAGTTTTGCATTGTGATGTGACAATTAAGCATATTGTCCTTCTAAATTCTCATTATTGCCAAAAAAAAGAATAAAGTCTCATTCCATTTTCTGTAATACAATAATGTAAATCAATGTTTCATTTATATATATTTATATATATATATATATATATATATATTCAACTTGCAGCAGACTGACAAGTAGGGGAAGGGGGCTTAAAAGTGTTTAAATGTTATAAACAGGGATTGAAATTAACTTTTTCACTCACCAGCCAATTTGGCTACTAAATTTTTAAGCTACCGGCCATTTAT
>NW_015554147.1:1608634-1621511 GCF_001515605.1 Sinocyclocheilus anshuiensis
TTATTAATGCATTGGTAATTATGAAGTTGCAGTTTACTAATTTAAATGATGTAAACTTAAAAGGTGTAAATGTATCTGTAAAATAACACTACAGTTAAATTTATAAAGTACTTTACATCAGAATGTCCATTTCTTTAAAGCACACAAAAGATTATTAAAAAAAGTAAATTTTTACATTTGATTTTGGTGTTAAAAATGACATTTCCTGGCAAATTGACCTTAACCCCCAAACTGAATTGAAGCTGCCTGATCAGGGTGAGTCCTGGGCCACTTCACATCAGGATCTTGTTTACTAACAAGACATTGACAAAGATTTAGTTATTAATGTCCTGACAGTCAGTTTCATTCCTCCAGGTGCCTGTGGCAGTCCATCCATCATTCAATGTTGACTCTATTACAGGAAACCAGCGTCTGTTATGCTTCTTCAGCTATACTGTATTAAATGACTAAACTACAAAAGTGAGTTCCTGTGTTGTCCACTTTAATGTTGTTTTTTCCTAATTGGAATGATCTACTTGGTATGCTAGATGGGATCGGGCACAGTGTGCCAAGAATAATCATTAAAAAAGTTTGAGTTCTTCACTCACCCAGGACAGTCTCACTCATTACTACAAAGCTGCTCTCAGCAACAGTGAGATGCGTCCTTTGCATTTGTTTTTAAGGTGACTTTTTAAAATTCCGATGTTTACATCATTAACCTGTTGGTATCGGTACTCGGTATCGGCAAGTACCAAAAATGAAAGTATTGGTATCGGGCGAGTACTGGAAAAAGTGGTATCGGTGCGTCTCTAATATATATATATATATATATATATATGTATATGTATGTATGTGGACAGTCAGTTTCATTCCTCCAGGTGCCTGTGGCAGTCCATCCATCATTCAATGTTGACTCTATTACAGGAAACCAGCGTCTGTTATGCTTCTTCAGCTATACTGTATTAAATGACTAAACTACAAAAGTGAGTTCCTGTGTTGTCCACTTTAATGTTGTTTTTTCCTAATTGGAATGATCTACTTGGTATGCTAGATGGGATCGGGCACAGTGTGCCAAGAATAATCATTAAAAAAGTTTGAGTTCTTCACTCACCCAGGACAGTCTCACTCATTACTACAAAGCTGCTCTCAGCAACAGTGAGATGCGTCCTTTGCATTTGTTTTTAAGGTGACTTTTTAAAATTCCGATGTTTACATCATTAACCTTGTCATATTTGCAAAAACCAAGGTGCTCAAGGTAAATCCTGCCTGTGCATCTCCTGTAAAATGTCCATGTTCATGCAACGCTGCATTAACAAAGACCTAATTTTAGCTTTCAAAATTCATGCAAGTATGCAAAATATGTGAAAAAAAAAAAAAACTTTTGAAAAACTATGAATATTAATTTTACAAAACAGGCTTAATTTTTGCAAGTCTGATTACAAGGCTGCACTGTATTCATATTCCTCAAACATTCTGGTTTGGGTTTGTTCTAAACACAACGTATTAAATTCTGCAAATCATTCGGCCTAAACCTCATAGCATTCAAACTCCATTCAAATTTTTGTTTCAATTCTGCTATATGTGTGCTGATGTTCTTTGCAAAATTTAAACTAAATAAGGATGCACAATATTATCAGAACACTATCTGAAACGACCGATAAAGGCTTAAAATATTATCATCAGCACAATATGAAATATGATGGCGATATGCCTTGCAGATAAGATGACGTGTTGATTATGCACTGCAATAACTCATGTGTGAAAGAGTGCTAGCGATAAGATCGCATCAGCAGTACGGTCATTCTTGAAGTTAACTTTTGCATGGGGATTAGAATCACTGTTTTGGATCACCACTTGAATCTGAGAAAATAGTTTTTGCTCATAAATTAAAATGAATGTGTTATTCCCTGAAATAATTTTTTAGGCCAAATTTAGGCCAAAATGATTTGAAGAAATATTGGCATATGAGATATCTCCAAGAATTTAATGTCATGCTTCCATACTATTAAACTACTATTAAATATTATTATTATTAATTTTTTTATTTCATCACAGACATCACAGTTACATTGGACAAACCATATGCACTTGCTTAAGTGTTTTAGCACACATGCTAATTTTCAACACCAGTCCCATATTTGAGATGAAAGTTTAAAAATCTCCCATTGACTATAAGTTCACAGAACCATGTGTACACAAAATCACAGACTCATACTGGCTTTAGAAGCATTTCTTTGTTTTTTTTTTTAGGAGGTTTAAGATGGTTTTCCAGTGCAGTCAAGCTGAAAAGTGGTCAAAATTCTTCTAAAACCAGCCAGCAGACTAACCTGTGACAAGACCAGTAAATTAGCTTAGGCTGGTTTAAGATGTATTTTACAGCAGGCTACAATATATTTATTGTGTTTCAACTGGTTTTGAGAATGGTTCCCATGCTTTCAGGCTTTACAGAGAAACATTAGGTACATTCGCATACAGAGTTTAAGCGGAAATGCCTTTTTATGGAGATTATTTTTGGTGTGTTTTATGCTAACTACTAACTGCAGGCACATGCTCCCCATCTAGAATAATCTGGATTCATCAACATTAGGTTGAAGGTAAAAACAAATTTGTGTGTGAACAAACATAATACACCATTTTTTAGTGAAAAAATACCCAGTGTCTCTGTTTTCCCTCCTCCCTGTAACTTCTCTATTTGTCATTTCACCTAAAACTTTAACACTACTCTTGTTTTGTTCATATTTCCTTCAGAATTGCTAACATACTTCAGAAAAGGTCTTGTACAGTAATTTCCTTTTTGAAGCATCACTGTGCTTTTCAGATGTTGTTCCACGGCTTTAAACATGGCCAGCGTTGTCATAGATAGCTGACTGCAGAGATGACGCCCGATCGTGGCTTTGTTCCCACAGCCTTGCGACAGACCCAAATGATATTGTGTAAGCTTCAAAGCACTGTAAGCCACTTCCAGGAAACAAGAAGAGTGACATTAGTATTCAGTGTCTTGCCTCCCTCTCGCATGTAAAACGACTTCAAACACAGCGTCCACCTGAGGGAGAGCCACCTCAGTAAATAACTCACACATTAGATCTGTTTAATAATGAATTCTTACTCCATACCTCCCACTGTGTAGAATGAGCAGAGCTGCTGGAGCTGTATCAAAAGAAAAGCTGCTGTCTCATTAGTGTAGCCTCCTCTCAGCTCCGGGTCTGAGGGCTTATTTGGCTTCTCAGTGCTTCCCAATGAAAACCTAAGCGCTCAGAGCACATGTGATTCATGCAAGAACATTTCTAATTGGCTTGATTTGCCTCCTCTAATGTTTTGCTAATATTCTAATCAATTAGCTTGCTGGCCTCTCTTGACTTTGAAGTGAGCGCACAGTGGTTAAACGTGGTAAACAATGAACAATCTTGACTTCAGATGCGGCACAGGTCTGAAATGAGAGATTAATTATTTTCAAAAAAACATTTAAGGTAGCCATAAAATACTCCCGCCATTTTGATAACTTCAACCATATACCCTTTCTCCAAAAACACACCCTCCAAAGACATGTCAGCCAATCCGATGTCACCAATCCTGAATACACAAAATGACTGAGAGGCAAAGAATATTCCTGATTGGCCAGTTTTCTAATTAGCTAAAAGATGGTTTTGGGCCTGTGCTAATACCAATACTTTGACCACTTGTGCACGTATGTGATGTATTTCCAAGGATCATTCTCAGAACTTCGGCTAACGTTCTGGCAAGGTTCTTTCAAAGTTATGAACAAAGTTCTTCCAGTACAGTTAACAGATCGTTCAATAATGTCCTCAAAACATTAGCACAAAAAGTTTATCTATACATTGTTCATAGAATGTTTTATTTGGAACCAAAAATAAAAACACAATTAAAACATTTAAAACAGAGAACATTAAAAAAAAAAAAAATGTTTTATAAAAATAAACATAAGATGGAATTATAACCAAAAAAATGTTTTGAAAGCATTCATAAGTAACATTTTCATAACTTAAAGGTGCAATATGTAAGATTTTTTTAAATTAAAATATCCAAAAACCACTAGAACAGTGTTATATATTTTGCTGACTCGTGTACTTACATTATCCCAAATGTTTCGAAGAATGTTTAAATCCAGAGAAATAAGCTATTTTAACTAGTGACACGGACCGTGTCCATAGTGTCATTGTGTCGCCTGTCAATGATGTCATACACCCTCAATTTCCGGTTTTGTAGAAAACATGGAAACACCAAAGACGCTTTAATATGTTGTGCGTTTTATTAGACAGGTGACGACCGCACAGAGTAGCATTATAACAGAACTTTCAAACGTATCTAGTATGATAAAACAGCGCTGCTTTACCCCACATACGCATGACCGGAAGGAGCGGAAGCGCTAAAGTGTGTCATAATAAAAGCTCCGCTGCTTTCGAGCTGTGTGTCACTCTCGTCTCTCATTAGCAATTGCTTCAGCGGCCTCGTTTCACTTCGACGGCTTTCCGCCTCACTCCGCTTCATACTACGATGTTAATACATCTTTAATGCATTAGCTCATCCATGAACATGATTTCTGCCCAAGTCCCGTCGGATTGCGTCGGCTGTGGGGATGAAGATGACAACTCCCATGATTCCACACTCAGTCACGGCGTCATCAAACTATGCCTTTGTTTCTTTGTTTGTTTTGAATACGCGCCCTCTAACGGTGAAAACTTACATATTGCACCTTTAATGGGAATGCTAGCAAAATATTTGTAAAAAAATATTTTTGTCAGCTGGAGGGGACATTCTTATTTTGTTTTAAAAATGCAAGTAATTTTTTTTTACAGAGCTTTATTTAGCCATTTTGATTACAACACTTTTCAGTACTTTGCACTTAAAAATGTGTTTAACAAGTTGAATTATTGTGGTGTGATATGAAATTATTGTCTCTGTTAGTTTATCTTGACCCTCAATACATTACACCATTTTTTTTTTTTTAAACCAGTGTGGTCTTTTAATATTAATAATAGTGGGGTATATTATGTAATATCTAATTCATTTAACTTGCACTGTAAAGTCTTCCTCAACATCTCACGAGTTCCTGATCATGATGAATTATAAGACATGCTTATCCTGAAATGCCACTCTGGAGCAGTATTATATATTTAGTTTGCATTAAGGGCACTGAGCGTTGAGATTTTTTTTTGCTTACTTTCTCAAATGGCCACAATTGTGCATATTGCGAAAGGTTTTGAGACTTCTCAAGACACATTTCCATTATTTCTGTTGGATATAGTGAAATGTTACTTGTGGTATTAAAAAAAAAATGCTCACAGTACCTTTAACACTAAGAATTGTATTGAATCATGATCATGGCATGATCATGACAGCTGCCTCTCTATCCCTCCTCTCCTAATGGAAAATGTATTTCTGTAATGTCAAAACATGTTATGGTTTCTGCAGTCTATCAGCGTCCAAAATGAACACTCGCCAAGCGTCAAATGCCAAATGCGAGCAAAAATTGGTTTTGGCAAGTAAATAAATCAGATTTACTCACCAGGTGGTCAGCAACTACATAAGGAGCTGTGACAAAATACATGGTTTAAATTGAATTGTAAGAATGATAGCCCGACCCTCACTAAGTGTTGTGTGCAATATATAAAAGCAATTACTAAAGAAAACATTTGACGTGATGTTGCACATCATGTAACAATTTGTACCTCAGTGGAATTTCCATCAGAATTTTATCTAGGATTTTTTCTTCAGGACTCATGGATTGACACGTTTTTCTCGCATTAAGCCACCAAAATGAAAAAAAAAAAAAGTTGATTTAACACTGCAGGTATTAGCGCACAGATCCGAGCTTTAGACACATGTCCAATCATTGATCCTGCCTGCTTACAAACAGAACCGACTGTGCTTATATTAATGAGCCACAAAGCTCTAAGGCCTAGGTCAGTCAGCACTATTTCGTGTTGTTAGCACATTTTAGTAGTAGTCAACACATGTTTAACATGACAACAACAACAACAACCATGACATTATAATACATGTCCATGTCGTTATAGTGCTTTGATCCATTTGTATGTTGATTTATGCTAATTTCTTTGCAAAATGTGTTTTTGGCTGCTTGACATTTCACAGCTCCAGAATAACTTTATTTAGACATGCATATTCTAGAGTGCAGCAGTGTCTGTCCACTTTTTTTAAGCAGCTTTGGTTCCAAAAGTATTTTCCCATTCATTTTTCCCATAGGAATTTTTAAAATATCTATTTTAAAGCCATGAACCAAATTAAACACCTATGCTGAATCACAATATTACAAACTTCATTTGAAGCAAAACAAAAAAGTATTTGAAAATCAGACAAAAATGACAAAGGTACAAAATACTGTGTACTTAACAGCTTTAATGATGCAAATAACTACAATCCTATGAAGCACTGCGAACAGTGTTGGGGGTAATGCATTGCAAGTCATGCTAGTTACATAATCAGAATACTTTTCAAGAAACTAGTAAAGTAACCCATTACTTTTAAATGTACAATGAAATATCTGAGTAACTTAGTTTTTGCATTTATTCACTGACAACTCTCCTGTCCCCATGTTGAGAGAAATTGGGAGTGAGATGCAGAGGCTAATAGAAAATGGGATTTTTACTTCCAAAACTGTTGCACACTATTGGTCGACAGTGTAAATGTTGCTAAAGTCTTTTTTAAACAAGATGCAGTTCCAAAAAGAGACTGACAGTGTGTCACACATTTAAAAGGGGAAGTACCTAAATAACACCACTGTCATAGGAGCAAATGTCGTAAAAATATCATAAAATGCAGCTTAATTGCCAGTAAGATAAATTTATGGCCATTACATTTTTACAATTAATCTGTTATTGGCAGGTGTGGCAAAAAAAGTGTCCCCAATAATTTGGGCCCCATATAAAGCCCATAATATGCAATTTTCAAAATCAGTTCTTGCACACAACTGCTTGCTGATTAACACAGAATAAAAAGTTGTCACATGACCAGTTCATTACCGTCACTGCAGTCAAACAGCTCTGTTTACCACTGGGAGTCATGCTGACCTAAACAGACAAACACAGGATGTGGTTTGCAGAGATTACTCTGATGATAATGTGATCATGAATATGTGAATCCTTTTGCCAATTTGCATATGAAAATTAGACTAGAGTAGTTCAGGGATAAAGCATCCGTTTGAAATACTCACAGGCAATGCTATCTAACAATTATAATTGAACCCACCATGGACACAAGCATGAGCACACTGTGCATCTCACCACAGGACATGTAAAGAACATCGGCAGACAAACACGGCTTCCGCCAGTCAATAAGCACTGCACGCTGGGGAGTATTCTTGACTAAATGCATTGTTATCAGCAATTACACACATCTGAAGCAGTCCAACCGCTAACTACCCATCACACCAATGGCACCGGCCAGATTGCATTTCTAGTACTACATTACAAATTCTGCACTTTTATTCAGTGAGAAAGAGCAATGAGGCAAAAGGCCCGCAGGGTAAAAACCCTTTCTCTATATATAATGTTGGGTTTGGCATGGCATTGGAAAAAATGCAGAACATATTTTATCTTTTTATAAATACTGTATATGTATGTTGCCCCATCAAATACATTTTAAGATTTTCCTTCAGAGTAGCTTTTATCACAGTTGTGCAAGCCTAGACAGATACAGTATATTCTTTTTAATTCTTGAAGGTTCAATTTTGTCATATAAATGATCTGTCCTCTTGGTAGCACACGTTTCGGAAATTATAACTCCACTGTCAGCTCGCATCAATCATGGATATTAATTTCTGAAATGAACTGTAAAGAGAGTTTTCTGACTAGTGGTCAGGAACAGCGGGGTGACAGAAAGGATGTGGTGTATTCAAGCATGCAGAGACAGCAGAAAGGAGGATGAAATGAGAAGACACAGCAGACAGTCTTTCAGAACTCTGTGATGGACCAGATTCGGTGCTTAGACCCTGAAATAGAAAATACATGCTTTTTTCCTCAAATACTATATCCAGTACACTTTGGTGTTCCTGGTGACATTTTTAAGCATTAACTCTGTGATGGACCAGATTCAGTGCTTAGACCCTGAAATAAATGTTAAAAAAAGAAAAGAAACGAGAAAATACATGCTTTTCACCTCAAATACTAAATCCAGTACACTTTGCTGTTCCTGGTGACATTTTTAAGTATCAGAGACAAAATTTCCATTAAATGTGTTAGATAAACCATTGCACGTTATGTTAGGAGGGCTGACTCCAAGATGAAAAAGAGCAGGATCCATATGCAGCAATTCATTAATAATATAACAAAGGTACACAACAAGGAACTACAAACAATGAAACCTAAACTGAGCCCACCAAGGACAAGACCCGAGCAGGAACACAAGAAACACAAAGGCATATACACAATAACTAAGGGTAACAACACACAGGTGAGAACAATCTGAGAATAACAAATGGAAACACAGGAATAGGATCTAAACAGATCTACAAACTGAGGGTGTTTACACTACAGCATTTTCTACTAAAAACGGAAAACGTTTTATGTGTTTTGGCCGTTCATTTACACGACAATGTCATTTTGGAGGTCTGAAAAGCAAACTCTTGAAAATGGGTTTCACATGACGTCATGTGCATCGGTGCTGGGGAAAGTTACCTTTAAAATAATGCATGAATAAAATTGGTGAAAGACCAATTTTTGAGCACACTGCTTGGAATACTCTATCCCACAATGCAATGTGATGAACAAACTGAAAGTAATATAAGCCAGAATTGTAAACATTATTTAATAGACTGTCAGTTTTATACCAACTTTAAAAAAAAAAAAAAGCATATGTTTCTGAGATGATAAATGGATGTGATTCTCTGAATTAAACATGCATCACATGATGTCATGCTACATTAATGATGCATTCCATTTCATATACTATTTCTAAAAAACAAATAGTAGGCATTATACAGTCTACACTGTACAGTATGCAGTACCCTAGTATTCCATTTGTTTAATTTGTGACAAATGAAAAATGAGTTTGTGACAAATGCAAAATGAGAATGCAAAATAAGTTCTTCAAACAGACACTTCAGCAGCATTGTCAGATGAAAAATAACTAGACTATGACACCAAATCACATACCACTGCATTCATATTTTGTTATTTATTATGCTGAGTTTTAGTTTACTTTTTGACAGTGACTTTTTATATTGATAAATAACTTTCTTAATAACAGAAAAAATATAATCAATCTCAGGTTGAAGGCACAAGAGCAATTAGTTGTTTTTCCTCTAAAAAATTATCCCCTTTGACGCTGCAGTGGGGATTCTAGTGTGATTATAAAAACACTGTATTCTGACTGCGCCTCCATTAACTCAAAAGACTGGCCATTTATTCAAAGTAAATATTTAAACATGCACTTACTTTTACATCTCTGATTTGCTCCACTAATGTTGCGGCACTCCATTATTTTCAGAGATCTATTTTCTGTCTAATCAAAACACAAAGAAATATTATATCAAATATTTGATTCTGGCAAACTTCATCTCTCATAATACAAAGTGCCAATATGCTAATATACACTACATGGCCAATGTGGATACTCAATATGTGGTATGTGATTAAACATTTAATTTAAAAACCACTGGAATGAATAGGTGGTTGGTTGGATTATGTGCCTGTTAGCAATGGGTGCAGCAGAAATAACCAAATATGTTAATTAGAAGGGAGGATCCACATACGTTGGCCATTTTTTGGAACACACTGTATGAAGCTTAAAGAAATAGTTCACTCAAAAATGTACATTTCTGAAAATTTGCTCACTATTTACTCACTAGGCCATACAAGAGGATCACCAATGGATCCAGTGAATGGGTGCCATCAGAATGAGAGTCCAAACAGCTGATAAAAACATAACAGTAATCCACACCACTCCAGTCCATCCATTAACATCCTGTGAAGTGAAAAGCTGCATGTTTGTAAGAAACAAACTCTATCCATAAAATTGCTTTCTCCAGTGAAAACGTTGTCTTGTCCGAATCAGGAGAAAAATATGCACAGATCAAGGACTGTTTACAACCAACAGTCTAAAATATTTCTAAACAAATATGTCAATGGATTTTGATGTGAGAGGACAACAGTGGATGGACGTTTTCACTAAATGAAGGGTTATTATGGATCATGGACTGGTATTTTGGCCAGAATTGACGGTTTAAGTAAATGTCTTTATGATGGATTTGTTTTTTACAAACACGCAGCTTTTCGCTTCACATGATATTATATGATGGACTGGAGTTTGCTTGTGGATTATTGTAATGTTTTAATCAGCTGTTTGGACTCTCATTCTGACGGCACCCATTCACTGCAGAGGATCCATTGATGAGCAAGTGATGTAATGCTAAATTTCTCCAAATCTGTTCTGATGAAGAAACAAACTCATCTGCTACATTTTCAGAAACTTTCCATTTTTGGGTGATCTATTCCTTTAAGGAACAAAGTTCATTCATTTTCTAAATTCATCACTCTGATACATGAAGCATCTGTACAATGTTTTCTGGGTGTTTTACGCCATAAAACAGGTAATATATTGTTTACACAGATAAAGATCTCTCTCCATCTCTATATGATCTCTCTGCTTTCTCAGCCTCTTTTGACTTCGCAGCATTAGTCAGCAGGCATTTTACTGAGTTGCATCTGCAGGAGCAGGGTCCATTTAGCAGATTGGCTGTCAGTGATAATCTTTACTAAAAGGTGACTGCATGCAGAGAGGGTCTTGGCAGGACACTATCATGCTGCTGTTTGCTGTGGAGTGGGTGAATGTGTCAATTCTCTGACCCATTTATCATGTCATAAGCCCGTTTCATCGCCATATGGTTCTGCTGTCTGAAAAATAGGGTTATTTGTATAAGTATACATTTGACAAGCTCAGGTTACAAATATTCCTCATGTTGTTGAATTTTTAATGGATTTGTTCCATAAATCGCACAATATATTTAGGACTTATGGGTTTTTTCATTATGCAAACTCTCTAAAACACAACATTTCAAAATGTTTGGGTGATCACCTTTTTTTTGCACTGGCAGCATGGTGCCATTTTAACCCTTCTGGAGTTTTGTATGTATATTAGAGTACACCATTTACATAATGCATGTTAACATGGTTTAAAAATAAATAAATAAATAAATGGCTTTCTGTTGTTTGTGTAAATGAACTATAATAATCTGACATTAATTGTGATCTCCAATCGATTAATTAGCATAAGTTATTGCTCCACTTGTGCACAATCTCAACAACAACAGTTGAACCAAAATGGGTTGAATGACAAACATACGAAAAAGTTACTATGATTTGGTGAAATTATTCCTTGTACCATGGTTGTTAATCTGCATACGGATAACACACCCCTGGTCAAACATGGTGAAGATCACCAGCTCACCCAAACTTTGAAATAGTGATTAAAATAAATACCCATAAAGCTTGAGGCTTGAGATTTATTGTTTAGAATATTGGAGTATGTTTTAAAATATTATTTCAGTATTTCTACTTCAAAAAGTTATGTTCAGTTCAGTGTGTTACCTGATGTTTCTTTTTAATTATTTGTGAAATTTACTAGCAATTTCTGAGTGAAAATTATGTCTACACCGTATCACACCAATCTCTGTGACAGACATTAGTAAACAGTAAAATAACAGTAACATTGAGATTCATATACTGTGTTTAGCCAATTGTGATGCATTTTAGGCACTCTGAGCCTGCAAAATGAATTATTTTGTGCATTCACTGCGAGCAGTTCAAATATAGAAAACCGTAAGCTGAGCACGCTCGTGATAGATGAGCTTGGAACGATTTTCCTGAGTTTGAAGGGTCCAAAATATTCAACAACTGAATAGTCAAATGTATCGAAAAAAGGAGGAAAGAGAGAGGAAATGCGACGGGACCAAACATTGGTAAAGCTTTTTGTCACTGGAGGGAGTGGCCAATTTTAATAGTAAAACTGTTAGGGACTCATTTTCTTAAAGGGATAGTTCACCCAAGAATAAAAATTACCCCAGGATTTACTCACCCTTAAGCCATCCTTGGTGTATATGACTTTCTTCTTTCAGACGAATGCAATCGGAGTTATATTTAAAAATGTCCTGGCTATTCCAAGCTTTATAATGGCAGTGAATGGTTGTTGAGATTTTGAAGCAAAATAAAGTGCATCCATCTATCATAAAAAGTGCTTCACGCGGCTCTGTGAGGTTAATAAAGGCTATTTGTGAAATTTACTAGCAATTTCTGAGTGAAAATTATGTCTACACCGTATCACACCAATCTCTGTGACAGACATTAGTAAACAGTAAAATAACAGTAACATTGAGATTCATATACTGTGTTTAGCCAATTGTGATGCATTTTAGGCACTCTGAGCCTGCAAAATGAATTATTTTGTGCATTCACTGCGAGCAGTTCAAATATAGAAAACCGTAAGCTGAGCACGCTCGTGATAGATGAGCTTGGAACGATTTTCCTGAGTTTGAAGGGTCCAAAATATTCAACAACTGAATAGTCAAATGTATCGAAAAAAGGAGGAAAGAGAGAGGAAATGCGACGGGACCAAACATTGGTAAAGCTTTTTGTCACTGGAGGGAGCTGAGAGTTTCAACGAGCCTCAAAACAGTCAAGCTTGTTTGTGCTTGACAGGTAAGAATACCAAGACTAAAATCACTTAGGCCACATTAAATAATAATTCAGTGAGCCTTGATTGCTCACACAAAGGAAGATATATAACTAGCCTAAATATACAATATACAGTGTAATCATTCTAATTTGAATGAGAATAGGGAAATCCACAGGTCAATGAGGATCGATCTTTGGGATCACTTTCAGAACAATTTTTTTTCCTCCAGCTGATGAAAAAATAAATAAATAAA
>NW_015554147.1:1621528-1634142 GCF_001515605.1 Sinocyclocheilus anshuiensis
TATATATATATTATAACATGGCCAATTTTAATAGTAAAACTGTTAGGGACTCATTTTCTTAAAGGGATAGTTCACCCAAGAATAAAAATTACCCCAGGATTTACTCACCCTTAAGCCATCCTTGGTGTATATGACTTTCTTCTTTCAGACGAATGCAATCGGAGTTATATTTAAATATGTCTTGGCTCTTCCAAGCTTTATAATGGCAGTGAATGGGTGTTGAGATTTTGAAGCTCAAAGAAGTGCATCCATCCATCATAAAAAGCTTCGGGGGGTTAATAAAGGCCTTCTGAAGAGAAGAAATGTGTTTGTGTAAAAAAAATATCCATATTTAAAACCTTATATACCGTAATCTCCTGCTTCCGCTACCTGTCGTACATGCGTTCATGAGAGAGTGGCGTCCAGAAGATGATGTAGGACGTAGGTGTAGCGTAAGCTCCGGTGAGAATGTGCTAGTCTCTCGAGAACCAAGTTTTGTTTACAGCAAAGGAAAACGAGTCTCCTCTTGGCTTATATCAAAATCCTCTGACATTTTTCTTTACAAATCCTCGTTTTGTACTTCTAATTCGTGACCTGTGTTTTGTTTTGCTCGATCCTCTGCGCTTCCATGTTCATCACTTCTCACTGGGGCTTACGCTACACCTATGTCATCCGCTGGAACGCCACTCTCTCGTGAATGCACATATGACAGGTAGCGGAAGCTAGAGATTACAGTTTATAAGGTTTTAAATATGGATTGATTTGATGGATTGATTTGATTCAGAAGGCCTTTATCCGTGTGGAGCACTTTTTATGATGGCTGGATGCACTTTTTGGGCTTCAAAATCTAGACCCCCATTCACTGCCATTATAAATCTTGGAAGTGGGACATTTTTTAATATAACTCCGATTGCATTTGTCTGAAAGAAGAAAGTCATATAGACCTAGGTAGGCTGTCAATGCTATACTTTATTCACTTTAAACATCGGATGACGTGATTTTAATCTCTTTAATACAGATGATTCTGAGTCATTAATAAATTATTCGTAACCAAAAAAAAAAAAAACAATATGCATTCAGGGTTTATAATGATGTGGCAGGTGAAGTGTGTGATTATAGTGGACAGAGTTTGTGTAAGATGTTCACAGTGTAATACATAAGACAGGAACTTTTCCGAGAACCACATTATTTTTTACAGAATGTCCAGTGAGCTAAGGGTCAGGAATAGTGGGAAAATTTGCTTCCATTTGTATACTGTTTGTATGATGGTCTGCACCACACAGATATGTATGCACAGTCCTTCAGCTGGATCAGTCACTATTAGAGCTGCTGTGATTGGATGAGCACTAGTTCGCTAGTGACACAGGAAAGGCTGATCAAATGTCAGAGAAATGTCAGGTCCCTTTGGAGAAAAATTAACGCCCAGGCGAATAGGTCATTGTGAGTTCACTGTATGAGATGGAAAAGAGGGAAGAGCTTGGCGTCTCCTAACTGATCTGTGACGACGTGGCAAATGCCAAGCTTTTAATAGTTTGCTCACAATCTGAGCCAGTCGAAAAAGGCAAAATCGATTTAATTTGTTGCTATTATGCTAACTTTCTTAAAGGAGAGAACAACACAAAACTGAAGGATTCTAAAGAAAGAACATAAAGGTGAGTATTTTCACCTTGTTTTTTCCTTTTCTGCCAGTCTCTCAGAGTAACAGATGGTTCAGTAAGAATAATGACAGAGAATGGTTTGACATTTTAAAAAAAAATCATATTTAAGATCTTTCCTTGACTCACAAATTACCCCAGTTTTTCCAATCAAAGTTGTCATATTAGAGCTGCTTTTTGTGCAAATTCCAGCACTGAATACCTGGTCATTAAACCAACTTCATGAGATGAATCCTGGGATGTTGGATGAGTTCAAATGTCTGTTTGACACTTTTTTAATGACTTTCCTTTGCTATCTATAACTGTCTACCAATTCCAAGCATTATGATCTGGATTTTTAGTAATATTAACGATTTAACTGCTCTGACACAATTGGATGAGAGCTAAATTTGAACTGAATTGAGCTGGATAATGACATTAATTTTGCAACATTGACACTGAATTGAATCAACACAACAAAAATAGAGTAATTACACTATTGTCTTTTGTATAGCTGCTTCACAGCTGAAATTGAATTTGTTTAATAATTGACCAATTTTACAGCATTAAAGGTGCAGTAGGAGATCTTGGAAAATGCTAACTTTAGCCTGATAGCACTGAAAGCGAACGTCCCACCCTCCCTGCAATCTAAACGCCTAAACGCATTTATGCTCACAGACAAGAGACAACATTACTACAATAGGCTACATCAGCGGTTCCCAATTCCAGCCCATGTTCCGAAGTGAAGTAAACTTCAACAGATCAACACCTATTGCACCTTTAACACAGTTATTTTCCTGTTTATCATGGATCTATATTGTATAAAGTGCAATTTGCATAAATGTGACTTCACTTCATAGTAAACTTAGTTCCCTTTCAGTCGGACACTGCGAGTCACGTCGGTGACCCACGAATTGGGATCTCGCTTAGAGTATCACCTGTGCGTTTCTGGATGCTGTCGTTACCTGGCGTCAGGTGATGGTCACGATCGCTGCCTCACGTGTCTGGGCATTAAGCACGCTGAGATGGGGTTCGTGGATGAGTCATGTTCTCATTGCGGGAAGATGACCATCTCGGAGTTGCGGGCCATGCTCCGTTTCCTCAAAAGGAGCGGAGCTCCATTGCCTCTGCCTCGATCTAGTTCTCGTCATGGCGGCAGTCAGGCAGGGGCTACTTCAAGCAGTTGCATGGGTGGTCTGAGGGTAACAGTGATGGCAAACCCTCCAGGGAACCAACCCTCTGGCGACCATTGCTCCTCTTGCACTCCGCAACCAGTTGAGCTGCCAAAGGAATGTGTTGGGCCCTCTACAAGGAGCGTACCAGCAGTATCCTTTGGCACTCCTCCCAATGATTGGATGTCGATCGCTGCATCAGAGGGTGAGCCAGAGCTTTCTGGAGAGGAAGATTCGGCTGCCCTGCTGCTAGGTACTTGAGTTCGCATTCGAAGGATGAGCATATCAGTACAAGGTCCTGCCCTTCGGGCTGTCCCTGTTGCCCCGTGTCTTCACGAAAGTTGCAGAGGCAGCCCTTGTTCCCCTGAGAGAGCAGGGCATTCACATTCTCAACTACCTCGATGACTGGCTCATACTAGCTCAGTCTCAGGATTAGTTGTGCGAACACAGGGACTTGGTGCTCTCGCACCTCAGCCGGTTGGGACTTCGGGTCAGCTGGTCATCCTGGGTCATCCCGTCGCAACTCGCCCGCCACCTCCTCCTCTGGAGTCAGAAGCATCTGAGGTTGCTTCGTGCCATTCATATTCCGGGTCTGCTCAATCCGAGTGGAGTGGAGACTCCATCTCCAGACGGTCCAGCTGATTTGGAGACGTTTCGGAGCCGCTCAGGTAGACCTGTTTGCCTCTTCAGAGACCTCTCACTGCCAGTTGTTTTACTCCCTGAACGACGGAACACTCGGCACAGATGCACTGGCACTCAGCTGGCCGTGGGGCCTGCGCAAGTATGCGTTTCCCCCAGTGAGCCTTCTCGCACAGACGCTGTGCAAGGTCAGGGAGGACGAGGAGCAGGTCCTATTTGTGGCGCCTTACTGGCCCCCTCGTACCTGGTTCCTGGAACTAATGCTCCTCGTGACAGCCCCTCCCTGGAAGATTCCTCTGAAGAAGGATCTACTGACTCAGACACGGGGCACCCTGTGGCACCCGCGTTCAGACCTCTGGAAACTTCATGTCTGGTACCTGGGACGAGGAGGTTCTAGGTGACCTACTCCAAGAGGTAGTTGACACCATCACTTCGGCGTGAGCACCGTCTACAAGACACGCTTACGCTTTGATGTGGAACCTGTTCATCGAGTGGTGTTGTGGTGAGAAGACCGCCGAAGATGCCCGATCAGAGTCGTGCTGTCCTTTTTGCAGCAAGGGTTGAAGCGAAGACTGTCTCCCTCCACCCTTAAAGTCTATGTTGCTGCGATCGCTGCTTACCACGACCCCGTGGAGGGAAGTCGGTAGGGAAGCATGACCTGGTCATCAGGTTTCTTATGGGCGCAAGAAGGTTGAATCCTACCCGGCCCCCCTCTATACCCTCTTGGGACCTGTCTCTAGTGCTAAAATCACTACAGCAGGGCCCATTCGAGCCTTTGCATTCAGTTGAGCTAAATACAGCGGGGCCCATTTGATCCATTACAGTCAGTTGAGCTAAAGTTTCTTTCAATGAAAACTCTGCTCCTGATTGTAAACGCATTTTCGGTCGACAAATCGTGCCTAGAGTTTGGGCTGGCTGACTCCCAGGTAATCCTGAGGCCCCGGCTCGGCTATGTGCCCAAGGTTCCTACTACCCCCTTCAGGGATCAGGTAGTGAACCTGCAAGCGCTGCCCCCGGAGGAGGCAGACCCAGCCCTAGCTTTGCTTTGTCCCGTCTGAGCCTTGAGATGGTACGTAGACCGGACACAAAGCTTCAGGACCTCGGATCAGCTCTTTGTCTGTTACGGAGGCTGGAAGAAGGGGAATGCCGTCTCTAAGCAGAGGATGGCCCACTGGATAGTGGATGCCATCACCCTGGCTTATCAGGCACAGGGTGTGCCCTACCCGCTCAGGTTGCGAGCTCACTCTACTAGAAGTGTTGCATCCTCCTGGGTGCTGGCTTGTGTCACCTCGCTGACAGATATTGTAGAGCTGCGGGCTGTGCGACACCCAACACATTTGCTAGATTCTATAGCCTTCGTGTGGAGCCGGTATCCTCCTGTGTTCTCACCTCAAACGGGTAGTGGCGCCGAGAGGCCCCGGTTAGTGTCGGCTTGCTAAAACTGCTCCAGAGTGTCCTACAGTAGACCCTGTTGAGCTCCTCCATCCCCTCGGCAGCCAGACGTGGCAGAACGTCCAGCGCCAGGCCCTCACTCGATGAATCCGTGAGAACAGGTAGAGGGCTGGGTTCCATATGTAGAGACCTAAGTGGATCCCATATGTGTAAAGTCCACGGTATAGCCTCAGAGCCCGTGTTTCCCCGGCAGACTTCTGCCATTTCCAAGAGGGTTACAATCACCTCTAATCTTCCATATGCACCTAAACGGTTGATCATATGTGTAAGTGCTTCCGAAACTTCCTTCGGGAAGGATGGGCTTTCCACAACGTTCCTGTTCCAAGTGGAACGGGTACGTTTCCCAGTGTTATCCAATCTCACTGAGTGCTACGACAACAGAGATTGGCCTTCTTGTTGCGAGCCCCGGCCTACACCAAAAAGGGGCGCAGGCGGCTCGCACAGGACACTGGAAGGGGCAGCATCCCAATCCCAATCCCAATTCGTCGGTCACCGACGTGACTCGTAGTGACCGACTGAAAGGGAACGTCTCGGTTACGTATGTAACCCTCATTCCCTGAAGGAGGGAATGGAGACGTCACGTCCCGTCACCACGGCTGCTGTAGCACTGCTGGGCAGCTGGGTCACTGGCTCAGCTCCTCAGCGAAAACCTGGTATGCGTTGCATCTGCTGCCTAATTATACTCGCGCCGCGATCAGCGGCAGCTGGATGCAATCATCGCATGTCAATGTGCATGGCTCGTTTAGTTACACTTGAAGTGGATTGGTCTCTCTAAGAGAGATCCCAATTCGTCTGTCACCAACGTGACGTCTCCGTTCCCTCCTTCAGGGAACGAGGGTTACATACGTAACAGAGACGTTTTCCTTTCCAGTCTCAACCCTAATGTCTTTTGTTTTCTTAACAAATAACTGCCATTTGAAGATCTCTCTCTGTAAAAAAGCCCATCATCATTCATATTATATTGTCACACCAAGACAAGTGCTGTCACTTTCATTTTCTGGAGGTATTTGAGGAGAGCATTTTAATGTTCCGTTTGAAGGAATGTTTACCTTCGATAAGGGAGTTTGTCTCAGTGAATAAACTTTGGAAACAAAGTTTTTTATTCTTCAAACCACCCCTAGTGAAAAAGTACTTATGGAAATAATATACTTATAATTAAGTGTGACCTAAATATAAGGTTTCAGACACTTAATTGCTTGATATTTTCAATTAAGTGAAACTGTTTTAGTTTAAATGTATATTAAATGCAATTAATTGAAATTTAGAAGAAAAAAAAAAAAGACATTTTGAAGAATGTTGGTAACCAAACAGTTGATGGTAGCCATTGACTTCCATAGTATTTTCCCCATGCTATTTAAGTCAATGACTACAGTCAAATGTTTGGTTAAAAACACTCTTCAGAATATCTTCTTTTGTGCTCAATAGAAGAAAGCAATTCATACCGTTTTGGAACAATGTGAGAGTGAGTAAATGATGGCAGATTTTTTTTTGGGGGGGGGGGTTAACTATCCATTTATTTCATGTTTATCTAGTTATCATTTTGGAAAGGTTATTTAGCAGTTTGTTTCCATTTTAGTGTAAAAATGTCCTAACACTTACAGTCTGATCCAAGAAGGTCTATAATACCTAGAGAAAGCTATCTGTTAGCATTCCCATTTATCTTAATGGCATTGGAGTGACCCTCCAGAAGTACACCACCTACTCCCTGTCATCTTTATTGCTAAGTTTCCTATTAGTATACGGACAGCATCACTTGTCCTTATGACAGTTACTTAGTTGTGTGCGGGAGGTTAGACTCTGTCTCTCTCTCTCTCTCTCTCTCTCTCTCTCTCTCTCTCGTCCAGTTGTGAAGTGTTTGACTGGTTAATATGTGGCTCAGCACAAGTCTGAGGATACTGACAGAATGGCAGTGGGCATATGTGTGTCACGCTGCTGTTTTACAAAGGAAGATATTTTAGGATTAAGATGCTTTGCTTGTTATGCCATAACTTCATGAATTTAAAGAGACTATTTATAATGAAACACACAAGCAGAATGAGTTTATGTGCAAATCGTTCATAAAACCATTCTTGCATACAGTAAACTGCCACATTCAACACTTTATAACAATTTTCGTAGAAACATATCTATTTACAATTCATGAGTTTGTTCTGCTCTTGTTAAAAAATATATATTTTTCCAGTGTATAGCATTCTATACGATTCATAATCCAGTATGTGCACAATATTTGTGTCATGTGCCAGCATTTTTTAAGTAGACTCTCCATATGAATACCACAATGCCCTTTTATAAAGTTCCTGATGTCCGATTATTATGCATTGCATTTAAAGTCATACATTTGTAATACTTCATATTCTGTCATTTCTGGATCTGTTTTGCTGTTGTTTGGATAAGTACCAGATTATTTTGCTGTTATATTATTTTAAGCACATTTTTCTCCACTTTTTTTTGTTTTTGAAAGACTAATGCTGCCTTCTAGTTTCTTTGTGAATTGAATATAGATGAATAAATGATCCAAGACACTTCATGTTAAGCTTTATTTTAATGTGGCTTGCCGAACAAAACACACACTCCTGGAGTCTGAAGAAGTGCATGGACTATTATTTTTCTTTATTCAAGTTTGTACATTTTGTCTGTACAGTTTAATTTTTTCCACATTTTATGCACTATTGCTGAGCTGCTTTATGTGGCAATAGGCTCTGTGACAAAACTACATTTCCCATCTTTCACTGTGGCAGCATTCTCATAAAAAATGCATAGACGGTGTCAGTTGCACATCTTTTGCTCCTCGTCTTGTTCTTGTCGTGGTGGAAAAAGAGATAAAAATATGAAATCGCCAATGTCCATTTTATTCCAATCAAAACCACTTGAAGGCACATGACATCATAATTACGACCATAAGTAAAAACCTCCCAGGATGACTTGAGGGCAGCATATTTCTCCTACCATGAGCAAGCACTTTTTATTATGTCTTTGTACAGTTTATCATAGTTAACCTTTAATTAACCTTTAAAAAATCCTGATGAACCTTGCTCCAGCAGAGAGGAATATATGCTCCGAATATTATATTGAATTATTGATAAAATATAGAAAATGTCAGAACAACAAACACAACAAACTAATCTCAGCTCTGTCTTGCACTGGGGAAAACAGAAACACGAAATAAGACCAGAATGCTAACGAACAAACAAGCACCTGCTATTTATTAAAGTGATGGAAGGAAAAAACAAAGAAAGTCTGTATCTTTCACCTCCTCTGGTTTGTGAGACACATTAAATATAAAGTCTCTTGAGAGTCATGAGAACTGTGATGGGATTTTGAGGTATTAAAAAAAATATTTTCTTAAACTACTTTATTATTTTTTTTTTTTTCAATTTGCAGTGCAAATGAGAAGATGAAGCATGGTAAGATGACGAAAGAGAGGAAAGATGAAGGAAAGATAGAACAGAGAGAAACTGGGAAAGGAGGGCGAGAAGAGAATAAGAATAAGATGAAGTTCAAGCTGACCTTTCATTGACCTTTCATAAGAGTGGCCTACGGGTAAATCCAGCTAATGATGCGTCAGCACCAATGAATCCACAGAAAACACACAATACACACACATAGACTTAAACATCCCCTGCAGTACATTACCATCAGCTGTCACCCACAGTGCACCAGACCTTTGCTTCTGGAAGGAGCAGTGCCTCTCTTGAAATAAAATGGCATGATTTTGCCTGTGTATGCAGCATTTTAAGACATCAAAGGTTCAAGTTTTATGAATGTGACTAAGAAAAATATATACTATTAACCCCTTAGCATTCCTGTAAAATTTGCCTAAATCTCTGTTCAACATTGGGTCCTTAATAAATTAATAATTGGAATAATAAAATGTAATTAAAAAACAGAACTAACTTAAAAAAAATAATTTTGGTCTAAAACTTTGGAATCATTTGATTAAACGCAGAGCTAGAATCAAATTGAAATGAAATTGTAATAACTTTAGTGAAATTCAAAGAACCACAGGTTGAAAAGCTACACCGAGAATACCTTCGCTTACGCTGTTGGATTCCATTGTTGGGTCAGTGGGAGGTTCTTACAACTTTGCATGCATCTTTCATGGAGAAGACAATGCCAAAATTCACTGTAATAAGCTAAATGAAGAATTCGTTCAAGATGGTGGACATCGTGAAAGTTTATCAATAAACTTAGAATTCACACAATATCCAAAAATATTGATAAAAACTGTTTAAGATTTTTTTAAATTACTATTTTCAAGAATCAACATTTTTTATCAGTTCATGTTCATTTAGAATCTTTGATATACTATCACAGTTATTATAAATATTTTTAATTCTTTTTATTTTTATTTTCTGTTTTCATTTTAATTTTAGTTCAAGTTTAGTTGTGTGTGTGTGTGTGTGTGTGTGTGTGTGTGTGTGTGTGTAATTTATATGTGTGTGTGTGTGTGTGTGTTTGTAATTTATATTACTTTTTTCTTAAACTATATCTATATAGTTCTTATTTATTTTATTTTAGGTTGAATTGTAGTTATTTTAGTACTGCAAGTAAAACTACAATAAAACAAGATTATGCTTTGGCAACTCTAAATAAAAAAAAACAAACACACACACACACAAACACACACACACACGCACATATGCATATACATGATGTTAGCAGGACTGTCTCCTTCACCAGGCAAAAACATTCATAATCATCTCTATTACAATTGCACAAGGCATTAATATTTAAAGTCATTACACTCTGGCAGATGAGTGATTTTGGAGCTGAGCCTTTCTATTGACCTTCTCTGTGGTACAGCTGTGTCAACTGACCTCAACAATGCACAAATACGATTGCTCACATACAATAGACACATGCTGCTCAAGAAAGTCACAGGATCAAATTAGCTTAATATTGATTTTGTTTAAAGCAAATGAAGGGTTGTTGCAGAGTAACTGTATGGGAGTGTGTATATCTGCTGTGTGTATGTATGACAGAGGATCTCAATGTGTGGTGCTCAGTGATTTACTGAAAAAGTGAGTTAAAGCCTCGGGCTCTCTCCTGCAGAAATAGGCACACGGTACAAATAGTAAATGACACATGGTACAGCGATACGAGTAAATGTTTCAGTGTAGCAGTGAAATGACAGAGAGCTTGGCCATTCATCACATAAATAATATATATTTTAATTAGAATAGAAAAAATGTTCAGAACTGAAACAAAGTTTGATAGAGTAACACACATAGCTTGAACAGCATGACAAATGAGCATCATTCTGAGCCATACTATGACTGAACCCTTTATTTCATTTATACACTGTTCTATTCACAGGTAATTACAAAATACAATTTATAATTTACAGTACAGTACAGTAAATAGGAAAGATGCAATCTAGGCCAGATCAAATAAAAAAGTGAAAATGATTGCAGCCTTCAATATATATATATATATATATTGAATTTTATAACATTTTATATAATAATGTGCAAAAGCTTTCTCTGTGGAATTTATTGAGCCATGAAGTGTATGTGGTGTGTGTATTAACATAATTAACAGAACTGCATTTTTAGCCTCATTACATGTTAACGGTGTTGAACAAATTACTGCAGACAATCTTATAAAGATAGCAAACAAAACTTATCATTATGTTTTGCCTGTATTTTGAATTACGCATTGTATTGTGTTGTGTTTTAGGGTTAAAGGGAACGTCTGTAAAAAAACAATAAGAAGAATGTTTTGGCAGAAAATCACCAGTACCTTTTCAGTTTTTCTATGATTTTTTTTTCTAACAGCGTGACAAAAAAAGATAACTCATTGATGAAAACTTGTTTTAAACTGAAAATCCATCAAAGATTTGTAAATCACATTCAGTTTAGCTAAAAGAGACACAATTTCCAACTTCAGACAGCCATATGACATCACAGCACACAGGTAATGATAAACATCCAGTTTTAAAGTCAATATAAAATCAAGATGCACTGATAAAAATTATTCTGTGGTAAAGTAAATACTACAGAAAATTCTGTATTACTCAATTCAAGCTTGTAGAACTTAAAGATTGAACTTATATTTTACTTGGAATTGTTTGTTATGTGTACAAGAATTCTTTGAGTATATATTACAGTTATGATAGACTTGTGTTTCCATCATGCACAGATAATAATTAATAAGGTTGAATTTTTTACTGTTTCCTAGTTGTATTTACACTGTTTAATACACAGGTTTAGTAACTTGCTGTTTTGTGATATCTGGAGTTCATTTTCTTCTCAAAATAACCCATACTGATTGTTACCATCATTCTGTACCATGCATTGAGGTCTCTGTGTTCATTTGGGTATTAACTATATTGTGTAGACATATTATCTTAGAAAGTATAACAAGTTATTTACTGCCTTGTTTACTTAGATTTTTCTATGTGATATGCTGTAATAGCATGGCTTTTTTTTTCATTGCTACATTAAGTACATTTTACGAACAATGAGTAAGATGTTCTTGAGTATTGCAGAGTAAACTTCAAATGATTATGTAGAAATTACTCAACAAACTCTAAATGGCCAAGTTTAATTTACTTATTCTCTTTGTTAATTTTGCATAACTTAAGTTAAGTAGACTTTACTTAATTCCATATTTACATTTACTTAAAAATATGTGTGCAAAAACTTGCAAAAGGAAAGTTAAATACATTTTACTTATTGTGTTTTTCAGTGTGGACCCTATTTACTTTATTAATACAAATTCCTGGTCTTAGCATGCATAATTCATCAGTGCACATTGTCCCAACCAAAAACTCCCCTTTAAACTCAGAGCTGGGTTTAGTAGAAGAGAAAATATGAGAATGGATCTCTCTCTGTCACTGTGATGAAGATAACAGTTTTTCTCTCTTCATGATAATTACCATGGTCGTGAGCACTGCTTACTTTCTTTTTGTACATAGCGGTTAACACTCTAACTTGAATTAAGTGGAAAATAATCACTTCAAATCACTTTACCTTTTTGCCTCCAAGGCTAAAACCACACACTCACACACACATACGGCCCACAAATGCACGAGTGATTACTCACGATTTGCTAATTTAAGCATGACACTCTAAGCTAATTTTGATAGTCCAGCTGATAGATAAAATCACCCAGCTGACATATGACAGACCAATTTCATTCTTATTCTTTATGAAGGCGATTATTAAATGAAACGAAGGAATTTAATTGCATATGTGACTAGAATTTCTGCATTGAGATTTCTGTGGATCTTTTTGTTCTCATTAACATGCACTTGATTTGTGTGGTATCTTCATTGGTTAAATTCCTTGAATCTAATATGCATAATTAACTTAATCGGTTCAGCATCTCAATAAATGGGCACTAAAATGTTTGTAATTTATATTACTTTTTTCTTAAACTATATCTATATAGTTCTTATTTATTTTATTTTAGGTTGAATTGTAGTTATTTTAGTACTGCAAGTAAAACTACAATAAAACAAGATTATGCTTTGGCAACTCTAAATAAAAAAAAAAAAAGTATATTTTATTTTATTTCGGTAACCGTTTATTTTATTTCAATTAAAATATATTTTAGTTAAGGACAATAACCCTCATTCATGCATTCCCTGGTAAAGAAACTAATGACTTTGTTGTACATTTCCTTTCTTTTTTTACTATTTTATTTGCTAATAGTGAAGAAATATTTGTGATTTTGACATCACTTGCACTAGTGCACAAGACTGCACATCAGCCAATCAGTAAGGTTCGTATGT
>NW_015554147.1:1634200-1634482 GCF_001515605.1 Sinocyclocheilus anshuiensis
AAAATGGTTTTTTTTTTTTTTTTTTTACCCAGCTGCTGGGTAGTTGTTCTGTAACTCAGCTGCTGGGACATTTTCACTGTCAATACAAATGATGAACCCCCTCACAATCACATACCTACCCAGGGCCACTTCCAGGCAATTTGACGCCCTAGGCGAAATCCCTATTGCCCCCCCCACAAATTTTATATATATATATACAGTTCTTTACAGACACCAGTTGCTTGTCACATTCAAATTGGTTGTCATAGTAACGACACTAATTTGTGGAGATTCAGTGCATTG
>NW_015554147.1:1634847-1635292 GCF_001515605.1 Sinocyclocheilus anshuiensis
CAATCACGGGCCCCCTCCTTGTCCGGGCCCCGGGGCTTCAGCCCCGCCTAGCCCAATGGTTAATGCGGCCCTGAGTGCAGCTACTTAATCATTTGCTACTCTTTAACGCGTTAACGTCCCCTTTAAATAACGTGACGCTCTGCCCTCTATGACGCTGCTCCCATTAAGCGCTGTTGGAAGTAAATGAATTGATTCAGCATTTCGACACCTCCGTAAGGATGCATTTAACTCGACAAAGCGGTCTAATAAAGGATGTATTGGTCTCGTGAATTAGCGAATTTTACTATACAAATACTTTTTAATTGGATGTTAAAGTTTATATGGGAATATTACATGACACGCTGATCCTTTAACAATGTATTGGCACAAAAACGCACACCTTTTGGAGAAATCTGCCACAAATATTTGGACAAATGTGCCACAAAAGTGCCACAAATACTGCCTA
>NW_015554147.1:1635693-1650495 GCF_001515605.1 Sinocyclocheilus anshuiensis
GTGCCGTCATTGGCGCCCCTTCAGCTGGTGGCGCCCTAGGCGACCGCCTAGCTCGCCTATGCCTAGAAACAGCCCTGTACCTACCCATTGCTGGATCAGTGTAACCCAATGTTGGGTAGTCTGTGGTTAAAACTGGATACATTTGTCAAAGGTCATTCTGTGTTCTGTCCTGAGAGAAACTTCCTAAATGACTTTAAGGTTTGTATTACATTGTATTCCTATCAAATTATTACTGTACAAATAGGAAAACGTCTGTAGTCTCACATTTTTACTTTTTTGTTTAAATGTATGTTGCAGCTGACATCTGCTTGGAACACTATCCT
Organism: Sinocyclocheilus anshuiensis; assembly: GCF_001515605.1. NCBI lineage: Eukaryota > Metazoa > Chordata > Actinopteri > Cypriniformes > Cyprinidae > Sinocyclocheilus > Sinocyclocheilus anshuiensis. The sequence goes on from NW_015554147.1 coordinate 1,636,017, forward strand.
TCTACAAACACTGCATCCACTGGATCTACAAATGTGCGACCAGGGCTAAACACAATGCGACTTTGCTGTTATATGTAACAAAGTTTCTGTGCGCTCCACTGACTAAAATAGGAGCGATATTGATCCTGTGCTCTAGCGACGCAACTGTGGCCGCATTATGCGTTTGACAGGTTGAAACTTAAATGTCTGACAGACCAGATGGCATGAGGTAAAGCTGTTTTTGATGTAACTTATCAAACATGAATATATAAGATTGTCATTTATGAACTGTAACAGCCCACTGATAGCAGTTTTCTTCCCACAGATTCCTATTGGCTGCTTTTGCTGCTCCTGTCCCATCTTAAATAGTTTACTGAATGGTTACTGAGTATTTTATGATTGTAAAAGACTGAATTGCCATTGAATAAAAAATATTGTATATAAACTGTTCAGATTTTAGAGTACATTTTTATTATTTAAAATGAAAAATCATTCTTTTCCTTTTTTGTTTAAAATGTACATTGCAGCTAACGTCTGCTTGGAATACTTGTCTACACCGGATCTAGATGCCACCATGGAATTTTCGTCTTTATATGTCAAGTCAAGTCAAGTCACCTTTATTTATATAGCGCTTTTAACAATACAGATTGTGTCAAAGCAACTGAACAGTTGCGGCGTTACCACAACAGCTTGAAGTTGTCTAATTTGGCACGGTCTCCCTGCTGCACTAATAGTAGTAAAGCTTTCATCTGTGTATACATATCCTGACAAGTACAATTTTAGCTGTATTATTTGTGTCCCCTTCAAAAATCGCTCTGTATAGTATAGATATGCATGACCAGCACTGTTGCCAACTCTCGCGAGACAAATAAGCAACAGCATAGTGATTATTTTCTCTTTAATACAGATGATGCCAATGTATTTTTCGATGAGTCGCTATGTTAGCAATAATAACGTTACCTGCTTGACGAAAAGGGTTGCCAGGTATTTAAAAAAAAAAAAAAACAATTGCTACCCAAAACTAGCTCAAACTAACCGAGTATTGAGGGGGTCCCCCGGTAAAAATCGCATTCCGGGGGCTAAAATACAGGTTATTGGGGTCGCTTCAACCCGCGGACACAAAAAACAACCCACGGCAACAGTGATAAAGTAGCCCAATTCCACGGGAAAACCGCGGACTTGGCAACACTGTGACGGATACAACGGACACGAGCGCTGTTGCGGCGTTACCACAACAGCTTGAAGTTGTCTAATTTGGCACGGTCTCCCTGCTGCACTAATAGTAGTAAAGCTTTCATCTGTGTATACATATCCTGACAAGTACAATTTTAGCTGTATTATTTGTGTCCCCTTCAAAAATCGCTCTTGAGAATTTATTGTCCCCCCCAGCTGTCAGACGAAATTTACGCTCCTGGTCGTACTATGCGTTTGATGGGTTGAAACTTAAATGTCTGAAACAAAATGGCAGAAGGTAAAGCTGTTTTTGATGTTTTTCGAAACAACTTTTCAAACATTAATATAAGATTGTCATTTAATGAACTGGAACAGCTGATAGCAGTTTTATTTTATTTATTTTTTTCCCCTCATTACCATATCTGTTATATATAAAACAGATTTTAGAGTGCAAATTTGTTATTTAAAATGAAAAGCCTTCAATAGTGTTACGGGGCGAACGAGACGAGAGACGTGCAGATCCATATGCAAAACTTATTTATTAAAGACGTGGTCAAAAACAGGCATGGGTCGACAACAACAACAGGTATAGCGTAGGCAAGACAAAGAGTAATCCAAGGACAGATGTGATCAATCTCCAGCGAACAATATCCAGCAGGGCAAGGCAAAGAGAGAAAATCCAGGTACACAGCAATAGTACAGGCAGGGGTAAACAGAGTCCGAACAGGGCGAGACGAGAGGGTAATCCGAAATACACAGGCAAGAATCTGAACACGGGAAAACAGGCAAGACAAGACTATGACTAGACTATGTAAACTAAGGCAGGCTCCGTAAAGTAGCTATCAGCTAAAACAGTGATGAACGCTGAACAATACTCGGCAGTTTGAGAAGTATCTGAGTGGTGTAATATAGTGTGTGTGTGATTGGTTACAGCTGTGTGCAATCAGTGCAATGGATGATGGGAAATGTAGTCCAGAGTGACATGCAACAGTCTGTGTAATGTGAAAGTCAATATAATGGGAGGGCGACCTCTGGTGGCAAGTGGATGGAAGTCCATGGACCGGATTCATGACAAATAGGTTGAATGACCCAGTCAAAAAACAACTCAGCAAATGGGTTCCAAAATAACCCAGAAAGGGTTGTTTTTAACCCAGAATTAATATTATAGAATTAGATGTAATGACTTGTTGAATTACTGCGATAGACTGGCCATCCGTCCAGGATTTATTTATTTATTTTTTATTAAACCTGCAGAAACACACAAACATTTTTGTGGAGGCACTGCTGAGGTTGTAGGACATATTCAGAAACAGTAATAACATGCAAAGATAAACAGAGATAAAATTTATTTTCAGTCTGGCAGAAAACTAGTATAATTGTGACATTTGATATGAGGAACCATGACAAATCTGCTAGGTGTTACCATGGAAACAGAGTAAATAGTTTCCTAGTACATGACAATTATTTGAACCACATATTTCATAAACCCAAAAATCCTGTGAATGTTAACTGATAAATAATTCACATCCCTAGGGATGCCATAAAAAAACAGAATTAATTTAGCAGCCTTATTGGAAAATGCTCAAATCACTAATCCGGTTATTAGTGCAGTCTTATTTAAATCTTGTCATTTAATTAACAAGTTTATGATGTTCCGAATGAATAGGGCTTTATATTTATATTTTCAGACACAGACAAACATCCTCATTTGAAGAAAAGATGAACACATGTAAACAATGAACATTAAAGTAAATAAATCAGCGAAAGCAATTTAATAGTTTTATGTTTCAACTTTTTAGGTATTTCAGAAATTAATTATTTATAATTGCCACAAGTATACACTAACTACATACTAACTAGGATAATTTGTGTCTCCAACAGCTAATGAAAGTGCTGCATTGAAATTCAAATTTTAATTTGCTCAGCACAGATTTTCTGGTATCCAGAGAGAATGAGAGCAGCTTTATTCTGACGTTTTCTTTTTTTTCCCCAGAAACAGCCAGTCAGGGAATGTCATTACTGCATCACATGGGTATTTTTAGTTTCATTTAGATAATCACATAAATGTCCATGCAGTGTTTATTCTTCACTCTTCAGTTCTGCAGACAGCTGACAGACTTTTTATGCTTAGTATAGTTTATAACTCAACTTTTTTTTTTTTGTCTCAAAGTCTTTGACTGAGGTAGTTAAACTCAGTGGTTTACAAAGTCCACAAATCAAGTATTTGAGTAAAAGTACATACCCTTATAAAATATTACTCCAGAAAATGTATTAAGTACTCCTTTTCTATTTTATTCAAGTAAAAGTATTATATTTTTATGTAGCCTAAGTATTAAAAGTAGCTAAAAAGTACTGATCGATGAATGTGTATTTTGTCATTTGTTATATTTATTATTTTGATATATTTTATATAATCCTACTGCTCAAAATAGGGGGCTTGTCCTACACTTATCAAAATCTTATATTAAAATATGTAATTTAAGAGAGGCAATTCAGAGAAGGTGAATGCGACATTTTCTCGTGGAATGATAAAGCACATCCTTGCTCTGAACTGCAAGCGGTGATATCTACATGCATCTGCTGCGGTACTCCAAAGATAAGTCGGCACTCAGGAAGATGCTAATGTGATGCCACTTTACTGATGTTAGATTGCATGATTTACTGATGCATGATCAGGTCATGTGCCTAGAATCTGCATTTTTTCCTCTCGTTCTCCTCCTTTCTATGACTCACTCACTCTCTCTCTCTTCCCTCTGCATTGTGTTTCGTTCAGGCTGTGGAAGCCTCTGCTGTGGTGAGGACAGATGAGAATACGAGGGAATTATGGGCCAAGGTGACCCATATAAATGAGAGTGAACATTCTGGGTTTAAATGAGAGTTGGCATACCGGGTTTGACATTTTAAAAGTCAACTTGAAACACCCATTTACTTTCCCTAATTTGATGTACTACTGAGTGAAACCAGAAATAAAGTTGGGTGGGATTTGAATTTATCCATTGGGAATTGAGTGTGAGAAGTGTGTGTCTCATGACAGAATGGAGCCAAGCAAAGAGGATCTATTAGAAGTCTCAATAGCAGCTGTTTGGATGGCGCATATAGCCCTAGATTTTAATTCTGCTATGTTTGCTTATGTAAATCAGGGATGTTTTTGATCCAAACAGAGGTCTGCGCGGGACTATTTTCCCGCAAGGTTCTATTCCGCAGCCACTCGCTCCCGCTATATATTCACTCTTTGTTCACCCGCTGTTCGCTTAGAATAATTTTCTTCACGACCCGACCGTTCCCGCTAAATTTAGATCTTGTTTCCAGAATCTCACATTTAAATTTCCGCTACTGAAAGAAAGAGGGATAGGCTAACAAATAAAAGTGCAGTCTGCACAAAATTGTATGCTATTTTATTCGTCTTGTCAAGAGTCTTGCATTTATTGACTTTGACTTGAATTTATATGAATCATCTTAAGACACAAAATTTGTTTAATATTTTATGCAACATGGTAGGAAAAAAAGTGTCAGAGAAAATAAAAATTTACAAAAATTGTATATCTTATTTTTATTCGTCTTGTCAGGACACAATTCGTTTAACATTTACAACACAATATTAAAATGTGTCGCAGGGAGAAAAAAAAACAAAAATGTCCTATTGGCTATTTTTATTCGTCTTGTCAAAATACTAAATTCGTTTGACATTTTTCTTCGTTTGACACAGTAGGAAAAGTGTCACAGAGAAAAAAAAAACGACATCTGTCATTTAAAATTATAGGCTAATCAAATTATAAACAAAACCGAGTTGAACGTCCTTCAATGAAAGCGCATCCACACTTTGCTCCATCCTTATTCTGCTCTGTCACTCATCGACAACCTGCCTGTTCTGTCTGAGGGCCGTATATTTACCACAGGTACAGCCTGCTCTGAGCATCGTTATGCACATGCTGCGCACAGACCCCATGCGTGCAGCGCGTGCATAACAGTCCGAGTGCAGGCTGTACCGGTGGTCAATCAGAATAAAGCGCAGATATGCTGTTCTGAATGGACGTCGGGAACAGGATATTGTTAGACCGCCCGCTACCGTTCAAATTACAGCAGAGTTACCGACCGCTGCCGCGTTTTATTCGGGAATTTAATCCCGCGGCGCAAAAAATCTAGAAAATCTGAAAGCCGCGGGAATGCAGACCTCTACGCAGACCTCTAGATCCAAACCCCACCCCCGACTCCTGAATTCCATGTGACTACTCATTTTGGAGCGATGTGGTTGGAGAGGAAGGGTTGAAAAAGTGAGGGAGTTTTGTGTTATCATCCGGGGAGAAAAAAAGTTGTTTCAGAGGTGGAAGTTATTACATTTTAATTACGGATTCTGAAGACAAACATTGATTTTCTTTGGAATAATGCATGCAAGTAATCTGTGCACAATAAGAGAGTTTCTTTATTCTGTTGAACACAAAAGAAGATATTTTTAAGAATGTGTGTAACCAAACAGTTGCTGGTAGCCATTGACTTTCATAGTATTTTATTTTCCATGTTATAGAAGTCAATGGCTAGGCCTACTATCAACTGTTTGGTTACCAGCATTCTTCAAAGAATTGTATTTTGTGTTCAGCAGAAGAAAAAAACTCATACAGGTTTAGGAACAACTTGGGGGTGACTAAATGATGACAGCATTTTCATTTTTGGGTGAACTTTCCCTTTAAAGGGGTCATATGATGCATTACAACATTATTTTGTGTATTTGGTGTAATGAAATGTGTTTATGCGGTTTAAAGTTAAAAAAACACATTATTTTCCACATACTGTACATACTGTACTCTCCTCTATGCCCCGCCTTTTTGAAATGCGTCGATTTTTACAAAGCTCATCGGTTTGAAAAGTGTGGCTGACTCTGAACTTTTATAAAGAATATCTCTTTGGATTTGAGACTTTAGTCTTTGCAACTTTACAGATCTTCTTTATGCACCAAGAGCTTGTAACACTCCAAAGAGAAAGGAAAAATTGAAATCGCATCATATGACCCCTTTAAGGTAAAGTAAGTGTAACTCCAAGGCCCCCAGTTGTTTGTGATTATCTGGATATGGATTAAGCATAAGGATTTTTAAAATTATGTTTAACTCAAAATTTTTCCCCAGTATTTGAAAAATAAAATTAAATATTTAATTAAGTATTTAATAAAATGAAAACTGTATTTAATCTAAAATATTTTAGCGCCTAGTATAAGTAGATTATCATATTCATTATAAAAATTCCCATGGACTCATAAGATTTTATTATTTTCCATTTCCAGGTCTAGAACTCACAGTTTTAAATGTAGGCATCCTCATATATCTGGATTTCCAAGATTCTGGGAATCCTGGCTCTTTTGGCTTGTTTTGTCTTGTTTTAAACATTTGAAGTCATCTTGAGGCCCCCTAGTGGGCCCCGGTCACCTGGTTGAGAACAATTGACATAATATATACAATGTAAACAAGCCTTTATATAAGATTCCCTTTCTTGCAAAACATTGCAAGAATGAGAACCAGAGCAAAGGTGCATTATGACTGTGGTGGTATTCAGAATAAAATTAGATTCTGATCTACTATAACTCGAGTTAAAACCTTTTTATTTTGAGTACTGAAAATGTAGGCTAACAGAGAACAGTTGGTTGATGTATGTCTTTAATGTTTTGAAGGGACTGTAGTTCATCATGCCATAAACTTGTATGACAACCAGTGCTATTATGTCAGCTATCCATCATAATACAAGGAACCATCTAAAAGAAAGTCAGAACCATGCATAATACTTAATGGATTTTATAGTTGCAGCAACCCATTTTTAAAAGACAGAGTTATGAAGTGGTGCTCAACTAGCACCTGACTGCAACACCAAACAACAGCCCAGATGAGCCAAGTATCTGCAAGATAGTCACATGCAAATGTCTTTCTGAATAAACATATTTCAATGTGCTTGGCATAGTAACATAACTAATGGAATCCAGTCTGCATTCAGCACACATCGACAATTAATCACAAAGCTTTTCTCCGAACCCCATATGGATGCCATGATGGATACCTCATGTTGGTCCCCATCTACAGACTAAAATTCCACCTTATCAGCAAATTCCAGTTCACATCTACCTCTGTTTTCCTTCTCTTTCCTTTACTGTCATGTTTACAAATTCAATATAAAGCCGTGTTTGTTCTGTGCTTCCTTTCCAACAGATGTCGGCTGTCTTCACTGATGTTGATGCAATTATAGGCAAGCTGTTTGAAATGAACAATTCAAACATGGTGCTGGAAATGTTTTAGCACTTAAGTGAACTAAGCTGTGTGCTTGCCAAAGAGCAGACACAGCACGTCATGGGATGTCCCCTAACCGAGATATTCCAGCACTGCAATAACAGTACATCTGCAATAAGAGGCAGGTGGGTTACACCCTCACTTGTTTAACAACTTATGAATTATCTATAGCTAGTTTTCATATCCATGAGAACAACCATTTTTGGAACCTTTCTGTCAGGGTTATGGACCTGTCTGTGTGGGTTTTTCTCCCCATGTGCTCCATGACCTGTGTCCGTTAATTATCCCTCGTTAAGTTTAGTATTTATAGTGTAGTCTGCCCCATGTTTCCTTGTCGGGTCTTGTTCGTCTCCTGATGTGCTACATGTGTGTTCCTGCCTGCCCTGTGTTACCCCGTTTGGATAAATAAAGACTGTTCTATTGGAATTCTCCCTTGTCTCCGCGTTCCTCGCTCCTCACAGTAGGCACCGTGACACTTTCAGTGAAAGGAATAGTTCACCCAAAAGTTTAAATTTGCCGAAAATGTTCTCACCCTCCATTAGTGAATCCAAGATGTAAATTAGTTTGTTTGTTCATCCGAGAAATCTGGTGTTACATCACTTGCTCACCAATAGATCCTCTGCTGTAAATGGGTGCCGTCAGAATGAGAGTCCAAACAGCTGCTAAAAACATCACAATAATCCACACAAATCCAGTCCATCAATAAACATTTTGTGAAGTGAAAAGCTGCATGATTGTAAAAAACAAATTCATCATTAAGGCATTTTTTACTTTAAACCATATAGTTTCTGCGTAAAATACGAGTCCATAATACATACATAATATTGCTTTCTCCAGTGAAAAATTCATCTCGTCTGAATGAGGAGAGAAATATGCACAGGTAAAGAACCATTTACAAGCCAAAACAGTTCTAAACAAATATTTAACTTTTGATGTGAGAGGACAGCAGGGGATGGACTTTTTCACTGGAGGAAGCTTATTATGGATTATGGACTCTTATTTTGGACAGAAGTGACAGTTGAAAGTTAAAACGCTCAAATGATGAATTTGTTTCTTATAAACATGCAGCTTTTTGGTCAAAATACATAATTGATTAACTGAAGTGGTGTGGATTACTTGTGGATTAAAGGAGTAGGTCACTTCCAGAATAAAAATTTTGTCATTACTTACTCGCCCTCCATTTGTTCCAAACCTGTATTTTGAAAAATGTTGGTATCCGAACAGTTGATGGGCACCACTGACTTCCATAGTGTGTGTGTATATATATATATATTTTTATTTTTATTTTTTTCCCTACTATGGAAGTCAATGGTGCCCATCAACTGTTCTAGTAACATTTTTCAAAATATCTTATTTTGTTTTCAACAAAAGAAAGAAACTCATATTGTAGGTAGGCTATTACAGATCCCCTTTGGAAACCTCTTATAATTTATTATATTCATATTTTTATATTTTAATGATAAAAATCCTGTAAACCCCAGAGAATAATGTTATCAGGTCACATAATTTTTAAGACTCAAGGCAGTTGTTTCGGAAAGCTTTCAAAACACTTAAATTCAAAACATCTATGAATATGTATGACACATTTTTCTAATGAACCAATTGCTTAAGAGTCAAAAGTATGAGTGTAAATCATAAATATGCCACAGCTGTCCTATTAAAATCTCTATGGTCCAATCGTTTAAAACCTTTTGAACACTAAAGAACAGAGTTGCATTGAAATCCTATGGATCTCAGCTCTGCATGCTAGACTGTCGTTTTATCCAAATTAAAGACAATGAGATATTTAAATATTTTCATTTACTCAAGGGATTGTATGCGGCCTGTATCAAGGGTTGATGGTTTCAACAAAGTCAAGGATACAGAATTCAGGATTAACAAATCCAATCTTGTTTACACTGTTGACGAGAATTAATTTTTATCAGTCATATGAATGAGGAGAACAGATGAGGGCTCAATACTTTTTTTGTGAGGCTCCATTATGCAAGTTTGGTTTTCTCCTCCTGAAGTCCACTATCATCTCCACTGTTTTGAGCGTGTTCAGCTCCAGGTTGTTATTAATGCACCCGACAGCCAGCTCTATAGCCTCCTGTCTTTAAGCAGACTCATCATCATACTAGATGAGGCCAATAAGTGTGGTGTTGTCTACAAACTTCAGAAGCTTGACAGAGGGATCCTTTGCATTGCAGTCGTTGGTTTAGAGGGAGAAGAGCAGTGGGGAGAGAACACATCCATGAGGGGCGCCAGTGCTGATCGTGTGGGTGCTGGATGAGAATTTTCCCCGCCTCACTAGCTGCTGCCTGTCTGTCAGGAAGTTGGTGATCCACTGACAGATGAAAGTGGGCACAGAGAGCTGGGTTAGGTTTGGTATGATAGTGTTGAAGGCCGAGCTCAAGACCACGGATAGGATCCTCACAGAAGTCCCTGGTCTGTCCAGATGTTGTAGGATATAATGCAGTCCCATGTTGACTGCATCATCCCCGCCCTTCTCCACAGGGCAGCTCTGTGGATGTATGTGTCCAGTGCTTGCAGTTTAGGCTACACATTTTTTTACCAGTATGTGTGTTCCCTGGGAATCGAATCCACAACCTTTTGCACTGCTAACGCAATGCTCTACCACTGAGCCAAAGGTACATACCCCACTCGAGGGTAGATAAATACTTTGGCAATGCCGAGCGCAAAGTCAAGATAAGAAGGGGCCACTGAGAGGGCCTGCAGATCCCCAAATCTCTTCAGAGAAGATCTCGCCAAAAGGAAGGTAGGCTTTATAGTAAGATAGCAATCAGAAATCTCTTCAATAGGCTCGAATGGAGGCTTACAAAGGCTCTTAGAGAAAGCAGCTTCCCTTGGGCCCACACAAGGATCTGGTGCACCAACCTGTACAGGGGGCTCGAACGCAGACCTTCTTGGTGGTTGATATAAGAGACCACCGCTGTGTTGTCGGTGCGCACCAACACATGACGATCTCTTAGGTCTGGGAGAAAGTGTTTCAGTGCTCGAAACACGGCCAGCATCTTCAGGCAGTTGATGTGCCAAGTGAGATGGCGACTGCTCCACAGAATGCGGGCAGAGTGGCCACTCATGACCGCACCCCAACCGGTGAGGGACGCATCCGTAGCTAGCGTTACACGGCGACAAGGAGCTCCCAGCACCCGGCCGTGAGACAAGAACAAAGGTTTCTTCCACACGTCTAAGGATATTGATAGGAATTGGAGGTAAGGAAGTAGGAAGGAAGTGCAGATGTAAATTTTATTCATAATGTTTCCCTCTTTAAACCAGTATAAACTTTTACACTTCTCCTTGTGCTTGTCGACACCGGAGGTGGTTTGGTAAATCACTCTCTCCTTGTGTTTCTTGTAAAGATAAGCAGAGCGAGACAGGAACTCATTTGAGAAAGTTGGCGCCTGGGCTGACCATGGTTCAGCTTTTACGACCCTCATATGGTTGAGAAGAGATGTTAGTTTTCTGGTGGAATGCGGAGATTCCATCGTTCATTTGTGTGATGTTCGCAAATGCCTTACAGCGGGACTATCTGTTTTTCAGACCAATAGCAAACAGGAGGAGTGACTGAAAAATGGAGACTGTGATGAATTTCTAGCTTCTGAGTTCTTTCAAATGCTTGCTTTAGATGGGTTTCTAGAGCTACATATGTATAATTATTAGTGTTGTTCGGTTTGAACTAGTCTCAGTCTCAGATGTCACGCCCATGGACCGTTGGCTAAATATCTGATGCATAGGCCTATGGCACACAAAATTGGAAAAACTTCAGGAGTTTCAAATTCATCATCTTATTGGTTGAATTCTACAGGATATCTGGGTGTGTCGCATTCTTTAACAGTCCACCGGGAAACAAAGCCATTGTCAGCCCAAACCCCCTCATGGAAAAAGAAATCCATCATGTTTATATCTGTCACTATAAGCGCTTATCAGGATCTACTAAATGCTAGATTTCCAAAAGTATGTGAAGCTCATTTTAAAATACGTCCAATATGAGTTTTACACGCAGGTCTGTTATTGTAGGGACATCGACTTGCCATACACGCCCCTAAACATGACACTGAACAAAACGAACTGTGATTGGCTGCTTTATACCATCAGTCTGAAGGTCATAGCGTACAGCGTATATAGCGTACAGTTGCTAATTTGTGGTCTACAACATGAAAGAAAGCCATTATGACATATGTGGGCCTACATGAAAATGCAGAAACATTGGACACAATATGGGGCACCGTTGTACAGCAGCAAGCATCACAACAGTGAAAGGAACCTCATGGTTTATCCAGATAAATGTGTGCAAATGTATAGTGCCTCATTCCTGTATTTTGCCTGGGGCCCCCAAATGACTAAATCCGCCCCTGCCAACACCATTTGTTCTATGAATGATACGGGTGACATATCATTCATAGACTTATAATTGAATTATAAGTCTAAGTCTAATAAATTATAATAAGTTCTTAAAATAAATTCTAATTTTTTAATAATGTTTATAAGTGCAATTTTGAAAAATTCACAATTATTTTATTAAGAACTTGAAACAAGAAGAATCTTGTTTTGATGACATTACAGGCTTTGGTGTTACATGTATCAGATTGGTTCCTGTTGAAGACTCACTGATCAATTAAATAAAAAGATCTATTATGATTATCCATAATAATCATAATATGCATTGCACACTGTTCACTTGGCAACTAATTGTTTAATTTGCTGTTTATTTTAAATTGTCACTTTGCTGCCAAAAATCATGTCATAATTATAAAATAAAAAATAGGTCCATATATGAGATTATTTGGTAGCGTTGTTGAATTGCAAATTTAGTAAAAAGTCAATTTACTTTTAATAATAACCAATCATTGTTTAAATTGCTTTTAAATAAATTGGTGTCATGCACATGATTAGTTTTAGTAATATATATGTAGCTAGTGTTATGTCATAATACTTAATAATTTAAACAGCCCTATAAATGCATAAAACAACTTACCTTTGGGATTTAAGACAAGTTTGATTAAGTGTAAATATGAGATTATGTGAACTTTAAGAAGCTATTTATGAACATTCTTTTTAGGAATTTACATTACTCTTCAGTTTTATCTTTAAAGGGGTCATATGATGTGATTTCAAATTGTCCTTTCTCTTTGGAGTGTTACAAGCTGTTCGTGAATAGATAAGATCCCTAAAGTTGCAAAGACTAAAGTCTCAAACCCAAAGAGATATTCTTTATTTAATCATTTAGCAGACGCTTTTATCCAAAGCAACTTATAAATGTGGAGAACAATAGAAGCAATCTGACCAACAAGAGAGCAACAGTATACAAGTGATGTGACAAGTCTCAGTTAGTCTAGCACAATACACATAACAAGGTATTTTTTAATAAATTGAAAAAAAAAACAATAGAATAAAATAGAATGGAATGGAATGGAATGGAATAGAATAGAATTGTCCCGAATCCGGTCCGTGGCCTTCAATCTGATTGCCACCAGAGGTCGCCCTTCCCATATATTGACTCTCACACTACACAGACTGTTTCACGTTACCTTGGACTACATTTCCCACATGCCATTTCACAAGTGGGTTTGATCACCGGAGTAGCGAGCAGTATACTTGAATATTCCGGAGCTCCCACTATATGGGAAGGACGACCTCTGGTGGCAATCAGATTGAAGGCCACGGACCGGATTCGTGACAAGAATAGAATAGAAAATAATAGAATAGAATAGAATAGAATAGAATAGATAAGTGATTAGTATTAGTTGGTCAGGTGCTGACGAAAAAGTTAGACGCTAAAGACTCAGCTGCTCAAATTGAGATAGACAGGTTGTTCCATCAACTGGGAACATCCCAGGAAAAAGTCTGTGAGAGTGATTTTGTGCCTCTTTGGGATGGCACCACAAGGCGTCATTCACTTGCAGAAGGCAAGCTTCTGGAGGGTGGATAAGTCTGAACAAGCGAGTTTAGGTATATTGGTGAAGAGGCAGTGGTTGTCTTGTAGGCAAACATCAGTACCTTGAATTTGATGAAAGCAGCTATTGGCAGCCAGTGCAAACTGATGAAGAGAGGTGTGATGTGGGCTTTCTTCAGCTCATTGAAGACCACTCTTGCTGCTGCATTCTGGATCAGTTGCAGAGGCTTGATAGTACATGCCGGAAGGCCCGCCAAGAGAGCATTACAATAGTCCAATCTGGAGAGAATTATATTTACTGAGTTGTGTTTTATGTTTCGCACTTCAGAAATGTGATGTAATTTACATCACATTTGTGATGTACGCCAAGAGAGCATAACAATAGTCCAGTCTGGTGAGATCAAAAGCTTGGACAAGGAGCTGTGGCCTTCTCTCATAGGAAGGGTCTAATCTCCTAATGTTGTATAAGGCAAATCTGCAGGTTTACGATTTTCTCTTGGAGCTGCGCCGCAGCAGAAATGATTCCATTTGCACCATGGTCGGTTATTTCCTGCTGCTTAAATCTGTGCTGTAGTGCTATAAAAATAAAGTCGACTTGACTAGGTTAAAGGGGACATAACACACACAGTTTCGCATAGAAGCAATCTGACCAACAAGAGAGCAACAGTATACAAGTGATGTGACAAGTCTCAGTTAGTCTAGCACAATACACATAACAAGGTACTTTTTAAATCTGCAGGAACTCCATGCAGCCTAGCATGGATGAGAGCAGGGAGAGCAGCAATACCCCCCCCACCCAAAAAACAAAACCATATGCTGATATCCCCCAACACAAACTGATAGCAAAATCTCAAAGCCTTAAGCAACAAGCGTGTTTGACCGGATTGCTCTGGAACAGCATGTTATCAACAATACAGCTATAACTTAAGAACAAGCATGTTCCCAATAACGACCAGGTAGTTTAAGAACAAGCATATTCCCAATACGACTAGACAGCTTAAGAACAAGCACGTTCCAAATACGACTACAGCTTTTAGAACAAGCATGTTCCAATAACAACCAGATAGCTCTGGGACAAGCGTGTTCCCGACAATACAACTATAACTTAAGAACAAGCATGTTCCCAATAACAACCAAGCTTAAGAACAAGCATGTTCCCAATACAACT
>NW_015554147.1:1651391-1652759 GCF_001515605.1 Sinocyclocheilus anshuiensis
TGCCGTCAGCCAATCAGGAAACATGGTCTAAAAACGCCCCGATCTGGTAACTCCCCTTACTTTCCTGCAGAGACCTATACTTGCTCTCACTCGCAACTCTCTCAAGCATCGTTAGGCTTGTTTGAGATGCGCCTCGCCTCGCCTGAAATGAAGGCGAGAGTAGGCGACTGCAGTGAGGGGAGGAGTGAAATAAGAGCAGTCAAGGCGGACAGTTCTGACCTCTCAAAGTGAACAGATACCAATGAGATCAAAGACAGATATCGCGTTATTCTCACTCATGTGCTGTGCTGCTGATTAACATGATAAATTTCAGTTCTGTTGCCTTTTTATAAAAATAAATATGAAGACACTCAAAGTGCTTGCTATTTAATTCCATACAAAAGGCGTATTTATCACTTTTCTAACCGGCTGTAATGTGGGGTTTGGTGTTTGGGTTTTGTTTCATGTTCATGTTTTCCATGTCTTTTATTTTGATGTTGTAACCCGCTGTTGGTGAGTCTAGTCTGTTCATGCCTCGTGAAGTCTGTTCAAGCCTGTTCATGTCAAGTCAAGTCTGTTCATGCCTAGTCAAGTCTGTTCACTTTAAATAAACTGCACTTGGGTTCTCACTACGCTCGCCTTCAGTGGACTGATTCGTTACAGTAATGTAGGGATACTCAAGCTTTTTTTGTGAGCCAAACCCCTGTGATCTACAATATTTACTTGAAGTCCCACTGAGATGTCAACAATTTAACAACATAACTGCATGTTCCCAGTTCTCTGATGTCAATGGTAACATTGTTGGACTGATTCGTTACAGAATAAACGACCCCAAAGAATGAACCCAGCAGTTGTTCGCCTTCTTAGCCTTCGTCAGGGAAGTCAGACCATAGAGGACTATGTGGAGGACTTTTGTGGACTGTGCCATTTGGTGGCTTTTAATGATGTGGCCCTTAAGGACATTTTTCGAGTGGGTTTAAATGAACCCATTCATTCTCAGTGGCCTGGGGGAAAGATTTGTTGGTCACTGGAGAAATATATTGACTATGCTTTGTTGCTAGCTGGTTCACCTCTCACTGTTGGGATGGCACTGCCACAACTGTGCTGTACCCTCTGCACCAGAGCATATTCACATCCCGACTGTCTTGTCTGGTGTTGTTAACATCATGACTGCCAAGCCACAGCCTGCACACGTCATGTCTGCTATGCCAAAGCCTGCTCACATCATGTCTGCCAAGCTACAGCCTGCTCACGTCATGTCTGCTACACCAAAGTCTACTAACGTCATGCCTGCTATGCCAAAGCCTGCTCACATCATGTCTGCCAAGCCACAGCCTGCTCACATCATGCCTGCTACTCCAGGACCTGCTCACATCATGCCAGTTAAGT
>NW_015554147.1:1652952-1668711 GCF_001515605.1 Sinocyclocheilus anshuiensis
GCCATGGAGGCCGTTCATGAACTCACTGTCTGTCCTTTCACGGCCAAGGAGGCCATTCAAGAACTCTCTGCTTGCTCCGTCACAGTCAAGTGGTCTGTCCATGTCTCTGCTCCGCCATGGCTTCCTGCTCTGCCGTCATCACCAGGCCGCCCTGCTCTGCCTGCACCGCCATGGCTCCCTGCTCTGCCTGCTTCTGCCTGCTCTGCCATGGCTCCCTGATCTGCCTGTTCCGCCAGATATGTTTCAACGCCATCCTCTTGCCTTAGTAGAAAACTACTTTGGCACAACAGCAAAGGACTGGATAGCAGTCATAACACACCGTCCCAGGATGCCATGAACACAATGTTTTGATACAGGGCTTATTCTGTGTTGAATATGCCAAATTGGAATTGAGTTACAAGTTTAAAGTACTTAATTTAGTTGTCTTTGTCTGAGCATCCATAAAGGCACTAAAGATTAATAGGGTTAAGAGATTGTTCGCATCCCTAACCCTGCGTATGACCAATAGTGATGTCACTAATTAAATAAGGAACTAAAAATAAGATTAACTCCATTAGCTGTTTTAAATATTGAATGACTGACCTGCACAGTACACAAATACTTCATTTCCATAAGCACTTTATTTCTCTTTCATTTAGCCTGCTTTATTGTCCTGGCAAAGTCAATCTATGTCACTCCCTTGTGAACTAAGCAGACAGCCATTGGCAAAGTCCTAAAGGAGAGTAGAAGCGAGCAAGAAAATTACCCACATTATAAGCGCAGAGTCAGTGTGACCAGGATGAGGGTCACTAATCATGTTATTGGCAGTCCAGAGGTCTTAGTCTTCATCAGCTGTGTCTGGCCGTGTTAGATGTGCTTCATCTAATAAGAAGATTCTCTGAACGAAGCACACTCTCAGGGTTGTCAAGGGTAACACAGGCTAGTATTAAATTCAGTAAATTCATCTATTAAATTCGTCTGCTGATCTGTTAAAATGGCAAGTTTTAGGCCAGAAACATATGGGAGACAAGCAGTTGTACACACTAAAATACAGTATATAGTAAAATACAGTAAATACAGCTGGATAAAACAAAAACTGTCCGTTTTAAAGCAACAAAATGTGATTCTTTTCTGTACCCACTGTAAACTTATGTGTTTATTCATTTATTATCACTAGGTTGTTGCTTACAATTTAACAGAAATGACACACTTGTATGTATATATTGTGTAATAATCTTTCTTTTCATTTTCTGTTCAGCAGTATATAACAGTAGATTTAGACCACTTGTATTAAATTTGAATATTTATCTTTAGAATTCTGTTAATGCTAAGTGTGATACACACAAATATTTACACCAAAAGATGAGAGGTAGATTTATAGTAGGCTGTGAAAATTATAAAGTATTTGTGAAACATATTTCATATGCTGCTATTTTGAAACAGTCATGGGAACAATAAGGAGTTGAAGGATGGCATGCAAAATGTAATTATTAATCTAATTCCAATATTATTAATCCGACTACATTAAAGTTGTTGTTATTATATCATCTTTAATGGGACAGGAAACACTGATGTTCAGATAACATGATAATGTGAATTAGTAAGTGTTGAAATGAACATTAATTAAGATTAATAAATGCTTTATAAGTATAGTTCATGTCTACTAATGTACAGTAGTTAACTAATATTAACAAACTGAAAAAACGTTATTGTAAAGTGTTACGCATGTTTTCAATATACAGACAGTAGCATGACAACATTGTGTATAGAAAACCTTCTATTAACAATGTGTATGTATGCAGGATTGGCAAAGTAACAGCATTTGTCTTGGATTGTTAAACATGAGTGGAATACAAACACCAAAACCAAGTTAAAGAGAAACCTATAGAGGCTAATGGTGATCTGGTGGTGTTTGTTGAGCTATTTTTGTGTAATGATCTTGGCACGTTAGATTTTAATTCAGTTGATTGTTTTGGTCTGGTTCACACTGAGCTGTTGGGTGCTAGTAATGGACTCAAATAGTGATTCCTCTAAATCGTTGATAATTCGGCTCTCTGTTTTCTTGACAATGGAGCCTTCCTGGCTAATTGCCACTCGCAAAGGTAATTTCTAATGAATGTTGAATGAATGTTGTGATTGTGAGGATGAAGTGTGATTATCTGAGTGTTCATCATGGCATACTAAACAGGGATGCATGTCAGCAGGGACGTGGGTCCAAATCGGGCACAGGGAGCTTGCAATGATCTCATTACTGGCAAACATCTGTAATGACATTTAATCTGTAATCAATACATAGAATGCTTCAAAGGCACTAGTGTCGTGCCATCCATTTGATTTGAGCTTTGTTGTAAAATGGAGATGCCCAAACTATCTCTTGTGCTTTCATCTGTGGAGGGTTTATTCTTAAATATGAAATATCTGTGATAAAGAAAACAGCTTCAAACAGCTCTCAAACTGGTTCCATGCTGTGATCTTGACTGAACGAACGTACATTGAGCTAAAACTCTGAAATGCCCAAATGCATTTTCAAAAATATGGATTTAAAGGGATAGTTCACCAAAAATTAAATTCTGTCATCAGTACCTATGTTTCCATCCAAAGTTGTGAATTTAAATTATGCGGAAAATTAGAATATTGCATGAAACATTTGCAAACAAAGCACCTTTTCCATCCCATGTGTTCAAAAGAACAAAATCATCCCTTTCTGGGAAACTGGCGCAAAGTATCACAAATAAAAATGAAATTTGTTGCAAACCTGTGGGTCTTTTTTTCCTACATAACAAATGACGAAACACAATAACAAACGCTGTCATGTTATCTTTGTGTTCGGATGCCTGATGTTTGGGAATGCAATCATGTGAGACAGTTATTGGAGCTGATTATACCAAATCATTCTGATGTTGGACTTTGGTTCAAGCATTTCAAAATGATTAAAATAATATTTGAGTTGGTGTGTGATGAGATCGGTGTGTTGGTTATTTCAGTTATCCAATCACATGATCTGTTGAGGCAAAGTCACATTACTTTTTGTGTTGAGCATCGAGGAATTATTTGGTGTTTCCATCATTGTTTTTTCACATCTTCTTAACGAATAAAACATTTATCTGCCACAATTGAGCGCACAAGTATTTTATGCACATTTTAAGATTGTATGTGCAGAGTTTCAATATATTTTTTGATATCCCAAAATTCACATTAAAATATGTGTATGGAAACATAACTATTTACTCACCATCATGATATTCCAAATCTGTGTAACTTACTTTCTTATCTGAAATTCAAAAGCAGAATTTTTGTATGTTGCTTCTTCTAGGCAGTGACAATGTGGACTGGAGCTTTCAAGATTCAAAAACGAATGCACAATAAAAGTGTCATAAAACGATCATAAAAGTAGTCCATATGACTCCTGCAGTATTTTTCTAGTCTTCTTACAACCCATTCTCACTCCCAAGGCGTCAAAAACGGCTTTCGCTATTAAGGCTAACCAGAGAGAGATATCAACGAACTAGTAGCTCCATTGTTTTCAAAGAGAAACTTTTGATGTTAATATACAGACCCAATCATCATGAAATTATATATTGGGGTATAATTTTGTCATTATGACATACATTTTCCATCCCCCAAAAAAAACACACAATAATTGTATTTTATTGCGGCTGCAGAGTTTAGCACCAGCCCTGATCAAACTCACCTACCTGTGATATTCTAATGATCCTGAAGACATTGATTAGCATGTAGGGTTGCCAACTTCAGAAAATTAAAATAAGGGACAACTGTGATTCTTTATAGAAAAATAAGGGACAGAATAAGGGACTCAAAATATTTGTTATATACCACATAGTGTATGTCATTTCCATGTCTACATTTAGAGGGTTAGTTCACCCAAAAAGGAAAATTCTGTCATTAATTACTCACCCTCATGTCGTTTCAAACCCGTAAGACATTAGTTCATCTTCAGAACACAAAATACGTTGTTTACGTCCAGCTGATACGCTCCAAAATGGCGCTACAGGGTGACGCGGATGAGACGAATTGTTGAATAAAATTGTTTTTTTTTTCTTTTGCGCACAAAAAGTATTCTCGTAGCTACGTAAAATTATGGTTGAACCCCTGATGTCACATGGATTATTTTACCGATCTCCTTGCTACGTTTCTGGACTTGGGAACATTTTCACATATAATTAATGACAGAATTTTCATTTTTGGGTGAACTATCCCTTTAAGTATGTGTATAAAAGGTGTATAAAAGGTTCTCAGAAATAATCACATTTGTTTTGCTTAACCTATGTACTATTATTCTAAATATAAACTTTAATGTCATACAAAAAATGTCACGCATGTTATACACAAAGCATCTGCCTGAGTAAATCTGAGTAAATTTTACCCCTATAGAATTTTGACTAACCCATTTCTACCTAACCTAAACATTTCTTCATTATATGACAATATAAAACACAGGATATAACAGGCAGACATAACTACATTCACAATTTATTCAAAAATTGCAAATATTCCAAGTCTACTGACGCCAAGCAATTCAGAAACAGACCCAAAAGTGACCACCAACTCTCTGCCGTGACACTCAAATCACTTTTTTTTTTTTGCAACAAATACCTGTGACTGTACTTTCATCTGCTTGTTACGTGTTTTATATTCTTGAGAAGTGGGGGACAGAAGGGAATTGAAGTTGTTATTCACTGATAATATTTCATCCTAACGAGTCAGTTGAGAACTGGATCAGTCTGATTTGTGAATCATTCAGACCAGTTCTGTGAACTGGATCAACTGATTCATCGAAAAGATCCTCAAAAGAAGGATTTGTTCACATAAACTTTCATGAACATCTTTTGTGTTCCATGGATAAATTTATAAGGGTTTGGAAAACATGAATTTGACCGTTTTCAATTTGGGGTGAACAAAAGGCTCTGGTAGGTTGTGGGATGAAATCTGCACCATGGGCTGAGCTCTTAAATGTAAAGCAGGTCTGATGAAGGCTTGCAATGATGAATACAGACTGTCTTTGCCGTTAGCATGATGCAGACTGTCATCGCAAAGCACTTGATGCATCCTGACAGTCTGTCGGAGTATAAGACATCATTACAGAGAAAGAGCAAGGCATTAACATTGGGACAGAATTTAAATAGAACTCAAATAGACATTTACAATGTACTAACCCTTATATCATTCCAAACCTGTAAGATGTTTTAATGTTCTTCCTACTCTTCTGCATATATTGACAGTAAAATGGGACTGGGAGTAAAAAAAATGCATAAAAGCAGTTCATATGACCGAGCTGTATTTCAAGTTTTCCAAATCCATATTAATTCAAGACAACAAGAGGCCGGATTTACTAAAAGTGTGCCAGAGCAAACCCTCCTTTGGTGTTATAAAGTACTGTCTTTAGGACACACAGTGAAAAATTAGCAATGAAAGGCGTGGAAATTTTTGCACCATGGACATTTTTGACCTTATTGTATATGCATCTGTAGGAGTTTTCCTTTTAGACGATGATTTAGGTTTGCGGTAGTCAGTTTACTGGTATTTGCGCCATTATTTACCGCCCAAAAAAGAATGTCTTAACCCTTTTTGCACTTGTCACGGCTGCGATTGTCGCTGCAAGGAGGCAAAAGAAAAGAAAAGAGAGCGCATGGTAGAAGGGAGAGAATTATTTCCACTCCTATTAATTCATTTGGAATGCCAGAAGATTAGCATTGGCTCCACTTGTTTGCAACCTTACGCTAATGTGTGCTGCTCTTGGTAGATTGCGTTGGTCATTAAGGAAATGAGATGTTGTCTGTGTTTTTTTAATTTGTGTATTGTCAGTACACTCTAAAAAAAATGCTGGGTTCAGCCAGTTGGGTAATTTTATTGGGTTATTTTTAATATTTTTTTTACCCATGTGCTGGGTAGTTTTTCTGCACTCTAAAAAAATGCAGTTTTATTTATTCCCCTTTTTTTTTTAACCCAAATGCTGGGTTCAGTCTGTTGGGTCATTTTATTGGGTTCTTTTTTAATATTTTTGTACCCAGGTGCTGGGTTCACTCTAAAAATCCTGGGTTGTTTCAACCCAACTTTGGGTCAAATATGGACTAACCCAACTATTGGGTTAAATTTTTTTATAAAATTTTTAACCCAAAAGTTGAGTTAGTCCATATACAGCAACTCAGCTGCTATGTCATTTTTACTGTCAATTCAAAGGATGAACCCCCTCACATACTTACCCAGCTGGGTCAGTGTAACCCAATGTTGGGTAGTCTGTCAAACTGGTTAAAACTTGATGCATTTGTCAGCGGCCATTTTGTGTTCTGTCCTGAGAGAAAACTTGACTGGGAAACTTCCTGAATGAAATTAGGGTTTGTATTACTTTTTATTCCTGTCAAATTATTACTGTATAAAGAGGAACACGTCTGTAATCTAACATGTTTCCTTTTTTTTGTTTTTGTTTATATGTCACAGCTAATGTCTGCTTGGAACACTAGCCTTCTACAAATGCAGCATCCACCGGATCTACACTCAAAGCGAAAACGTGCCTGCACTCTTGCTGGTCCTGTCATGTCCTAAAACCTTTACTGAATGTTTTTGAAGATTTTATGATTGTAAAAGACTGACTTGACACTGAATAAAGAAAATATGTATATGATCTGTTCATATATTCTCTTATATATCAACTTCTCATATATATATATATATATATATATATATATATATAAAAACAGATTTTAGAGTGCATTTTTATTATTTAAAATGAAAAACCTTAAATAGGTTGACTGACCAAGCACTATGTCAAAAAAACAACCCAGCAAATGGGTTTATGTATAAAACCCAAAAAGGCAGCTCAGTTAACCCAGCATGTGTTCTGTCCAATATTTACCCAGTGTTGGGTTGCCAAATAACACAGAAATGGGTTTTTAATCCAGCATTTTTTAGTGTGTAGATCACCCGCAGAACTTTCCACTCCCATCGGCGCTATTTTGGAATCTCGCTCTTACACTAATTTGCTTTGCTAGGTAAATCTGGCCCAAGGTGTCTTAAGATGGGTCCTTTGTGGTCATTCAGAGAGTGCATGTGCCCTTTCGGTTGCATCTCAGTCATCGGTGAAGTTTCGAATGAAGGAGCAAGATATGAAGAACTATTTTACAGCTGAAAGACTTATTATAATTGAGAAAAGAGAATAATGCATGGACAAACAGACCGAGAAACTAGTTTAAGCTTTTTTTCTGTAGCTGTGCAGAAGAGTTTGTGAAGTCAGACATCTCTTTTCTCTTGTGCTGTGTTGTCTCTCTGCGCCTCACATTCTCTCTCCCTCTGGGTGTCTGTGAGATGTTAATTACCAAATTCTCTCACAGCAAAGGGACAGAATTAGGCTGATAACAGCCAATTTGTACCTCAGTCATGCAAATAAATCTAATATGCTTGCAGATGCAGTCATGTCAGGCTTGTGCTGTTATATCTAAAACACCTCTGTGCACTTAAAAATAGCAAAACAAACATGTGAGTGGTGCTTGCCACGCAAATGTCACCGGTTCAGTGACAAATAGGAAGGTCCACAATAAAGAAATGCGTACATATTTGATTTTTGTACTGTATCATATTTAAAACTTTATAATACATTTCTATGGTTTCTAAATGTTCAACATCATCAAACCTTTGCTGAAAAATCTGTTGTACACAATCTGCTACATGCTTTCTGTCGTCTGATTGATAGTTTATACTTTTTTAGCAAGTAAAAAAACTTTTAGTATAATTGTAAAAAAATGTCCCTCTTGAGGTTATGGCTCATGTGTCTTTTTTGCTGTGAAATCTTTACTGCTTTTTATAAAGTAAACATAAGAATAACTTGTATACAAGATGGAAGTAACTGAAGTAACTTATAGGTTTACTTACATTATCCATACATGATTTTTAGGGGGAGAAAGAAACATGTTAAAATGTAAGTATCAAATATGATCATCAGGCTTTTGAGGAATGTTTATTTGTTCATCTCTCAGTGACTATTCTGGCTATTATTAGATATGTCAGGCTTTACAGGGTTATAACACCCTTAATATGTCAGGCTTATCTATAAACAGTAAAAACACATTTTATTTACACCTTCCTTACACATTTAAAAAACCGTACATTTTTAAAAAGAAATTATAATATATAATTATTTATTTATTATATGCATTTATTACATATATAATATACATTCATTCAGAAATTAATAACATGAATGAATTACAATTTATGAATTGTAAGCAAGAAGTAAATGTACAGTAAAAGTAAATGTAAGCCAAGATATAGTTCAGAATGGTAGAAATAGTAATGCTTGCTTTAGCAAATACCACTAATAAGGCATCTCTCCACCGGACTGCAAACAAACCACAGCGGATGAGGAAAGGTTAGGTTACAGTACTCAATTCAAAGTCGTTTTGTGGAAGGTTAAAAATCACCGCCCGTTAGGATTTGTCAAGGTTTGTTAAGATTCATTAATTCTCAGAGCATGTCTTGGTGTATTAAAGACCCACTTGCACCTCAGGCATCTGCGCTCTCAAGCACGGCTGTTTGTCTTAGCTCCTGAAACAGGCACTCTTTAAAGGTTGTGTTTATGTTTGTGCACATGACTAAAACTGTCCTCTCTTCAGAAGCTGATAAATGTACGTTTTTATGCACCGAGTGTGACATGCTTTCACATGTGAAGGTTAGGGACGCTGTCAATCGTGGCACACCTACAGTCCTTGTAAAGAGTTGTATGGCAGTGAGTCACTGCTTGAGGATACAACAGAAATGAATAGTAAACTGAAAACTACCTCTGTCCTTGAATTGACATCTCTTATAAAACAGCAACGTTTTCATTGTAAACCCTAAATACGAATCAACTTGTTTGAATGAATTGGTTGAATAAATGATTCTATTATTCACATATTTAGATTTGCTGTGGGTTTAGTTCAGGTTGGTCTACAAAATGCCATCATGGCTGAACAGCTTTTTTTTCGTTTAGTCGACTACAATTTGGACATGATGTCAATTTATGCTTCTCATGCAGGTCAGGTATTGATCGAGCTTGTTCTGAGTCTGTCAGATTTTAATCTGATTGAATGCATTCATTGCTGTGAAGGCCAATTTTGTGTTTACTGTTAGAAATCTTTTTTTTTTCTTTTTCTCCTGAATATGGGAAAATAGGCTAAATGAACATTCTAAAAATGTCCATTAAGCTTTAATGTTATGAGCCTTAAATAGTATAATGTACACCGCAAACTGATACATTAAATGAATGGGAAATAAATAACGCATATTATATGCAAATATTTACAAACAATCAGTGAATTAATTTAGAAGACTGGGATAGGATAAATAGGCTATATGCAGGGTTGCCAACTCTCACACATTTGGTGTGAGACACATGCATAGACTGTATAAAACATGGACGTAGTGTCCGTGACGTCACCCGTAGGTTTCTGAAGAGCGTTTATGAAGCTCAAAGTGGGCGGAGCCGGCTGTCGCCATCTTGGCAGTGCGTCACCACTCGTCACTCCTGGATAATCGAAAATGGGCAAAGAGGTGGGAGCTGGTTGCTGAAACCACGCCCACCTAGCTCGACGGTGGTGACAGCAGCGGCAATCCACCTGTCACTCAAGTGGCCACGCCCTTAATTATGCAGAATTTTAAGGCTTAATATAATTTAAAAGGATGAGTTATCCAAAAATTCACCCCCTCACAGTTGTCATGAAGGGCAAAATTAGTTATATAGACCAAAACCACTTTTTGTACCAGGCTGTAAACATATTTTTTTCTGCTGTAAAGTTGGGCATTTTAACATGGGGAGTCTATGGGACTGACTCCCTTTTGGAGCCAGCCTCTAGCGGCCAGTCGATGAATTGCAGTTTTAGTCCCTTCCGTGTTTGTTTCACGAGAGAGACCGGGAGGTTGGCGCTTTTAGGCTCTGTCTCATGCTCTCACTCTGCCCATGTAAATCTCACGCCAAAGTGGCAACCCTTCTTGCGATATGAAACAAAGTCTCAGCTTTCAAATGTTGTAAGCTTTAATACGAAATTCAAACAATAAATACAATTTTGGCGTACTTAATGGGGCGTAAATCATAAAATGTAGCTCTTCAGTTAAAGCCAGAGCCATTGTAGTTACTACAAGCTTTGATTTCGCCGGCGTCGCCGCGTGGTCATGTGGTTCATGGAGCTCTCCAAACAAACCAGTGTTGACAGTACATTTGAATGGGTTAAGTTGGATAGACGAGAGCTTCACTATACAGGTATTTGCAGCATTTTTTGGTAAACAATACAGCATATTATGCATTGATTTATTACAGTATTATTTTATTCTGGAGAGTGATAGAGAGGCAATGTTAATATGATTTTCTTAAACCTCAGGTATTGCTTACTTATAATGTGACCATACAGCTTAACTATTTTTCAGTTAAATAGGTGTTCTATAAAGTCTCTTAAAATTGTTAACACAGACCTTGTTTTACACATGAATTAAAAATCTTTGTTCAATGTGTAAAAGCAGCAGTATTTACATCCACTTCGTGCTAAGCGTCTGTCATTTCCAGCTGTTAGTCTCATGACAGAGCATCACATGTAAAACCCTTGTGTTTTATCTCTACGTCTGTCCGATACAACGTCTACATTGACATCAGTAGATTCGTGGCGTTCCGCAACAGCGTTAATTCTAGTGTTTAGGTGCGTTTCCAGGGGTAATGCTGAGTTTCATTCAAAGTTCGATGTGGGCTATTCCTACTCGACATATTCGACTATCGAACACAAAGGCGCTCCATTGCTTTAGTTCGCTTTACAGGTGTCCGATTGTCAACAAAGAAGTCTCTAAACAATCAACCGCGGAAGATAAACAATATACAATGCTGGCGTTTGTTGTGCATTTGCAATATTAAAACGATTAGTCGTTCGTTGTGTATTGCCTTAGAGTTTGAATGACGTCATTCTCCCGTGTGTCGACCAAATCATAGCTGTGGATTTCTGCACGATTTTCGAAGTTGTAAGTTGGCGCTCCATTTTACTTCTAAATACAGCGCTGGAAAATCCGGGTTCAACGTAGCACCGCATAACAACTGAAACATGTCTGACATATGTGTGAAAATTGAGTTTATTAACGAGGAGAGTGAAGACATGAGATATGAAGGAGTGTTCAGAATGAAAATTGAAGATACAAAGGAAGAAAGTGGTTGGTGTGCATTCATTTCTTCATTTTTCATTAATGACTGCTGGTGAATGTTAAGGTCATTTTCAGGCAGTACACAAGAGTAGAGAGAAATGATGTGCATGTCGCCCGAGTCATTGTCCATTTGCCTCGGTCTCGGGCTGAGGACTTTTACTTTGACTACGAATTTGATCATAAGCATGATCTTTTTTTTTAATGATTCAAAAAAGGACTGACTCATAAGAGTAATTTGTTAGTGAATTGAACTGCACCCGTTGTATTTTTGATTCACCAAAAAGAACCGGTTTAAAAGGGTCAATTTGTTTGTGATCCATACTGCAGTTACTATGTTCAGTTATGTTATTGCGTGCAGCCCATGAAGACAGTGAGGACAAGTGATGTTTTTTTGTCATTATTTTGCGGAGCACGTCCTTTTTGTATATTATTAGATTCGATTCGGACTCCAGACTTGATAAAATGACTTGTTTTCTCTTGTGGCTGTAGATGATTCAGAGCAGATTTATAGATTAAAACAACAATAGCTGTCACATGGTGTAAACAATGTGAAATGTAATATTTTTCTCACACCTTGAATGCACGTGTGTGCACACATTTTAAGTATTATTATTATTATTATTATTATTATTATTAAAAGAAAAAAAGTGCACTTTCAATGTAAAAACTATTTATAATTCATAATTAGCATTAAGTGTCTGGGAAATGTGTCATGTATGGATATAGATAGTTGGATAGATGGACGGACGGACAGACAGATAGATAGATTCACACTGGAGAGCGATCTTCACCATGTGTGATCTTCACCATGTTTTGAGAAAAGAATGAACTTTAAGCGTGACACAAAAGTAAATATCGAAAAGAAATGATTCACGTGCCCTCAATGTGGCAGGAGTTTGAATGCACACTTGAAAATTCATACTGGAGTAGAGATTTTCAGATGCAACCAGTTTGGGAAGAGTTTCCCATGTGAAGAATATCTCAACAGACACATGAAAGTCCACACTGGAGAACAACCTTTCACCTGCTCTCAGTGTGAAAGTTGTTTCACAGACAGAAGAAGCCTTAAGAAACACATGAGAACTCAACAATGGAGAAAAACCATTCACATGTTCTCAGTGTGAGAAGAGTTTTACACGTAAAGAAACCTTTAATGTGCATGTGAGAATTCATAATGGAGAAAAGCCTTTCAGATGCCTTCAGTGCAGAAAGAGTTACCCATATGAATGATGTCTTAAGAGGCAGATTAAAACTCACGCCGAGGAGAAGCCTTTCACCTGCTCTCAGTGCGGAAGAAAATTCACAGAGAAAGGAAGCCTTAAGATTCAAATGACGATCCACACCAGAGAGAAACCTCTTCACACTGGAGAGAGGCCTTTCGTGTGCGTTCACTGTGGGAATACTTTCACTTGGGCAAGAAGTCTCAAACAACATGTATCATGCTTCTGTAAGGTTATTCAGCGCTGATCAGGATGGTACAAATTTTTACTTGTGCAGCAACCGTAAAAAACACACTTGAAAATGCATGCAAATGAGAAGCCTGTTCTTTGTGGAAAGTGGTTTAAAGAGAACAAGGTAAAACGTTGGTTTGAGTGCTCATGTCTGCTTGGAGTGTAAAAAGGCCTCAAGTAGCAGTGACTTGGGATGTCACCAAAGAATCCATACTGGAGAAAGATTGTACAAGTGTTCATATTGTGGAAAGATTTTTATCCATTCATATCTGATATCTGAAATGTAAATGTTCACTAGAGAAGACATACAACTGTACCTCTTAGTTAATTTGCAATATAAATGTTATGTCATTGATGTGAATGTCAAAAACAAAACAAAAAAAAACAAAGACGCCATTTGTTTTTGTAAATAATGATCAAGATGTATACACAGTTCAATATGTATTGAAAGTGTATATATATATATATATATATATATATTCGAGATGTGCATATATTCAATATGTAATGAAAATTTTCTGTTTACTTGATGGTTACACCACATGACATTTTAGTCATTAAATGTAAACTTTTGTTGAAAGTGGTAAAACCATCCCTAAAACCACATGAAATTAACATGAATACACAGCATATTTCACAGAGTTTGACACACGCATTGTAAAGTAGCTTTTTGCTTTATCTTAAATACTTTTTTGTTATTTATCATAACATTGTTATGTTAGCAATAATTGTTTATTCTCAGAGTTCAGTCTGTTCCCGGTGAATGATCCTCTTCGGTTTTCACATGCTTAAATGTGATGTCAACTTTCTGCTTTGTGAATGTTGATACCTGTGGACGGCACATCTATATTTCTGCATATCAGTCATATAAGTAAAAAGAGATTCCCTTTCATGGGAACTTCGAACTGCGTCCTCTAGGGGTCGCTATGGGGAACGCCTCGTCGTGACACGTGTCTGAAGCATACATTGAAAAAACACCAACTCGTTGGCCGGCGACAGGGTCTTAAAAAGTCTTGAATTTAGTTTAATCAAATTTTAAGGCCATAAAAGTCTAAAATTGTATAAGAAAGTCGGGCATGACGGTGCAGTTTACAGACTGCACATCAAATTGAATTTTATGATTTCAAGAGGTCTTAAATTTGGGGACGGAAAGACAAGAATTGAAATGTAGCTTTATGATTAAACTTCGAAACGCTATTTCATAGAATAAACATGAGTGCTGCACGTGTCAAAGTCAGGTGCTGCGCTGCTTTGTTTGTGTGCAGCTGTTACTGCTATATTTCTGCCGTTCTGAAAGCGCCTCCTGCTGGCAGAGAATGAATTTGCATTTTCAATAAGCCCTTCTGCTGTTTTATCGACCCATATTTCAGCAAATACGCAGTTGTAAATGTGAACCAGTGGATAGATAAGAAGCTAATGCTAATACATTATAAAAATCTAAACAATTAAGACACCAAGATATATTTATAGTCTATGTTATTAAATTAATCTGATTGATAATTGTATAAATTAATATAATAATTTATACTTTTGATAGTTTATCAATTTATAAAACTTTTTGTTTTTGTGAAAACCTATATCTGAACTGTAAATCATGCTTTTTACAGTAATTTACCAATGTCCTACCCCGCTCATATTAATTTTATTTTTTGCAGGTCTTAAAAAGGTCTTACATTTTATTTTTAAAAATCCTGCAGATACCATGTAAATGGTGCTTTCATAGGTTAGAGCACGATTTGATATTATTCATTTTCATGGGCAATGACCTAAAGAAAAATATAACTGATTTCCTATTGGGTAACTATAAGTATAGCCTAACATACATACACAAGTTCTCATACAAATAAGTTTTGTTTTAAGAGATTAAAAAAGATTAAAAATAACAGGACAAAATCACATTCATATTCAAAACTGTCACGTCTTGTCTTTTATTATAATAAAACGATATGAGAAGCAAATATTTCAAATTTAAAAAAAAAAAATGATGGAAGACTAGACTAGTGGTTTAGCCATATTTAAATTTATCAAAATAAAAAACATGGACGACATATGTTGTCTATTTGATGTGTTACTATATTAACAAATAATTATTTTGATACTAAAAAACTGGGTGTTATCAGAAGTGTTAATAACAGCACAAAAAAAAACAAAAAAAACAGATGCTGTCAAACCACGCCTCCATTAATTGACGCGTTCCCGACTGCTTTTGACATCATTAAAACATGGCGGTGTTGTGTCGAAGTCTGTTCCCCCATTGCCTTGCCCAAATACCCACACTTGCGGTCTTTGCACTTGTCCACTTGACTACTTACATGATGTATTTCCTGAATTTGGTCCAAGTGTTCAAGTGAGCATGACGACCACAAGTGTGTGTAGAACTATTCATTACCTGATGGGACACACTTATAGTGTTGTAAAAATGCAAGTGTTTACAGAGCTTTATTTTTATTTTCAATACTTTGCATTTTAAAATCAACTTCTAAATGTCTGTTCAGTAGTCCCTATAACAGATGACACAATTTAATTTTGTGGTGCTTCTAGTGATAAAAAGCAGTTGCAAATGTTGTACAAAATAATTATCACCACTACTCATTTGCACCAATAAAACATGCAACTCTTTGTTTTACTAGCAAATTATATGTAACATCTAATTATTATTAATATTTCACATAGGCCTACATTGGAAAGGTTTCCGTGACCTCTCACGAGATCTCGGCAAAAAGTCTCACGATTTATTTCCACAACATGATGCATTATGGGATACACTAAGCCTCGAATACAGCTTCAGAGCGGTATTCGAGATAGTGTGTGTTAAGGGCACTACGCTCTGGCGTTTTTAAGATCAACTTAAATTTGACATTTTAAATTTGATCATCATTTAAGTTATTGTTTTATATGAAAACATAATAATTAGGCAAGCTAATGATGTAGTTGAATAATTTTGCAGTAAATAGGTACCACATACCTCCAAAAGCACAGCATAAAATATGATTTTATTATTTTATATACACACACACATGCATATATATACATTTATTAATATATATACATAGGTTTAGGGTTGGGGTAGGTGTAGCGATTAATAAAACACAATCTAATAGGTAGAAAATTAAATTTTATTGTTAGCTTCCGGTTTTTGCTGTATCCCTTCTAGCCACAACCT
>NW_015554147.1:1668723-1678731 GCF_001515605.1 Sinocyclocheilus anshuiensis
TGAATAATTTTGCAGTAAATAGGTACCACATACCTCCAAAAGCACAGCATAAAATATGATTTTATTATTTTATATACACACACACATGCATATATATATACATTTATTAATATATATACATAGGTTTAGGGTTGGGGTAGGTGTAGAGATTAATAAAACACAATCTAATAGGTAGAAAATTAAATTTTATTGTTAGCTTCCGGTTTTTGCTGTATCCCTTCTAGCCACAACCTGGAATGAGCACACGCGCATGCTCTGTACGCTGTTTGCGTAGCGGGAACGCTAAACTAAGGGGAAACATGGGGGGAACAGACTTCGACACAACACCCGCACACAGAGAGATCATAAACATTCACTTTTAATTAAATGAAATACATAACTGACTCAAGGTCCATACAGTACTTTACATCCATTGAGTACAAACAAACATTGACGTTTTGTGACTTTATTCGTCATCTTTAACAACCGAACCCTTTTTGGTCGCAAGCCAGATATGTCAAGTAAGAATATCCATGTATAACTTTGAATGAAACTCATCTATATTCTATACTCTAAAGTACGTACAACATTTTAAGCAGCGCAATTCGTACCTTTTTGTGTACAAGTATGCGAGCTGGGATTCAGACGAATGAATGTCGGCAGTATTCTTACTCTGAACGTAAAGACACACTTCTGAACGAGCAGCAGCTGAAATGTGTGTGACATACTATTTAAAATGCGTTTATTAAAGAGGAGAGTGAAGATGTTGACTATCCAGAGGCATGCAGAATGAAAAAAGAAGATACGAAGGAACAAAGAGGTTGGAGTATATTTTCGATTCTTCATTAGTGATTCCAGATAATTATGAATATTAAGGTATAAAGTTTCCGGGATTTTTCCATGACTGATAAGATAGTTTCATTTTAAGTTAGGTTATCAAACATATCTGGGTCAATGACAAGTAAGAGTGTTTCATAAAAAGAACATATGTATCAAGATTATAGAAATTTTCATAGGGTTTAAAAAAAAAAACATTTATACCATTTTCAAGAAAAAAAAAAAAATGTTGCACCTTGAATAAATACTTCTCTTAATAATGTCATTGGCCCATTTATTGGTCTCATAACATTTGCTAAATGTATCTCATCCTGCTTACCAGATTTTAAGAGATGTAAGTTTAAACGAATTAATACAAAAAAATTTTTTTTTAAATGCTTATAGCCTTGAATTGCAATTAATATGAGCAACACAAATGTAATGATTATAACAGTAGTATATATAAATACATACTGAGCTAATTCAATTTCTTTTCATTTCATATTTTAATGACATTTACAAATTGATGTTTCATTTGAGATCTTATGGAACTCAAAGAGGAACTTCAAGAATGGAATGAAGTGGAGGAGAAACATCATTATCAAAAAAAAACTACATTTCACACTGGAGAAAAGCCTTTCACCTGCCTGTAGCGTGGGAAGAGTTACCAGTGTAAAACATACCTTAATAGGCACATGAGAATCCATGATGTAGAAAAGACTTTCACCTGTGCTCAGTGCGGAAAAAGCTTTACAGTGAAGCAGAACTTTAACCGTCACATGAGAATTCACACTGGAGAAAAGCCTTTCACGTGCCTTCATTGTGGAAAGAGTTTCCCATGTGAAGAATATCTCAACAGGCACATGAAACTTCACACTATAAAAAAGCCATTCACCTGCTCTAAGTGTGGTCGAAGTTTCACAATGAAACGAAGCCTTAATCACATGACAATCCACACTGGAGAAAAACTGTTCACGTGTCCTCAGTGTGGGAAGAGTTTTACACGTAAAGAAACCTTTAAGACACACAAGAATTCACACTGGAGAAAAGCCTTTCTCGTGCCGTCATTGTGAGGAGAGTTTCATACATAAAGACTTCAGACGCACATGAGAGTCCACACTGGAGAAATGCTTTCTTCATGCTTGCAGTGTGAGAAGAGTTTCATACGGGCAAGAAATCCAAAAAATCATCTGTGTGTTCACTCTGCATTGACCTGTGATCAGAAGGCCACAAATTTCACTTCAGCATCAGCCCTAAAAACACAGGAATGTTCTTGAAAATGAGCCTTACTTGTGTTCTCTTTGGGAAAAGAGTCTTAAACACAAGGAATGTGCTCATGTCTGCTTGGAGTGTGGAAAGGCCTTTTCTGGTACCAGTGACTGGAGCAAGACCTTTCAAGTGCTCATATTTGTGGAAAGTGTTTCACACAGTCAGGAAGCCTGACAACACATGAGAGGCTGCATACTGGAGAGAAGCCATTCCACTGCACATCATCTGGGAAGAGTTTCAATCAGTCATATACTCTTAAGATTCGTAGAAGAAAGTATTGCTCAGATTTGTCGCAGCGAGAAAATTGCATGTAGTTTGCTAGTATGTAAATGGTATATTAATTTGTGGGAGTTTTATAACAGAAACTAATCTTGCCTTGTCATAAAAAGGTAAAGTTTTCTGATATTTTAGGAGACTTTTTGACTTGCGTCACTCGCGTCTCTCACAAGAGATTTATAGAAAGCCATGCAAAGTTAAAATAGTTTAAACTTTTAGAAAGCACGTCGCGAATTTGTGGAGGTTTATTCCTTTTCACTGCGTCTCATATATTTTTAAATGCAATCTGAGTGAATGGCGCTTCGGCTCTTTGGATTAAGCAATGCATACATACATCATGCTGTTTTGTTCATAATTGTTTATACAATTTACGAAATTATATTGGATTTTTATGAGTTAATTTAAATGTAATGCACGTTTTTTTATAGAGTTATTTCCTTGTGTTGACAATTTATATGCGCTGCAGTGTTTTGCTCATTGTGCCCAAATTATATTTGATTTATATGAGTTAATGTAGACGTAATGCACAGTTTTTTTTATAGACTTGCTGTATATCCTTGCGTTGACAATTTAAATGTGCTGCATTATTTTGCTCATTGCACCCTTCTGTGGCCTCGGGAGACAAGCCAAAAGTTTCCTCAAAACCTATTTAATCTGCATATAAAACATTAGAAATTAGATATTTCTTTAATTTTTATTGTGTGTTTGACTGTTCAAACAAAAATTATTTCTTGTTTGTCTCAATAAATTGGGTTAATTTAAAAATACAGTGGTTAAATGTAAAAAAAAAATGTTCTATCTCTCTTTGTTTTAAAAAAGGTTATAAAAAATGTTAATAATTATCGATACCAAACGATATGAAACATTATATCGTTGATACATTTTTTAGCTATATCGCCCAGCCCTACTTTGACACACAATCTATGATATAATTTCCTGTTTTGATGTTGTTTTGCACATTGTTTGCACTACATGCTAGTGATGGGAGAAAGTAACCATTTCGAAGCTTCGAATCAATTGAACCAATTGCTTCGCAAAATGATTCACTGTTTCGAAGCGCTCGAAACACCACACGCTGGTGACGCCTGCTGGTCAAAACTGTGTAAATGCAACAAAAACTCAGACCAAAACATGCATAAAAACAGCTTTTACAAACCCAATAAAAACGCTTTCTTGCAAGTATAATATATTAAATGCAATCAAAATAATAAAATACCATTAAAAATGAAGTGTCTTTATAATAGGCCTATGCGTCTTTGAAATAATTATTATTCATTTTGTCTTGTTTTGTTTGTTTTATGGAGAGCTTGTCTAAACAGTCCAATACGAGACTATTAACTACTACTCATCCTTTTAATTACACAAATGTCTCATTAAAAATGTCTACAAACTGATCAAACTGATCCGAGATCGTATGTAGGTGCGTTCACTCCATATCGGAATTCCCGTAATTACGAGATTCCAACTTGTAAAAAGCATTCACGTCCTCGTAGAACTCGTAATTACTACTTGTGAACTGGGAGTTTTCTGAGAGCTACGACTTGTACCATGTGACCGCTGTGCCACCTGACCACCGCAGGTTTATAGTTGATAGTGTTGCCATAGAAAAGCATAATTTCGAGTCTGAGGACATGAACCACTCCGAGTAGAACGTTACGTGCTGTCATCTCGAAATTACGGTAATTATGATATGGCGTGAACGCAGCATAACCATAGACGCTGATGCAGTGGTTTGCCACTGCGGGGCGATCTCAGTGAACTCGCATGATTCACGGGTTCACAGAGATTGCCCCCCTAATGCAAACTATTGAAATTTCGAAACGTTTCGAAACAGTTATGACATAACGAAGCCTCGTTTACTGAAATCACGTGACTGACATTTTTTATACGCGCTCCGAACCACTGTTTCGAAACAATTGATTCGCAAAGGTTTCGAAGCTTCATGAAACAGAGATCGCCCCCTAAGGCGAACTATTGAAATTTCTAAACAGTTATGACGTAACAAAGCCTCGTTTACTGAAATCACGTGACTTTGGCATTTTGATACTTGCTCTGTTTCGAAACAATTGATTAGCAAAGATTTCGAAGCTTCATGAAGCAGTGTTTCAAAAGCGGCCATCACTACTACATGCATTTGCTGTAGCAATAAAAGTTTTTCAAATAATAATAATATTAATAATTTATATTTTAAAATAATTATAATAAAATATTATGCCAAACTTCTTATGTATTTTTATTTTTTTAAATCTCATTATTTTATGGATGCTTGTGTCTTCATTATGATTTCAGGACAGTTGTATTAGTTTTTTAGCCCCTTCCCCCCTTACAGTATTGAATAAACCAGCCGTTCTGATCATGCATCCAAATTTTTGTTGGTTTGGAGACTTTTTTCCTTTATTTTCATAGGACAGTTAAGTGGAGACACAGGACAGATCTTACGTGGCCTGAGCATGTAAACGGATAACAAATACAAATAACAAATGTAGCGAGGTGAAATTTTAACTTGAGTTATTCTTACTGTTTTATTGTCATTAGTGTTCTGTCTGTGCTTGTGCAAAACTTCAGTGTTTAAATGTGATTTGATTCAGATGGATTGAGACTTTGACTTGGCAAATTCCTTCTTTGTGAATTCGCTTTCATGTTGTGTCCACTTGTATGGACACAACATTTTGAAATGTCATGGCTATTTTTTTTTTTTTATCTGTAGCAATGTGTGATATTATGGGAATTGACCTGTTTGAATTATAAATAGGTCCATATAAATTCCAAACTGTGGCGCGGTTGAAATAATGTAGCGCCTTAGTTTAGTAACAAATTAAAGGAATAGTTCACCCAAAAATGAACCTTTGCTGAAAATGATGTAGATGAGTTTGTTTTTATGGAGAAATTCATCATTGCATCACTTGCTTACCAATGAATCCTCTGCAGTAAATGGGTGCCATCAGAATGCAGAGTCATGTGGATTATTTGTGGATTATTGTGATGTTTTTATCAGCTGTTTGGACTCTCATTCTGACGGCACCCATTCACTGCAGATGATCTATTGGTGAGCAAGTGATGGAATGCTACATTTCTCCAAATCTGTTCCGATGAAGAAACAAACTCATATACATTTTGGATGGCCTGAGAATGATTACATTTTTAACTGTTTGAGCTCTTCTTTTAATGTTAGTACTTTTTGCAAGAGTGTAGAACTACATATTTGGTCATGGTTTAAAAAGCAGAAAAAATGAACAGTCTATATTTCTTGACCATTAATCTGATTATTTGATTATTATTTATTAATCTGATTATGTATAACTTAAAAAAAAAAGTTGTGTATGAGAAAGTGTATGCAGCCATTTATACAGAACATATGGATACAAACACGTAAAGTATGTTTTTCCTATTGTTTGTGAAAGAAAGTGAAAAAATAGCATGTGTGATATATCGCTTATATAAATGTCTCGGGTGTGTATGAGCTCATAACTCGTGAATCTCTCAATGTGAGAATGAGATAGGGAAAGAAAAAGATGGGTGGTGGCACAGTAATATTAGTATAACTCGTATAATAGTATAATAGTTATGTAAATATTTTTATGTAAAAAAATAAGCTAGTTGTGTATATTTCAGTGCTCAGACTTTGTGCTCCAAACAGTGTTGTTATACCAAACTGCTTCACAACAACAACTCATAAGACCTTTAAAACTGCAATATTCCCTCTTATTTCTTATTCATGAAGACAAACGTTTCATTAAACCCCTCAAATTAATAAATGATTAAAATAAATGATTAAATGGTAAATTATATAAATGATTATGAATGATAAATGATTATAAATAATAATAATAATAAAAATAAATAAATAAAGTAAAATATGAAGGAAATAAAACAACAAAAATACATGGTTACTTTAACTGAATTGAGCTGAAAAATTACAGAGAATATCTTCTGTAGATTTTCAAATGTTATGGCAATTTTTTTTTTATCTGTAGCAGTGTGTAATATTTTGAGAACTGACTTGTTTGAATTATAAATAGGTCTTTAAAAATTCCAAACTGTGGCATAGTTGAAATAATGTAGTGCTCTGCTTTAGTAACAGATTAAAGAATAATTCACCCAAAAATGAATGATAAATGGTTATAAATAATAATAATAGAACAAGAATGCAAAAAAAGGAAATAAAACAACACAAATGCATTGTTGCTCTCTTAAAGCTACAAACTTGAACTGAATTGAGCTGAAACATCTTCAGAGAAAATCTTCTGTAGACCTGCTTTATAGCTGAATCTAATCTGTTTCATCATTTATGAACTTTGCAACATCAACACTGTTATTGAACTGAAATTAATCAACACTGACCTGACTTGAGCCGAATAATGACAATGAAGCATAACAAAATGTGGAAAAATAAAGGGGTCTGAATCCTTTCTGAATGCACTGTATTTAACAGAAAGACTAAAAAAATACTTTTAGTGAACCAGCTTCCTTAAAAAAAGGCATTTAAGGATTATGAACTGTCTGTGTCATGTTTTGCCCCTGTTTATGTTCCCTTATTTGGTCATGTTCCTGTCCTCGTTTTGTTAATTAGTTTGATTAGTCATCCCATACACCTGTGTTTCCCCAATCATCCCCTGTATTTAAGTCCTAGTCTGTGCAGTCTGTCTCTGTCGGTTCTGATTGTTATGTTCATGTGTTTCCTGCCGTTCCAGTGTTGGATGTACCCTGTGTTTCTTGGATTAAAGACTATTTCGTTTATTCCTCGTCTCCATCGTTCCTCACCATCACAGACTGTGACAGAAGAACCGACCAAAAACGGTTACCTCCGTGTTTTCCCCTCTGTTTGTTTTCTCGTTTTTCTCAGTGTTTTTGTTTCTGTTGTGTTTCCCATGGATGCCCTCCTTCGCCCAGAATTTCTCCTTTTCCTGCTGGAGCAGGGGGAGAGATCGCTCGAGGACCATAGGAGACTGTTCCAGCTGCTAGCAAGCACCACAAGCTACCCGTACGACGCGCTCTGTGCATTCTACGATGCCAGTCTAAACATCGAGTGCAGAGCGCCGTCGTCCGAAGATGGTCCTCGAGCAGATTTCAACATGTTTGTGGAGTGGATTCTGGCGAGAAACGGATCGCCTTTCATTGTCACTCCCGAGGAGGATCTCGTCAGATCCACTCCGGACCCAGAGCCCAGCCCACCATCTCCCCGCTGTGCGGAGCTAAAGCCCTAGCCCACCGATGACGGTGAGCCAATTCCCGCCATGATCTACGAGCCAGCGCAATGCCGAGTGACTGAGCAGAGGATCGCCCCGAAAGTAGAGCCCAAGCCATCAGACCAGGTGCGAGAGCAGGCGACAATGCCCGCCACGAGGGAGAAAGCCGCGGACAGAGTGAGCACGGAGAGGAGCTTCGCCCCCTGCACCGTGGCTGAGTATGGCGCGGCGAAAGTGCCAAAGCGAAGAGGAGAGGGCTGCAGTCCCCGAATCCAGTCCAGAGCACCCTCCAGTGCCAGCTCCTCCTGAGCGCCATCCTGTTCCCATGTTCAGCCTAGAGGGGGCTTCCGATCCAGAGTTAAGCCCTGAATGCCCGGAGACTCACAAATGCCCACCCTCCCACCGGCTCCTGCCTCCTCCACCGCTGTCGTCTGGCAGCCCCTCTGCTCACCCTCAGCCCACCATCATTACGGTGCGAGCTCCCCTGGTCTGCCATCCTCCAGCGTCTCCATGGCTGGAGAATCCCTCACCTCTGTTCCCAGCCTCCGAGGCCCGG
This sequence comes from Sinocyclocheilus anshuiensis, assembly GCF_001515605.1. Classification (NCBI taxonomy): domain Eukaryota; kingdom Metazoa; phylum Chordata; class Actinopteri; order Cypriniformes; family Cyprinidae; genus Sinocyclocheilus; species Sinocyclocheilus anshuiensis. The sequence goes on from NW_015554147.1 coordinate 1,676,806, forward strand.
AATCTGCCTAGACCCATAGACCCAGCGGCTCCACCTCGGCTCCTAGCTCCCTCGCCTCCACCGTCACCCGTCGATCCACTGGGCTCCCTCCGGCGCCGCCTTGGTCGGGCGTCGACCCGCCATCGCCTCAGTACTCCGCTCCTCCGGCTGCACCTCGTCGCTCCGTCCCAACGGCTCTATTGGGCTCCTTCCTCCCGCCAGCTCCACCTTGGTCCTCAGTCGCTCCGTTTCCGCAGCGGATCTCCGGATATCCGCCTCCGCCTTGGTCGCCAGAGCCCTCGGCTCCACCCTGGTCCCCCAGATCCTCGGCAACCACCTGGCTCGTTGGCTCTCCGTCTCCGCCTTGGGCTCCTCCACCACCTGCTCCGCCACCGTTGGTTGGCCCCCTGGAGTCGGCGGCCATTCCTCCTTCATGGCTCTTCCCTCCGTCGGCTCCACTGTGGGTCAACATTATGGCTGTGGCCTGGGTCCTGCTTGGCACCTCCTGTCTCCTCCCTCCTTCGTCACCTCCCTGGTCTCTGTCTGCCGTCCTCCTCCGGAACCTCCTCCCAAGTTCCCACCCACGCCTCCCCTCTGTTGTTGCTACGGTGCGAGGACGCACCTTCCGGGAGGGGGCGTAATGTCAGGATAATGGACTGTCTGTGTCATGTTTTGCCCCTGTTTCTGTTCCCTTATTTGGCCATGTTCCTGTCCTCGTTTTGTTAATTAGTTGATTAGTCATCCCATACACCTGTGTTTCCCCAATAATCCCCTGTATTTAAGTCCTAGTCTGTCTCTGTCGGTTCTACTTGTTATGTTCATGTGTTCCTTGCCGTTCCCAGTGTTGGATGTACCCTGTGTTTCTTGGATTAAAGACTGTTTCGTTTATTCCTCGTCTCCATCGTTCCTCACCATCACGGATTGTGACATTATCAGATTCAAATGGAGACAATTTTTGTGGGATTTATTTGAATTTCTTCATCAGTTTAGTCAAAGTACAGATTGTTATAGATGTTCAGATTACTAACAGCAAGTGAACAAAACCTCATGCTCAAATACAAGGAAATAAATAAACCCAAAATAGAAATTTCCATGGTGACACAGAGTTTGGTTTAATGAACTGTCACTAATAGCTTCCTGTATGACTAACACCGATTTGTATGTACAATTCCATACACATCTTCTCCAATCCTACCCCTTACACATTACAGGCAGTGTCACATGTCTCAAATTGCCACTAAAACCACTAGTGTAGACCAACTGGGAGCTTTTAAGTGCACTTGTGAAAGTAACGACCCATTGACAGGCTTTGTTCTGGCAGTGAAGCACCAGCACACGTCCTACTTCAATGGCGATATGAACTGTCCGTTAAGGTCAAGAGTTTTGTTCTGCACTGGCCGAGTGAAAGAGACCCATCCTTGAGAGTGGTGTGTGTGTGTTTGTGCTTTGTCTTTATTTACCACACTGAAACACAGTGATATGCATGAGCACTTAAGCTGTAAGACATTCAAGACCTTGTATTTCAGCTTTAAGTCGTGAAATCATTGTAATTCATGACTTTACTACTTTTATGATGAAAGACTCCATTGTTCATTAAATATTTACTTTTATCATACTTAGAATAATATCAAAAATAAGCAAAGTAACTGGCTATGTATTGTCTGAAACATAAGTTATGCAAGCGTAAGGTCGATTCACAGGCATGCTAACATTCAGTAAAGCACTCTTATTTTATCAAGCTTTATAACATTTTCTTCTTATTTAAAACCACTTAAGCTCAGGGCGTTTTTTGGTATTTTCGCCCCGCAGAGTTTAACTGGTTTTAAAGCCTACACAGAAGGAAAGGAATAAGCCGTATTGGATCTCTCTTCCAGTGTAGCTGCACAAACACACTCGCAATCAGATTTGAGCAGCAGCAGCATGGACAGATCCTGCAGTAATTGATAG